>NC_092038.1:117478999-117848877 GCF_003086295.3 Arachis hypogaea
CAGAATTGTTCCACAGGTGTGAGAGCAATACAATTCACACTCTGCCAGGATAGATTGTTTCTAGTATTACTATTCTTCCTTCTCAACACTCGAGAACATTTGTTTCAACCACTTTACAATATGAAAGCTCAGCACCTGCTTCATTAACATGCAAAGTAAAGTCACATTAGACATAAATTAGTAACTGGGCTAAACATTATAGAGGACTTTGATCTCTAATATCAATAGAATTTGTCCTATTCTAGTCCTTTAGTCTCTACAATTAAATTATAATGTGATCAACTAAAAGGCCAAATTATAGCCAGAAACTTAAATTTAAAATAAGATCTCAAAAATAAAAATAGAATAATGAAACATTAAATTTTTCATGGTATTTGATAACATGAATAACCTTCGGAGAAAAGTACAAATTCATATTTATCATGTTACTTAACAAATCAAATTAAACAAAATACAAGAGAGCTTCCATTATTTTTGAAAAATAAAAACTAGTTTGGCTAAGAGAAAAAATATTTTCTCAATTATCTTGAAAGATGTTTAGGTGTATAATCAAACAAAAGCATGTATTAAAACTGCAATATGGTTAGAAGAAAAATAAGTTGCATTTTAAGAAGAAAATCTTAGATAAAATTTTGTCCAAAAAGGAATAGAGGATGCATTACCAACAGGCGAGTTTTAAACTACATAAGGAAGTTTTCAAAGTGTATAAAATTTTCAAGGGATGGTTGTGTCACACCAAAATGAGTTCAATCACAATCTTATATAAGAATAAACCAATTTTTTTAAAGGTTTAAAACAAAGCCCTGAGAGTATACTTAAAATCACAACATCATAAGAATATTCAAGATTGAAAGGTGCGAAAAAAAGAAATCAACTCACATTTTGAAAAAGAAACTTAAATGAAGGAAATTCGAATAGGATTCACAAAGCATGACAAATCAAACAAGTTTTCAGCTGATTCGAAGAAATACAAAACTCATAAAGAAAGACAACTCAATCAATAGCAAATTCTCAAAGATTTTCAACGATCACGTTGATGCATCAAACAAGTTCAAAGTTACATCAAAGAGTACATGAATCAAGAAAAGAAGTTTAAATAATAAAAGGTAGACATCCCAAGGAACTTAAGCAGACATATGAAATTAAGATCAAACGAGAAGGCATATGAACAAAAGAATAGGGTTGGAAGATAATTTACCTTCTATGAAAGGAAGAAATCCCAAACAAGAACATTCAAGGCAGACTATGAAAGAACAAGTCACATGACACTAGCAGAACTCAAGATATATAACCGAGTAACCTCGAGAAGCAACTTCTAATATTTTCCAAATCACGTGACATGCATTACTTATTAGTTCTATTTCCTCTATGATAACCCATTAGCATTCTTATTATAGAAACCATAAGTGTTAAGTTGGTCAAACTTAATACCATAAAGTATAAAATGATAAGACAATGGCATTAATCAATAGACGGTCATGTGCATAAAGTTCTATCTCTTGTCATCCGAACAAGACCTACTACATGACAGATGTTCAAAGCATGCAATTGAAGCATAGTCTATTCCTCAGGCTCTACAGGAAAGACTGCTCTGATACCATAATGTAAAACTCTTACTACCAGAATGTTACACTTTTGGCTGTGCCACTTTGATAGTGAGGATATTATGACGACTTCCATATACTTAAAAATAAAAATAGGAGCTTTTTACTCGAAATCATATCACTGTTTTCTTTGAAAAATTGGAAATACTTTTTTCTTTTTACAAACATACATAGATACAATTCACAACACTTATATATATATATATATATATATATATATATATATATATATATATATATATATATACGACTTCTTATACAAGTAACTACAACTATTACATACGTACATATCATTACAATCACGACTCTTATCCCTCTTACAAAATATAAAAATAAAGGCGAGGAAAAACTATAACTATATATACAATCAGATGTGCAGAAGAAAACTTCATAAGCTACCTTGTACGTCCTGAAAACAGAAATTCGTAGGGGGTAAGAATCTAACCACACGGTCTCACCAAAAAGTTTAGAATTATCATAAGAGGATACATGTAAGGAAAAGAATGAATTTCAACCACAGTGATCATCGTTCGTCTTATGAATCTTTTTAAAATCACAACAATTAATCGTTGAAAGTTAATATTCACATCATACTTATAAGAACTCCAAATCTGATACCATTCCATAACATTACAATACATACCAAAGAAAAAACCTAACTAAACTTACCACTGATTTATCCAATCATGGTCTCCGGCTCAAACATAACCAAATCACAGATTCTGACCCAACACAAAATCAAATCACGACCTCTGGCGCAAAATACACTGTAACACATCCACTGTAAATCATGTTGCTTGTATGCGAAGTTTGTATTCGTAGGTTTTGATGAATGACAAACCAACAAACGACATGAAAAGACAAACCAACAAAATGAACAAGCATGAAGAGTTGAAAGCAACACAACAACAACAAGAAACTCAAGTCCACAACATTTGAAGACAAGTATAGTGTCTTAGGACTTAGGTAACTTCTTGTTAAGAACCAATTGCTAAATCTCTCAACACACACTCACAAAATGTTCTGATGCACATCTTGCAATTTGATGCTAGCCAAATGGTTTAAAAACTTGTTTTCAAAGGTACAAAAGCATAGGAATTGACTCCAACAAGTTTGAGATCAATCCTAAGCATTTTGAAGTGATTTTAAGCCATTCTTTAAGGTTTGCATCGATGCACACTCATCTTGCATCGATGCAAAGCATGCAACGACTTGTTGCATCGATGCAAAGATGTTTGCATCGATGCAACCTAGCTGAAAATTCAAATTTCAGCATCATAGACACATTTGCATCGATGCAAAGTGTTATGCATCGATGCAAATAATTCAAAAACATAAAAAACGGCTAGTTTTGACATAAATGCTCCATCCCATTAATTCCCCAACGTTTCTAAGGTTTGGGGAATCTATAAATGGATGGATTGAAGCCTTATTTCATAATTTTGAGTATTTGGAAACTATCTTGTTCATATTCTTTCATTCTACACATTTTTAAGTGATATAATACACAATTTGAGAGAGCAATATCAATTGGTTCAATAGTGCTAAACTTGTAATCACACACTCTTCTATAGAGCACTCATTTCATCTCAACAATTCTTTGAGAATTGTTTTCTTGTACACCTTGTAAATTGGAGTGTGATCTCCAAGGTTGAGTCAAGAGTTATAAACACTATAGTCGGTGAGGATACCAAAGAGGTATACTAAGTACTCAAGGCAAATCTTAGAGAAGGTATCTCTAAGTGGAGTGGGTTAGTATACGAGTGGTGATCATATACCGTGAGGTGTTAGAAACTAAGGACTCGGATTGTAAAAGGTTTTGCGCGAGCACCTTGAAGCTTGGCAATAGTGGAACTTCTCAATTGAGATTGAGAAAGAAAGTGGACGTAGGACAAGGATTGTGCCGAACCACTCTAAATAGTGTTTGCATCTCTCCAAACTCATCTCTTCAATATTATTGTCTTTTACCTTCAAGCAAATAAATTGTGATCGTAAAGTAGCTTCGTAAGTACTTAAGGAGTGGCTTAAGTCCGATTGGTGAAAAGCTTGATCAATTTATTTGAGTTGGTGTCTATTGGAAAGTAAAAGCTCCTTATAAATGCTTAGCAATTGAGTTAAGCTCTTGGAAAAATACTAGTACAATAACACTTTTGTATATTGTCTTTAAATTTATTAAAAAGATTCATTGTTGTTGCAATACTCAATTCACTCCCCTCTTGAGTAATTGTGCATAGGTTCTACATCCACCATAATCTGAAACAACTAATCACAATCACAAGTAATGAAATTCAAACAAAATCAAGAGAAATTACAGCAAGTATACCAGTTAAACAGAAATATGCACACCTAAACAATGTCACATAAATGCATATGATGCATGTCTGTTCTATTGGCCATGAGTTCACGTGTCGATTAAACTGCCAGAACCTGATACATCCGGTAGCTAACCCGGATATTGTCTCTTTGTTATGCATCCACACTCTTGGGATATAGTGCTCCCACACTATTGGGGTATAATATCCGCCACACTCTTGGGATATGGTGCCCGTCACACTCTTGAGATATAGTACCCGCCACACTTTCCAGTGTATATAGTGTTCCCACACTCTTAGAATATAGTGTCTGCCACACTCTTAGGATATAGTGTCCATCACACTCTACAAATAAAGAGAGACCGTGATGCAGCAAGAAGGGAACTAGGGATGGTAGTTTCCCCCAGCAGGGCGGGTATCCGCGGGATTTACCCACCGGGGAGCAGATATGGGGAGCGTTTTGTTGCTTGTCCTCAAGCAACCAAAACTAATATAGGCCTAGGATGTGAATTTGCATGAGAGTGAAACTTCAATTAAGCTCATGCCTCTTCTTAAAGTGGGGTTTACAACTGCAATCCTGAATAGGTTTGGCATCTCACTATCCTTTGAATCAAAAGAATGTTACTCTCATTCGGAATTAGAATCTGGATAATATTATTAATTCTCTAATATTTTATGCTTTAGTTTAATCCTTGAACACAGCAAATTTCTTTTAATTATTTTTTCTTGGGTGCTTTGCACCCTGAACCTAGTCGTGACTTTAAATGTTTTGTCTCAAACTTTACTTGACACAAAAACACCACAATCACTTAACTGGGGAACTCTCTTTAAGTTCTGATTTTTTTTTCATTTACTCCCAGACAGTGGTGCTCAAAGCCTTGGGCATAATCTGCTATATGTACTTGATCTTGACACTTAGTGCTCTGTCTCAAGGATTACTTGACACATTCACACCACAAGCATATGACTAGAAAAATAACTCTTTGACCTTTTAATCATGTTTGACCTCCCTAGTCATTGATGCTCAGAGCCTTGGACCTTGCTTTTGTTTTTCTTTTGCTGTTTCTTTTGCTTCAAGGATTAATCTTTTGTTAAATTCAGATAATTCATAATAGTTCTCTAAATTCCTATTCCTTATAACTCAATTTCTCATGCAATATACCACTTTTTTTTCTTTTTCTTTCTAGATTCAAGCTCAGTGAGCAATACATGAGACACTTTTCATAATTAAAAGCAAATAACAGAATAAGAATAACAAATTAAAATAGAACCTAGGAATTGAAATAACAAAGGATCATGCAATAACTAAGATAAAATAGCAGAAAATAGGAACATAACACGATAAGAATAGGAGGAAATATAGAATGAAAGGAACTCAACCACCTCAGTTATCCTAGTGGCCGTCTCATTCTTCAGGCTGTGCTCCTCCGTGAAGATGATTCGCCTCCGAAAACATCGGGTTGCCTCCCGACAAGCACTTCTTTAATGTCACTAGCTTAACACTTGATTGTTGAATTTTCTTCCTCTTCTTCCAGTTGGTTAAAAGAAATGTCTCCAAGGGGGGAGAGGTGAAAATTAGTGCCCCTGATATAAATTCCTCCTAACAAGCTTTCTTTTATTGTTATTAGCTTGATTCACCTTGCTTGTTGGGGTAGAGGTTGGATTGCTTTTTGTTTACCTTCTCTTTTTCATGGATGTTGTCTTTTGTTTCTTGGTCGCAATCCCCTTTTTTGTGCTTTCCTTGATTGCCTTCACTTCTTTAATTTTAAAATTTGGGTGTTGTGTGATGGTTAGAGTATACCCTTCATCAAGAACTTTTTGAATTGGTGGTTCAATAAACTCACCCTCTATGCCACTCTCTGCTTCATTGGAGTGTAGATTCCCATAATTGTCTTCATCCCTTACAAGTTACAACCTCCTTTGTTTGTGCATCTTCCTTCTTTGTTGGTGCATCTTCCTCATTTGTTTTTGTATCTTCCTCTTCTTCCATGTGTGAGGGTGGAAAGTTTTCTAATTCACTGGAATATGAACTCCTTTGATTGATTTCCTCACTTTCTTCTATAAGATCTTGCATTATATCTCTTGGGAAGGAATTTGCTTGTTCCTCTTCCTGTGACTTGATAATCTACTGCACATATTTTTTTACATTTTTGACACTTGTCTTTATATCATGTATGAATTCTTTCATGAGAAGTTCAAGATCTGATGGTTCTTGATATGAATAAGAAGATGGTGGCTCTTTATATGAATAAGAAGGAGATGATGATTCTTGATAAGAGTAAAAAGAGGATGGTTCTTGGTATGAATAGGGAGATGGTGGCTCTTGATATGGGTAGATAGAGGATGGTTCTTGGTATGTATATGGAGATGGTGGTTTTTGATAGTTGGAATATGGAGTACTAAAATTTCTTTGGTTTTGACTTTGCCAATCAAAATTCGGATAGTTCCTCCATCCACAATAATATGAATCACTGCTTGGGTGTGAGTAGCAACCCATGTGATCTCTCTCCATTATTTTTCCTTAGCACAAAGCACCAAACAAAATTAAACGCACCATGTGGTAAACAGGAAAGCAAAGAAGAAATAATAGAAATCTTTTTTGAAACGAAATAAAATAAAGAATAATAAAAATAAAAGAAAAATTCGAAAAATAGATGAAAAGAGGTGAACTAAAAATTTAAAAATTAAACAAAAACATATTAATATTTAAAAAAATATTTTTAAAAGAAAAATTACTACAGGACATCAAACTTAATTTCAGAAATTAAAAAAAATCAATTGATGCAAAATTTGAAAATTAAAACCACGAAGCAAATAAAACTAATAAGATAAAAAAATAAAATTTATGTCAGGAACCGAATGAAGTAATACGAAATAAATAAATAAAATAAAAAAAACAACGAAAATAGAATGCACAAGGCAACTAAAGACTAAAAAAAGAAAACAAGTAAGAGGAAGTCAAAATTAAAAGGAAAGTAAAATCAAACCAAACGAAGACAGGGGGAGGGGGTTATGAACGAAAAGGAAACAAATAAGGAAAAAAATGGAAAATAAAAATTAATAATACTAAAAAAATAATTAAAGGAAAAACTATTTAATCTAAGTAACCAAACAACGAGTAGTTGTTAGTCACAGTTAATTCTCGACAACGGCGCTAAAAACTTGATCCAGAGTTTATAACCACAAACTAACCGATAAGTGCATCAGGTCGTACCAAGTAATAACTCAGGTGAGTGAGGGTCGATCCCAGGAGGATTGATGGATTAAGCAACAATGGTTGATTAATTTACTTAGTTAGACAAGTAGAAAAGAGTGTTGAGAGTTTAAATGCATCAAACAGAAAATTCAAAATATCAGAAAGCAAACAGTAAATTGATGTGAATAATATATATATAAACAATTAAGGCTTCAGAGATATCTATCATTCCGGATTGATTTTTCTTACTAACTATTTTAATCATGCAAGATTTAATTCATGGCAAACTATATGTGACTAAACCCTAATTCCTTAGACCTTTTTAGTCTCCTCTAAAATTCATCAACCGCCAATTCCTTGGTCACTTAATTCCAATTAGAGGGTGAAGTTCAATTCTAGTTTATATCCCACAAAAATCCTAATTACCCAAATATAAGAGGATTATATGTCACTTATCCCGTTAAATCCAGATAATTAGAATTTAGGAGAAATTATTTTTAAGCTGTTGTTCAAGTAAAGAGCTTTTCTAAGTTATACAAGAACTCAATTAGAGATGGCAGACAAGTCAATAAGACAAGCTTATGGAATGGTAGAGGACGTGTTAGTGAAGGTTAAAGGCCTTTACATCCCTCTGATTTCTTAATCTTAGACACTAGGAAAGAAGAGGATGAATGCATCATCCTTGGAAGACCCTTCCTAGCCATAGCAGGAGCTGTGATTGATGTTAACAGAGGAGAATTAGTCCTTCAATTGAATGGAGACTACCTTGTGTTTAAGGCCCAAGGGTATCCCTCTGTAAATATGAAAAAGAGGCACGATAAGCTTCTCTCAATACAGAGTAAAACAAAACCCCCACAATCAAACTCTAAGTTTGGTGTTGGAAGGCCACAACCAAACTCTAAGTTTGGTGTTGAACCCCCACATTCAAACTCTAAGTTTGGTGTTGGGAGGTCCCAACAATGCTCTGAACATATGTGAAGCTCCATGAGAGCTCACTGTCAAGCTATTGACATCAAAGAAGCACTTATTGGGAGGCAACCCAATTTTTATTTATCTATATTTTTATTGTTCTTTTATGTTTTATTAGGTTCATGATCATGTGGAGTCACAAAATAAATACTAAAATTAAAAACAGAATCAAAACAGCAGAAGAAATAGCACACCCTGGAGGAAGAGCTTACTGGCGTTTAAACGCCAGTAAGGAGCATCTGGCTGGCGTTCAACGCCAGAACAGAGCATGAATCTGGCGTTGAACGCCAGAAATAAGTTGCAGTCTGGCGTTTAAATACCAGGATTACACCCTGAGGAGAGCTGGCGTTAAACGCCAGAAACAAGCATAGAACTGGTGTTGAACGCCTAAAACAAACATAGAACTCGCGTTTAACGCCAGAAACAAGCATCAATTTGGCGTTAAACGCCAGGATTGCATGCAGAGTGTAAGACCCAAAACCTTTGAAAAATCTTATTATGATCAAGTCTCAAATCATAGTTATTTATAGCCTTAATTTCAGAAATTATTTTATTAAAGATAATTAAGGCAAGTTTTGATTTATTGGATTTAAGATGAGTTATGATTATTATCCAATTTTATAATTATCGGATTATTTCCTATATTTGAATTATAAAGTTGATAGTTATGAAATAATAAGGAATTTATATGATTTAGATTGAATAATTAGTATTTTAAATATTACTATTGCTATTTTGGAAAAAAATGAAGAAATTAAGTATATTATTTCTAATTACTTGATTTGGACATTTTATTGAAAGTAATTTGTAAAAATTGATGAGCAAATAATATTTTCTATATATATAACTAGTGTTGGATTTAATTTGGGTTTCAATTATTATATTATACCCAATTTTATTTGAAATTACCAAATTACCCCTAACCCTAATTTTTTAAAATGAACCCTAACCCTGAAAAACCCTACCCGGTTCCCCTGAACCCAACACACACACGCGCCTAACTCTATAGCAGCAACAGCTGCTACCAGGAGAAGCAAAAGAGAGAAAAGGGCCAGGAGGAAATGGGGAACACAGAGGGAGGCAGGGGTGGAAGAGAGGCGCGGGCTAGCACCGGCGGGCCTCGCCATCACCGCCGAGCAGCTTGCTGCTCGCCGCCATCACGAGGAGGACCAGAACCGAGCAAGGGGAAGAAGCCACGCGGCAGAGGAGAGAAGAAAGGGAGCTCATGGCGTCGCCGCCACCCATGGAGCCGCGAGCTACGCCCATTCGTCGTCGGGGTCACCGCGTCGTCGTCCCGTTCCTGGAGCCAGCAGTTGCGCTTCTGTCACGCGAGGAGGAGCGTGACCTACCACGCAGAGCTGCACCGCCGTGTGCTATCGCCATCGCGTCAGGCGTAAGGGTGGCCACCGTCACTGCAGAGAGGCCGCACTGCCACCGCCGCATCCTTGCCGCCGCCGTTGGAGTCGCGAGCAGGAGCGGGAGAAGAAGATGCGAGCCAAGGCCGAGGCGGAGGAGGCGCCGTGTCCGGTAACCGCCATTCCGTCACTGTCGTCTACCTCCGTCTCCGTTGATCTGCAACTTCGCGGTGCTTAGCTAGAGCTTCTGCTACTGTCGCCGGAGTTCTGTGGCCATCGGGGCCGCTGCCGAAGCTTTTGCCCGTTTCTGTCACCGGAGAACCTCGCTGCCATCGCCGGAGAACTCTTCCGGTAAGGGTTCTAATTGAGGTTTCTGCCTTTTTGGATTTTGAAAAGGTTTTAATGTTGCGCGGTTTTTATAGTTGATCCATTGGAGATTCTGGCCGCCGTCGGAGCTATTGCCGGGGCCGGTTCAAAATCGTAGCTGCCTCATTGTGTTATTTCGTGTTGCTATGGTTATTGCGAAAGTGGCTGGGAGCTGAGGTTTTGGTTGCCGGTGATTTCGAGTTGAGGCGAAAAGGTCTCTATGAGACGTTTGGATTATGGAATTGCGTTTTGAGGTAGGGGCGCTTTCCAAAAACTATGTTTTATGTATTGGAATTATTACATATGGATACTGATGTGAGATATTGTGTATTTGGTGATTGTATCTGCCTTATGTATTATTTGATTGACTCGAATGATTATGGATGTTGGTTTGGCTGAGTTGTTGTGCGGCTTTGTGAAATGTAATATTTTGAAGTTGATTCTTTAAAGATTTGAAATCTGAGTTTAAACCGTTGAGGATTGGTTTGAATTGAGTCAATTATTTCAATGATGTGAAAAGTCGAATGCACTTTTGAATTCAGCCTGGTTTACTTTAATTGATTTGGTTTTGATAAATGATTTGTTGTTGAACCGATTCTTTAAAGCTTTGGAAATGAGTTAAATCGGTTGATATTGAGTTGATTTTGAAATAGTTTCCTTGAGATATGCCACTGAGGTGACTGTTGGCTTTAACTTATTTTTGAATTGATTTCTAGTTTTGAGTTGTTGAAAAGGAATGAGGAACGGTTTAGTTGGGACCCGAACCAGGTGGCAAAGTCCAAGTTTTAGGGGAGGTGCTGCCGAAATTTCTATAAAACCTGAGTCTTTATTGAAATATTGTCTGGCAAAATGATGATTTAAAGACTTCAACTATTTTATTTGAATTATCAAGAAAAGGATGATTCGTGCTTTTGAAATGAGTTATTAAAGCGAAAATTGTGATTTAGTCTTACTTCTTAAGAAAGGCCTTGTGTCTCTTTCAGGAGAAGGTTATTTAGATGAAACTTGTGTTTTAAAGCTGTTTGAAAGTGAAAAGGGTTTATGCCTTTGAATTTGACTTAGGGGTTTCAATTAAAGAAGTTTCAATGACTTTGAAAGAACCTGAATGCCTATTGACAAGTCTCTTCTTGAAATGTTTTGAGAAATGTTTTAAGTACTCTTTGAATTTTGAATTCTTGCAAGACTAAAACAATTTTGATCAGTTGAAACGTTCTAGAATTTATCATGGGGGTTGAAGTTGGTTTTGCCTAAGTAAAGGAAACGACTTTGATAGAAGTAAATGATTACATGACTCGGTTTGGCTTAGATCCTATTTATTACTCAAAACGGAAAGACAAGGTTTTAATTATTTTAAATGAATTTGGCGAACTGAGTTTTATTATTCTCCCCTAAAGACTTGGGACTCTGCCGAGAAGCTTTTGTTATAAAATCCCATTGTTGGAAGGGTGGTTTTGAGTACTTTGAAATAAATCCTTAACTTGCCATGGTTTTGGAAGTTTTGGAAAGAGAATGCCGAGAGTGGCTTTGTTTTAAAAAGGGAACTCACTTTGAGTAAATTTGGCTTATGAGCCTGAGATGATTTGAGAAATGAGATCTCTAAAGCCAAGGCTGAAAAGAGTTGAAATTTGATTTCAAAGTGAAATGGCTTGAGAAAAGTGATTTATGGCTTAAATGCCGGTTTTATGAATTTGATGATGTTGAATGGTGGAAGTGATGTTTTGTTATGGGCCGGAATGGCTATGTATGATTATGAATATTGGCTGGTTCTGGATTAAACCGTGAGCCGGAATGGCTATGTATGATATTGATTTATGGCTGATTGCCGAATGAGTTATGGGCCGTATGGCTGACTATGAAATTTTGAATTTAAGCCGGATGGCTGAGATGGATGTTGATCCATGGCTGGGACTGAATGAATATATGCTTGAGATACCTGGGCAGTAGCAAGGGTTGTGGTTCGTCCCACTTGCTCCAGGTCAGAGACTGTGACGCCTGGGTAGTAGCGGTAGTAGTGGTGAATCCACTCGCTCCAGGTTGAGCTTTTAAACACCCGCCTGGGTAGTAGCCGCAGTAGTGGTTATTCCACTGGCTCTGGGTTGAGCGGGTAGTAGCAAGGGGGTTGTAGCTCAAACTTACTTGCTCCGTGATGGGTGTTTCTGTCCATGGTTAGCTACCAGGACTTGTCGGGTTGGCTCTATAACCGACAGATGATATCATCAGCCACTAGGACAGGCATGCATCATATGCATCTATGTGACATTGTTTGGGTGTGCATATTGTACTTGGTTTGCCTATGTGATTACTTGTGATTACCTGCTACTTGTTCTACTTGCTGTAACTGTTTGTTTGGGCTTGAACTTCCTATCTGTGTTTGCAACTGGGACTCTGTTGGTTTGTGGTGATTGGTTGTTGGATTGGATTGTTTGGGCCTAGGGCCATGGATGAATTGAGATGGACCGATGGTTGATTTCGGTTTTATGTTTCTGGTTTGGAAGATTATGAAGGGCTATTTTGGTTCAGTATAGATAAACCTTTTTGAAAGGCTTTTGATGTTTTGAGAATTGAACGGTTCCTCTTTCAGAAAAGATTTTTGACTTTACTTTTATTGTAAACTGTTGTTTTTGAAAAGAGGCATAGGACGGTTATTAATCACTGGTACGGTTTATCTTCATGTATCCTATTACAGTAATTCCCAAAAACCCTCTACTGAGAACCCTTTCGAGGATGATGTTCTCACCCCCTACATTTTTCCCCTTTCAGGATATGGACGCAGAAGTCACGAAGAGTTTATTTAGTTGTTGAAATGCTCTGTATTGTTTTAGTTATGGTTTATTGTACCTCGCCTTTATCTTGATATATTCTGTAAGAGGGATAGGAATTGTATTGGATAATGATTGTAATATTATTTATATGTATATGTATATATATGGATGTACTCTTTATGAGTTTCTGGAAGTTGTATGGTATGTATGGATGTACGTTGTATAGCAAAAGTATTTTTGGGAGCGGTATTGCGGTTTAAAGTTTTAAACAGGCTCATATTTTAGTATTAAATAGTATAAGTGTCGTCGTAATGTTCGATCTATCAAAGTTGCGCAGCCGGAAGCGTGAGCTTTGGTAGTTAGGGTATTACACAGAGGGCGTTTTACACGCCTAATTGGTGCAGGGATGATTCATCTTTGACACCTCAGGATCTGTGGGACCCCACAGGATCACCTCAGGATCTGTGGACCCCATAGGATCCCCACCTACCTCAACTCACCTTTTCTCTTCTTCACACAATCCAATAACACTCTTCCCCATCACCTCTTCACCACTCACATCCATCCACTCTTCCCCATAAACCCCACCTACCTTCAAATTCAAAATCTCTTTCCCACCCAAACCCACCATAAATGGCCGAACCAAACCCCTCTCCCTCCACTATATAAACCCCTCCATCCTTTTTCTTTCTCACACAACACAACCCTCTCTTCTCCCCCTTGGCCGAATACACATCTCTTCCCCCTTCCTCCATATTTTCTTCTTCTTCTTCTATTCTTTCTTCTTTTGCTCGAGGGCGAGCAATATTCTAAGTTTGGTGTGGTAAAAGCATAGCTTTATTGTTTTTTCATAACCACTTATGGAACCTAAGGCCGGAGAAACCTCTAGAAAAGGGAAAGGAAAGACAAAAGCTTCCACCTCCGAGTCATGGGAGATGGAGAGATTCATCTCAAAGGTCCATCAAGACCACTTCTATGAAGTTGTGGCAAAGAAGAAGGTGATCCCTGAGGTCCCTTTCATGCTCAAGAAAAATGAGTATCCGGAGATCCGACATGAGATCCAAAGAAGATGTTGGGAAGTTCTGACCAACCCCATTCAACAAGTCGGAATATTAATGGTTCAAGAGTTCTATGCCAATGCATGGATCACTGGGAACCATGATCAAAGTATAAACCCGAATCCAAAGAATTATCTTACAATGGTTCGAGGGAAATGCTTAGATTTCAGTCTGGAAAATATAAGGTTGGCGCTCAACTTGTCTATAATGCAAGAAAATGCATGCCCCTACACTAGAAGGGTCAACTTTGATCAAAGGTTGGACCAAGTCCTTATGGACATATGTGTTGAAGGAGCTCAATGGAAAAGAGACTCTAAAGGTAAGCCGGTTCAATTGAGAAGACTGGATATTAAGCCTGTGGATAGAGGATGGTTGGAGTTCATCCAACGCTGCATCATCCCCACTAGCAACCGATCCAAAGTTACTGTGGATCGGGCCATCATGATCTATAGCATCATGATTGGAGAGGAAGCAGAAGTTCATGAAGTCATCTCTCTAGAACTCTACAAAGTAGCCGAAAAGCCCTCTACCTTGGCAAGCCTAGCTTTTCCTCATCTTATTTGTCATCTATGCTACTCAGCTGGAGTTATCATAGAAGGAGACATCCTCATTGAAGAGGACAAGCCCATCACTAAGAAGAGGATGGAGCAAACAAGAGAGCCTACTCATGGATCTCAAGAGACGCATGAGGAAGCCCATCATCAAGAAATTCCTGAGATGCCTCAAGGGATGTATCTTCCTCCAAATAACTATTGGGAACAACTCAACACTTCTCTAGAAGACTTGAGTTATAACATGGACCAATTAAGGGTGGAGCACCAAGAGCACTCATTCTCTATGAGATTAGAGAAGATCAAATAGCTATGAGGGAGGAGCAACAAAGGCAAGGAAGAGACATAGAGGAGCTCAAGGATGCCATTGGTCCTTCAAGAAGAAGACACCACCAGCACTAAGGTGGACTCATTCCTTGTTTTTATTTCTCTGGTTTTCGGTTTTTATGCTATATGTTTGTCTATGTTTGTGTCTTTACTACATGATCATTAGTATTTAGAGCCTATGTCTTAAGGCTATGAATAAATTCCATGAATCCTTCACCTTTCTTAAATAAAAATTGTTTTTAATACAAAAGAACAAGAAGTACATCAGTTTCGAATTCATCCTTGAAATTAGTTTAATTATATTGATGTGGTGACAATACTTTTTGTTTTCTGAATGAATGCTTGAACAATGCATATTTTTTATCTTGTTGTTTATGAATGTTAAAATTGTTGGGTCTTGAAAGAATGATGAAAAAGAGAAATGTTATTGATAATATGAAAAATCATAAAATCGACTCTTGAAGCAAGAAAAAGCAGTGAATAACAAAAGCTTGCGAAAAAAAAAGTGGCAAATATATATATATATATAAAAGAAAAAGAAAAAGCAAGCAGAAAAAGCCAATAGCCCTTAAAACCAAAAGGCAAGGATAAAAAGAATCCAAGGCTTTGAGCATTAATGGATAGGAGGGCCCAAGGAAATAAAATACAGGCCTAAGCGGCTAAATCAAAATGTCCCTAACCATGTGCTTGTGGCATGCAGGTCCAAGTGAAAAGCATGAGACTGAGTGGTTAAAGTCGTGATCCAAAGCAAAAAGAGTGTGCTTAAGAGCTCTGGACACCTCTAATTGGAGACTTTAGCAAAGCTGAGTCACAATCTGAAAAGGTTCACCCAGTCATGTGTCTGTGGCATTTATGTATCCGGTGGTAATACTGGAAAACAAAGTGTTTAGGGCCACGACCAAGACTCATAAAAGTAGCTGTGTTCAAGAATCAACATACTTAACTAGGAGAATCAATAACACTATCTGAACTCTGAATTCCTAGAGATGCCAATCATTCTAAACTTCAAAGGATAAAGTGAGATGCCAAAACTGTTCAGAAGCAAAAAGCTACAAGTCCCGCTCATCTAGTTAGAAATAATATTCATTGATATTTTGAGATTTATATTATATTCTCTTCTTTTTATCCTATTTGATTTTCAGTTGCTTGGGGACAAGCAACAATTTAAGTTTGGTGTTGTGATGAGCGGATAATTTATACGCTGTTTGACATTATTTTTAGGTAGTTTTTAGTAGGATCTAGCTACTTTTAGGGATGTTTTTATTATTTTTCATGCAAAATTCACATTTCTGGACTTTATTATGAGTTTGTGTGTTTTTCTATGATTTCAGGTATTTTCTAGCTGAAATTGAGGGACCTGAGCAAAAATCTGATTCAGGCTGACAAAGGACTGCTGATGCTGTTGGATTTTGACCTCCCTGCACTCGAAATGGATTTTCTGGAGCTACAGAACTCCAAATGGCGCGCTCTTAACGACGTTGAAAAGTAGACATCCAGAGCTTTCCAGCCATAGATAATGGTCCATATTTTGTTCGAGCTTAGATGACGCAAACTGGCGTTCAACGCCAATTCCATGCTACATTCTAGAGTAAAACGCCAGAAACACGTCACAAACCAGAGTTAAACGCCAAAAACACGTTACAACTTGGCGTTTAACTCCAAGAGAAGCCTCTGCACGTGAAAAGCTCAAGCTCAGCCCAAGCACACACCAAAGTGGGCCCCGGAGGTGGATTTCTACACTTAGACTTATTTCTGTAAACCCTAGTGGCTAGTTTAGTATAAATAGAACTTTTTACTATTGTACTAAGGGTCCTTTTCCCTATTTTCGAATTTATATGCCATTTGTGGAGGCTGGCCATTCGGCCATGCCTGGACCATCACTTATGTATTTTCAATGGTGGAGTTTCTACACACCATAGATTAAGGGTGTGGAGCTCTGCTGTACCTCGAGTTTTAATGGAATTACTACTATTTTCTATTCAATTCAGCTTATTCTTGTTCTAAGATATTCGTTGCACTTCAACCTGATGGATGTGATGATCCGTGACACTCATCAACATCCATCCTTATGAACACGTGACTGACAACCACTTCCGCTCTACCTTAGAACGAGCGTGTATCTCTTGGATTCCTTAATCAGAATCTTCGTGGTATAAGCTAGAACCCTTTGGTGGCCATTCTTGAGAATCCGGAAAGTCTAAACCTTGTCTGTGGTATTCCAAGTAGGATTCAGGGATTGAATGACTGTGACGAGCTTCAAACTCGTGATTGTTGGGCATAGTGACAGATGCAAAAGAATCAATAGATTCTATTCTGACATGATCGAGAACCGACAGATGATTAGCCGTGCTGTGATAAGAGCATTTGGACCATTTTCACTGAGAGGATGGGAAGTAGCCATTGACAACAGTGATGCCCTACATACAGCTTGCCATGGAAATGAGTATGAAAGATTGGATGAAAGCAGTAGGAAAGCAGAGATTCAACAAGGACAAAGCATCTCCATATACTTATCTGAAATTCCCACCAAGGATTTACATAAGTATCTCTTTCATATATTTTATGCTTTATTTATTATTATTTTTGAAAACCTCCATAACCATTTATCATCCGCCTAACTGAGATTTACAAGATGACCATAGCTTGCTTCATACCAACAATCTCCGTGGGATCGACCCTTGCTCGCGTAAGGTTTATTACTTGGACGACCCAGTGTACTTGCTGGTTAGTTGTGCGAAGTTGTGACAAAGTGTGATTCACGTTTGAGAGCACTACCAAGTTTTTGGCGCCATTGTTGATGATCACAATTTCGTGCACCACAGTACATGAATTAAAATAGAAAAATAATAGTATCAATCCATACAATAGACAAAGCTCCTAACCTTAACAGTGGAGGTTTAGTTGCTCCTGGTTAAGAGAGAAAATAATGATCCCGGTAAAACTGTAAATTGCGGAATGAGGTTGATGAGAAGAGATTCTGTTCCCTTTTATATCTAATCCTAATTAATGTAAAATATATTTCCTAAAACTAAATAATATCTTTTTCTATTTTTAAATAAAATAAAGTTTAAATCAGAATTAATAGAAGATTGCGTGCTTGCTTCTTGGAGAGTTGGGGACCACTTGATTCCTTAATAATCCACGCCTAACTTGAGAAATCTCAAGTTAGGCGCAGCCTTGGCCAAATTGATGGAGAAGAAGTATGGACTATTATATATCGTTGGAAAGCTCTAGAAGTTAGCTTTCCAACGCCACTAGAATCACATCAATTGGCTTTCTGTAGCTTGAGTTATTTAGGTTTGAGTGCAGAGAGGTCAAGGTTGACAGCATTATTCGCCTTCTTCTCTTTTTCTGCAAAAACTCCATCAAATCCATCCGAATGCTACCTAAAACAAACAGAATTTCACACGACTCAAAGTAGCATCCATAGTGGCTAAAAGATAATTAATTCTTGATTAAACTCAACAAATTGAATGCAAATTTACTAGGAACACACACACACACACACACACACACACACACACACACACATATATATAAAGTTAAAAACCCTAATATGTTACCCTAGCAGGCTCACTTCAGATTCACTCTATCCCTCACCCAACAGCCTCACCTTGACCTAGTTACCTATTTCTTTCTCTGCCTCCAGCTACTACTTCTCTTCCCCAACAACATCGTCGCCGCTGTCTTCCTCCCACATCGTCACCTCGCCAACCAGTCCAAGTTTCTCTATATCTTTCCCGCTTACAAGCCTCATCGTTGGTCACTGCCTCCCTCCCCCATTCACATCGCAAATCACCACCCAATCACTCACTGTCGCCGCCTCCTGCTCCATGCCCATTCATCATCATTGCAGTCTCCTAATCAGTCTTCCTTTTCATTTCCGTCTCTAGCAGAATCATCACCACCACCAGCACAATCATCGTCGCCTCCAACAGCCTCTCTGCCGCTCATCGTCACTGCCTCCTGAAGCCTCGTCGTCGCCGCATCAATAAGTCCCTTTCTTTGATTAGTTTCTTTTGAGTTTTTTTTAACATTTGGGGTTTAGGGTTTGTTCAATGTTTCAAATTGTTTTAAATTGTTTGATTAGTTTCTTATGTTGTTGAATTTTTATTTGGGGATTCAGGATTTGTTCAATTGCTAATTTTCTATATTTGAAATTGTTTGAAATTATTAATCTTCTGAGTTTTATCTCTTTTTGGGAAATTGTTGTTGAATTTTTATTTAGAAATTTAGGATTTGTTCAATTGTTAATATTCTGTGTTTGAAATTGTTAATTTGTAAAATCCACAAATATCCAGGTCTCCGACAGATACGGGGTCCCTGTTACTCATGGCGGGGATGGGAGGCGGATTATGGTGACGGGGGCAGGGGGTGGGCCGGGAGGACATGTCCCCGCCCCCATAGGGACCCGTTGCCATCCCTAAAGAGAACCCTCAACCTAACTCGCCCACACCACAACCAGGAATTGAATAGAACGAAATCCTCAACCTTCCATCCAATTATCCGATGTAACAACGAGAGAATCCTTAACCTCGTTTGTCCATCGTAAAAAGAGAAGGAATCTTCGACCTCCTCTTGACTATCCGTGAATAGAATGAAATCTACGTCCTCACCGTGGGTGTCCCAACAACCCCACATCATCTGTCATATTCATCTCATTTTAATAATAATCCCAATCATAATCAAAACAACAAGCCTTTACAATCATACTTCAATTAAACATGGTCACAGTAATAGGGACAAAACTCAAATCAATACGCAAGCTGATTAACCACCATCCTTGTCAATCACAAATCAATTGTACTTATAATCAAAATCCATTTCAACAAACTCAACCAACAAATCAGAATACCCAGCCTTCTCAAACAATTAATAAATCAATTAGGCAAATAATTACATTCATCCAAAGTAACTCAGTTTAATCCGTAAGACTCATGTAATTATAAAACTATATTTCTCGTATCAATATTGACTTGTAACAATTATCATTAATAAAACAGTTTAAAAAAAAAGACTACCTCAAAAAGTCGAAACCCCTCAGCCACAAAACACATCAAGACCCTTATTCTTCTAGCCTGCAACAGCAGTAGCCGCCTGCAACCACAGCTCCATACTACTTTTGCAGCAACAGCAGCAACTTTAATCGTGACATGCAATAATCGGAACTCAACCCTATGGCAATAACGTCGTAAAAATCTCAGCAATATATAACGAAACAGCGACTAAAAGGGTTTTTGGCATCTCCCTCCCTCTTTTCCTCTGCTCTCTCTCTCTCTCTCTCTCTCGTGCTCTCTCCCTCTCCGTGGGTGAGTGTTTCGTGTGTGTGTGTGTGTGTTGATGAGTGAGGTGAGAGTGTTGTGAAGGGAAGGGCTTTCGGCGGTTGGAAGAAGAGGAAGGGTGCGGGTGTGTAATGAAATTAGAGTTAGGAGAGTGTGGGTTTGGGGATTAAGGTTTTGTTTTGGGGAAAAAGGCTAGGGCTAGTGTATTTTTAATAAAAATAGGGGTAATGTAGTATTTAAAAACCAATTTAATCAAACAATAATTATATATAAAAATACTAGTTATTCATCAACTTACAAATTATTTTCAGATAAATACTCTAATTCAAGAATTAGAGATAATCAAATAATTTTTTTTATTCATAAAATGAGGTTTGAAATCTAAATATTGAAATTGAAGCATATAAAATTCTCATTATTTTTCAATTACTAAAGCTTTAAATCATAAATAAGAAATCATCCAACTAATATAAAAATATCTGAAAACATCATCTTCTACAAATATAATTCCAAAAATCCGGGGTCTTACATATGCCCTAACAACAAAAGGAAAAAACAGGAACTCTTAATATTTGGCTGTGAAGCTAGACATGAACAAAGCCTATGATAGAATGGAGTGAGACTTCCTATAAGAAACATTGAAGGCCTTTGGATTCGACAAGGAATGGACAAAAAAGGTCATGAAATGTGTCAAAAGTTTCATAACAAATTTAAGATTAATGGGAGCCTAACAAAGAAAATAACTCTACAGAGAGAACTGAAATAGGGAGACCCTTTTTCACCTTATTTATTTATCATTGCTTTTGAAGTTTTTTTAACTATTCTGATGTCTAAAGCCCACAATGAGAATTTGTCATGGATTATCACGTTGGATATGCTCTGATAAATGGTTGAAATGCACGAAATGATATTTGGAGGAAAGAGACTCAAATAGAAAAAAGAAGTAAAAAAACTCCAATGAAAACTACAATACTCAAGTAGAAGCAGAAATAGTAGTGGACCACTAACTAGCGAGGAGCTTCACAAGCCAGAACCTCCTGCCACGGAAGAGGAGTGACGACAAAGGAGGAAGGACCAAGGCAACTTAGTAAATTAGATCTGGAACCAGGTGAGAAAACAGAAACTAGAAGTTGAAGGGAAGCAGAACAGAAGCGAAGAAGGAGGCGGTCCAGCATGGAAAAAAATGAGACGACAAGCGGCGAAGAAGCAAAAACGACTAGGAAAAATGGCAAAAAACCAGGAATAACCAGTGTCAGCAGTGAACCATCCGACCTCTAGCGTGGCGGTGACACAAGAATGATGGTGGTCAATGAAGAAGGGGCCAAGGAAGCGAGGGTCTGAGGGAGGCGACGAGATCTGAAAGAGAATGGGAGTTGCATAACATATAAAATGAGTGGCTAATTTGTATTAGACTTTTTATTCGTATAAAAATATAAAAATACATGATAACTTATTTTAATGTATAAATAAAATTTTTGAATAAAAAATTAGTAAAATAAAAAAAAGTATTTAATTAGTTTTGAATTATTATAGTCGTTATACAATTCACACCTAATAAAAAGTACAAATGTACTTTTTAATTCATCCTTGTTGTGATAAGATTGAGAGCTGAGTTGGATGCCCATTAATATTCAGACAGCTCAGTTTCTCAATGAAAGAATGTTTACTGTGTGATTAAGGAAGTTTGAAAAGTCAAAGCTTCATGCATGTATAAATAGAGGCTTAAGCCTCTGACAATAAACACTACAATAACACATAAAATTCTCTTTCCTTTCTATTTCTCTCTATGAATTCTTAAGTTACAATATATATTAATATTAGTAAATATATTAATCATCTTTATTATATTGATATAGTAATTGTGATGAATATTGTTATTTAATTATACTTCTTTATTTTAAGTTTATTACCTCTTCCTTATTTATTTATTTATTTTACAACACGTTATCAGCACGAGACTCTGATCAAATTTTGGGAAGACTCAGGTAAAAATGTTTTTATTATGTCGAAACTCTCTCATCTTGGATTTAATGCTCTTGATATATCTGAAAATAACTATTTATCATGGATACTAGATGCTAAAATCTATCTTAATTCAATCAATCTTGGAGATACCATTAAGGCTGAAAATAATACATCTCAGAGGATAAAGCCAAAGCCATGATCTTCCTTCGTCGTCATCTTGACGAAGGATTGAAAAATGAATATCTCATTAAAAGATCCTGCAGATCTGTGGAAAGACCTTCAAGAAAGGTATAATCATCAAAAGACGGCGATACTTCCTCAAGTCCGATATGAATGAAAGCACTTGCGTCTACAGGATTTTAAATCCATAAATGAATATAATTCAGCAATGTTTCAAATCACCTCACGAATGAAATTATGGGGGAAAAAGATAATTGATAATGACATGTTAGAAAAAACTTTCTCGACCTTCCATGTCTCGAATGTGCTCCTGCAGTAGCAGTATCAAGAAAAAGGATTTAAAAAATATTCTGAGCTAATTTCTTACCTTCTTGTTGCTGAACGCAATAATGAATTGCTTTTAAACAACTATGAAGCACGCCCAGCTGGCGCCACCCCATTTTCTAAAGCAAATGCGGCAAATCATTACCCCAGAAAAGGTAAATGGCAAGGTTTTGGTAACAAGAAAAATTATGGAAGCAAAAAAAAATTATGTTCACAAGAAAGCAAAATAAATCAACAGAGGATAAATATTTACGTTGTGGTGGAAAGGGCCATTGGTCGCGTACTTGTCGTACCCCAAGGGACCTAGTCGATCTTTATCAAGTATCTTTGAAAAAGGATGACAAAGGAAAGGAGACGGATTTCGTTTCAAATAATATTGTTGAAAATTACACCACTTGTAACACCCTAATACTTTTAAACTGAGTTAAGCTTTATTTGAATTATATTTAGTAGTTGATATTCAAAACCTTACAAAATTTTTCTTTTAAAACAAATATGAAATATTTATATAAAATAATTTATATATAAAAACATTGAATAATTAGTTTTTATTAAAATAATTACTAGTTGAAAAATATAAGTGAATCTAGAAATACTAACATGAAAAACGACGTGCTAAACTATGAAGGCACAACAATGACAAGCTTTACTCATACCAAATAATCATAAAAAAGAACATCATAATTACAATTGCAATCACTCAACAAGGATGAAACAAGACACATAAGAAATCCTAAATCTCTTAACTTGTTTAAATATGACTGAAACAATCGCCTATTCTTCCTTCTTAAGATAAACGTTTAATGGTTCGTATCTACGTTCTTGGTGGCTCGCTCCTAATAGTGCACTTGTCTTTTCACCTCAACTAAGCAGTGTATTACTTTGTGCAGCATCCTTCCTGAAGATGGTACAGAGAGAGGGGTGAGAAACAAAAGTTTCTCAGTAGTTTATCTATATGGTGTCATCATTTCCATCTCCAGCCATTCCGAGTTTTAAAATAAAAACAGTGATAATGCAATGTTGTTCAATTATTATTTTCAAAAGTCTTTGTTAGTCGGAGTGATGTGACTTTTAGATGCTTCTCATTTACTTATGTTATGACATGTGTGATGCATATAAAATGCCTATAGCGTTAAAACATATAAATGTAAACTCATAAACCTTGGTATGATGTTCTCATAGGCCATAAAGCAAGGCAAAATAAATAATAAATAAGAGAAAAATAGTAACATTGTCATAGATAAGTCAAACAGAATAGATCTGAATAAAATAAAGATCTTAAACAATATCATACATCATACAAAAAGGAACTTTGGATAAAGAAGGATCTTTGAATGAAATAATAAACATAATCATAAATTAAAAAGGATAAAAGAAGAACAATCATGATCACACATTTCATTGTACTTTTCATTACTTTTTCTCATAACTTTTATGGAAGGTATTGAGCTCAAACCGGTATAAAAGGTGGGAGTCTCCTTCCTTTACCGAAGGTTCTTATCCCAAATGTTTTGGCGATCACCTTCCCTTACCGAAGGATCATCTCGATCGATCACCTTCCCTTACCGAAGGATCATATCAATATCTTGTATTTGGGGGTCACATTCCCTTACCGAAGGATCATTCCCTCAATTCAATTTACAATCAAGGTTATTTAGACATACACAAGAAAAGAGTTATATCAACAAAGATATTTTATTATATAAAATTGATGGGAGTTTCCTTCCCTTACCAAAGGTTCCCAAAAGTTTGTCGATCACCATCCCTTACCGAAGGATCATCTCGATTCGATCACCTTCCCTCACCGAATGATCATCTCGATTTTCTTGTCTTTGGGGGTCACCTTCCCTTACCGAATGATCATTCCCTCAGTTCTTTAATGCACATAAGATTGTTATTATAATGCATAAAGTGTATGAAGAAAAGAGACATTATATCATGACGTGCAATGCTAACATATATATTCAAAAACATTTAAGATATGACATATAAAAATTAGCACAAGAACCCCCTACCTCGAGTGAAGTTCCGATAGGTATTCCGATGCAAATAGATGCGATTTGTTAGTGAAGAGAGACTTGTCCCATGGCTAAACTTTGTGTATACTAGAATATTTTGTATAGAAAAAGGGAATAGATTGAGAAAGGAATGATCAAATAGCTCTTAGGTATGTGCAGATTATGTTAGGAGGCATTTAAGTGAAATCTTCAATCTGAATCGTCATTTTGTGAGCCCTATAATATTTTCTACATTTAGAATTTGGAAATATCTATTAGTGACAAATTTATATAGAATTGAATTAGCTTTAAAATGAATCTTAAATGAAGTCAATCGGATGACCACAACTTGAGATATTCTCGAAATACTGTTAGTATATTAGGCTGGCTGATAAGAGCGCGATTTTCTACTATAAACTTGTAACCGATTTATCTACCTAATCTAATTTGAATTTGATTTTATACTGAACTTAAGGAATAGAACTAGTATTCTTATCTTTTCATATAACTAAATATCATTCAAATCTAATAAATGTAGAATTAATTATGATTATATTTTAAAAGGTTGTTTATTGTCGGTTAGAGATTTACTACCACTAGTGTTTTCATATGTTTAAATTTCAAATTCAAATCTTAAATCGTTATCATTTTAATTAATTAATTAGTTATAAAAAATGACTTGATTCAAAAAGTTGGGATGTTACACCACTCATTATGATGTATCTGATTTCTTTGAGGATTCTGGAGGAAATATTGGTCATTTGATCAATGATGGAAAAGTTTAATATGTGGGTTTGCTAAAGTACTCATGTAAAAAAATTATTAAGTTATTTTCAATATATTTAAATTTCATGTACGATGTATATAAATAATGTTTAATAAAATATTTGTGAATTTCAAAATTACTGCATGTGCCAAGATAATAATAATAAAATTTTTAGTATATACTATACTTCTTTGAAAAATATTTTCAATCAAGAAACTAGTTTTACTGTGCAAATATTTCTGCCCATTTTGTTATTATTTGTCTTTGAAGAAAATGATAAGGACATATAATGAAGATGTTTGCCTTGCAGATAGGGCAAGTTCGCATACTATTCTCAGAAGTAATATATATTTTACTCATCTTGTGACAAAAGAAGAATATGTTAATACTATTATTGGCTCGGGCAATGTGATAGAAGGCTCCAGAAAAGCTATAATTTATTTTCTGGAGGAACAAAATTCATAATAAATAATGCACTATTGTCTACTAAGTCACTAAGGAACTTATTGAGTTTCAAAGATATTCACTGAAATGGATATCATATTGAAACAATGAATGAGAAAAATCATAAGTACTTATGTATCACAACTCATGATTTAAATAAAAACGTTATATTAGAAAAGTTACCCTCACTTTCATCTAGGTTGTATTATACTAAATTTAGTGAAATTGAATCACATGCCATTGTAAACCAGAAGTTTACTAACCCAAATGAATTCAGAACTTGGCATGATTGATTGGGTCATCCGGGAACAACCATAATGCGGAGAATTATTGAAACCTCTCACGGACATTCACTAAAAAACCAGAAGATTCTTAAATCTAGTGAATTTTGTTGTGCTGCATGTTCTCAAGGAAAGCTAATTTTAAGGCCATCACCAGTAAAGATTGGATTTGAGTACCCTGAATTCCTAGAAAGGATTCAAGACAATATATGTGGACCTATTCATCTACCATGTGGATCTTTTAGATATTTTATGGTCCTAATAGACGTATCTTCAAGATGGTCACATGTGTGCTTATTGTTTTCTCGCAACCTGGAGTTTGCGAGATTACTTACTCAAATTATTCGATTAAAAGCGTTCAAAGCAATTCGTCTTGATAATGCTGGTGAATTTACTTCCCAAACTTTTTATGCTTATTGTATGGCTAAGGGAATAAGCGTTGAACATCCAGTAGCTCGTGTTCATACACAAAATGGGTTAGCAGAATCACTTATTAAACGCCTCCAATTAATTGTTAGACCCTTACTTATGAGAACAAATATCCCAACCTCGGCTTGGGGGCATGCTATTTCGCATGCTGTGGCACTTATTCGTTTGAGGCTAATAAGTTACCATTAGTTCTCTCATGTACAATTAGCTTTTGGCCAACAGCCAAATATTTTCCATTTAAGAATATTCGGGTGTGCGATATATGTTCCCATTGCACCATCTTCTCGCACCAAAATGGGACCCCAAAGAAAATTGGGGATATATGTTGGATATGATTCTCCCTCTATAGTTAGGTATCTTGAGATACAAACTGGAGATGTATTTAAAGCCAGATTTGCAGATTGTCATTTTGATGAATCAAAATTTCTAACATTAGAGGAAGAGAATAAGCTTCCTAAAAAAGAACTTAATTAGAATGCATCATCCTTGATGCATTTAGATCCTCGATTAGGGCAATGTGAACTAGAAGTTCAAAAGATTATACATTTGCAAAGAATAGCAAGTGAATTGCCTGATGCATTTTCTGATACAAAGAGGATAATCAAATCTTATATACCAGCAGAAAATGTCCCAATTCGAATTGATGTTCCCATTGAAAAAGTGGCCATTGAAACAAATTCACGCCAGAAGCGTGGTAGACCTGTCAGTTCTAAAGACAAAAATCTTTGAAAAAGAAAAGAGGTAAATACTATTTCTGTTGAAAAAGACATAGTAAAGACACATACAGTTGTCTAAAATTCTAATATAATTTTGACGCCAGAAGATGTTCAGATACCTGAAAATTGTAAAAATGATTAAATCTCAATAAATTATGTCTTTACAGGAGAAAAATGGGACCAAAATAAGACAATTGTCAATGAAATATTTGCCTATAATGTTGCATTAAATATTATGCATGAAACTAAGGATCTTGAGCCAAGAACAATCGAAGAATGTCGACAAAGGAATGATTCGCCGAAATGGGAAGAAGATATGAAGGTTAAGTTAGACTCACTTGCAAAACGTGAAGTTTTTGGACCTGTAGTCCATACACCAGAAGATGTAAACCCTGTTAGATACAGATGGGTATTTGTGAGAAAATAAAATGAGAAAATGAAGTTGTACGCTACAAAGCTCGACTTGTGGCATAAGGTTTTTCACAAAGACCCGGTATAGATTATGAAGAAACATATTCCCCTGTAGTAGATGCAATAACATTGCGTTATTTGGCCAGTTTATCCGCATATCATAAACTACATATGTATTTAATTGATGTGGTAACATCCTACTTATACAGATCATTAGATCGTGATATCTATATGAAAGTCCCTGAAGGACTAAACATATCTAAACCATCCAATGAATATTCACATGGGTTATACTCAGTCAAATTGCAAAGATCTTTATATGGTCTAAAGCAACTTGGACGAATGTAGTATAATTGTCTTACTGAGTATCTGGCCAAAAATGGATTCAAGAATGATGATGTCTGCTCATGTGTTTTCATAAAGAAATTTGCATCTGGATTCATTATAATTGTTGTGTACGTTAATGATTTAAATATCATTGGAACCCCTGAAGAGATTATAACAACTATAAAAGCTCTAAAAGAAGAGTTTGAGATGAAATATCTTGGAAAGACTAAATTTTGTCTCGGCCTGCAGATTGAGCATACAAAAAGTGGGATCTTTATTCATCAAACAACATATATAGAAAAGATCTTGAAGATATTTTATATGGATAAGTCACATCCATTAAGTACCCCAATGATCGTAAGGTCTTTGGATGTGGAGAAGGATTAATTCCATCCTAAAGAAGAAAATGAAGATATCCTTGATCCTGAAGTACCATATCTTAGTGTCATTGGAGCGCTAATGTATCTTGCTAATAATACACGACCTGACATATCATTTGCGGTAAATTTACTAGCAAGGTATAGTTTCTCTCCAACCAGAAGACATTGGAATGGAATCAAACAAATATTTCGATATCTTCATGGAACGGTAGATATGGGATTGTTTTATCCATATGGATCCAAGTCACAATTAGTTGGCTATGCTGATGCTGGATACTTGTCTGATCCACACAAAGGGAGATCTCAAACATAATATCTATTCACGTATGGTGATACAGCTATATCATGGAGGTCCACGAAACAGACGATAGCAGCAACCTCCTCTAATCATGCTGAAATACTAGCGATACATGAAGCAAGTCGCGAGGGTTTTTGGCTTAGAAGTCTGATCTAATATATTTTGTCATCATGTGGAGTGATTGATCAGAAGATAATTTGGCAGACTTATTTACAAAGTTACTTCCAAAATCCTCCTTTGAAAAATTAGTACATCAGATTGGGACGCGCCGATTTCGAGACATTAAATGATGTCGACAAGAGGGGGAGACTGTACTCTTTTTTCCTTGGTCAGGTTTTTTCCATTGGATTTTTCTTGACAAGTTTTTTAATGAGGCAGTCCCTATCAAAGGATATTGTACTCTTTTTTCTTCACTAAATTTTTTTTTCTATTGGATTTTTCGTTAATAAGGTTTTAACGAGATATAATTCTAAATGGTCATCCAAGCAGGAGTGTTCTGATAGGATTGAGAGCTAAGTTGGTTGCCCATTAATATTCGGACGGCTCAGTTTCTCAATGAAAGAATGTTTATTGTGTGATTAATGAAATTTGAAAATTCAAAACTTGGTGCATGTATAAATAGAGGCTTAAGCCTCTGACAATAAATACTAGAATAACACATAAAATTCTCTTTTCTTTCTATTTTTTTCTATAAGTTCTTAAGTTACAATATATATAATATTAGTAAATATATTAATTATCTCTATTATATTGAGATAGTAATTATAGTGAATATTATTATCTAATTATACTTTTTTATTTTATATTTATTACCTCTTTCTTATATATTTATTTATTTATTTTACAACAATCCTTTCCTTTATTACTGTTGAATATTCATATATCTTCAATGTTTCCATTCTTACTTGCTACATGTCATCAACCGCCAAGTCAGACGGTTTAATTTTTGTCTTACCGTTATAGTTACCGCGGAATTTGACGTCCTTTCAAACGTTTCTAAATTGTAAGTTTATAACCGAAAAATTCCTTCTTCCCAAAAGAAATAAAAAAAAAAAAAAACAAAATTTTGGAGGGAAAAACGAAAACAGTATCCAATTATCTATTCCAATTGCCATTATCTTCTTCAACCAATTTTTCTTCTCACCTTTCCCTTTGGTCATCAGTCGTCACCATGATCCGTTCCCAAAACGGTTGCACCAATAATCACAAGAGACCTTTCGCACTCGATTCTTCCTCTTCCAATTCTAATCCGATCAAGAACAAGAAGCCAACCGCAACAGCAACCGCCTCCGCCTCCGTTCTATTTACCCACTTCGACTCGCCCCTCCTCTCATCCCTAAACGGCGTCGTTTCCACCCCCGACTCCATCATCCTCCATCCGGACTCCCCCTACACCATTGGCCGCACTCCCCGCCACTGCGATTTCTTCTTCCGCCACCGCCACGTCAGCAAGCGCCACTGCCAGATCCTCTTCGATGGTTCCCTCCGCAAACTTTACATCCTCAATGGAGTTTTTCTATCCTGCAAGGGTTCTAAAACCCGTGTCGTTCACGAGTTCAGGAAAAGGATGATGTCGTTTAGAGCCGGCGGCAGTGGCGGTGGCGGGGAAGAGGTTTTCGCGTTTCGAAAAGCTTCCAATGGAGTTTTCGTGAACGGTGTCGAGATCGGTAAGGGAACGGCCGTGGAGTTGTCGGTTGGAGACAAGGTCTCACTGGTGTGTGGGAACGATGATTGTTCGTGTGGAATTGGGAACCGGGTAGGGTTTTTAGTTCAAAGAATCGTTTTCGAAAATCGGTTTCGTGAAGGGTGTGACGACGATGATGAAATTGATGGGTTAACATGCTCGGGGCACTCACAAGGGAACAGGAACAAGAGGGTTCTTGCTGTTAGGGCAAATGGGTTGCGTTCCAATGTGTTTTCAAGATATGAGCGAGTTGTTGAGAGGGCGAATTTTATTTTAGAGAGGTGCAGGGAAATCTTGCTTAGGGATGATCCAGTGTCTTGCATTTTTCGAGCTGTGTCGGATACACAGTTCGGATTGAAGTGTGATCGTGGTGGCAGTTCGGTGAACAGCAATGTTTCTGGCAATGATGTTAGATTGTTGGTGAATGCTGAAGAGCAATTTGACTGTGACAAGTCACAAAGGATGAACTTTACAGTGGAAGATAGAACTAATGACTTAGCACAGTTGAGTTCGGAGGCTCTTTGTGAAGGTAAAGGGGTGGCCGTGGAAGCTGAAAGTGATGAACTTCATCAGCATGTTTTTCATAAAGGGATTTTGGATGATAATGTTGATAAGATACCCTTGAATTCAGTAGGGGTGGAAGATATTCCTTCTGATAGGTACAAAGGGGGAAATAATGGAGGCATGTTTCATCCTTCGCCTGGGAAGAACTTTTACCTGAATCGCCTTCAATTTTCGGAACATGCTTCCTCAGAACTTCAGCATTCCATATCTCTCCCTGAACTTCTGTATCCTGTTGAAAGCATTTCAAGGATGTTCATTGCAACATTTACAAGTGACATAAACTGGTGTGATCTCCTAATATATATTCGTTATTTTGATTTTTCCCACCATTTTATCTCTTGATTAATACTAGTATAGCTGTGTTTTAGGTTCTTGACATATTGCAAGATTCCTTTTCATCTGCCAGTTACGGTTGCTTGTCATAACACTGAGAGGTGTTGGAGTTCAAGACCTAATGAAAGAGTATTTGTGCCCTACCCGGATTATCCTAACCTAGTTGTAGTGTAAGTGTATTTTTTTTTTTAAAGGTTCAAATATATGCAACTAAATTTATGCCCATTCTTTATGGTACTTGATTTTACCTCTTTCTTACCTTTCTTTCTTCTCTGGATGTTAGTTATCCTTCATTTCCTGAAACCATAGCATTTGGTAGTAACCACAAGAGACAGGGGATTGCTTGCCATCATCCAAAGTTGATTGTTCTGCAAAGAGAAGATAATATAAGAGTTATCATTACATCTGCAAATTTGGTGGAAAAGCAGGTATGCTGTTAGCCAAATTTACAGTTATCAACACTAATGTTAATTTGTAGTCTTAAGAATTAAAGGACTTCATGGTATTTAACTGATTAAAATGTTTAATTATGCGCTGAATACTTATTACCCTCATGGATGAAAGATGCTTCTAGCTTTGCAGTATTTTTCTCTGAGGTCTGCAAACTTTATGTGTAATTAACTATTATAAATCATGCAGACAATATGTTTATAACTATAACTATGTTTGCTAGTATCAAATCTATTAACTTTTTTGTCTATGTAGTGGAACAGTGTGACTAATACTATTTGGTGGCAAGATTTCCCTCGTGCTGTCTCAGCTGATTTTGCATCACTTTTCCCAAAATCGGATGAAGAAACTCAGAGAGATTCTAAATGTGATTTTGCTGGACATTTGGCTGGGTTTATGGCAGCTCTCATGATTGATATACCCAGCCAAGCCCACTGGATTACCCTGTTGACTAAATATGACTTTGGAGGTGCAACAGGACATCTTGTTGCTTCAGTACCTGGGATTCACTTCTACAGAACTTTGATCATGCCTGAATCTTTCCAGTCCAATCTTGTAAGTGTTAATATGTCAAGCATATGTTGCTGCATGATTGCAGTGTTGATCTCTGCCTTTACCAGTCCAGTGTTTTTAGTTTTTGATATGAACTATAATCTTCTTGTGCTTTTTAGTATTTCAATGTTGCATCCACCTTGCTTTTAGTTGGGGTAGAATATGGTACCTGAAAGACTAGCTCGGTTTTTGCTAAAGTGAGCATGTAGAAAATTAGTTTTCTTCTTGAATGTTAGTACAAATTCTATTGTCAACCATTTGTCACTTCATGGCGTTAAGTTTGATTTGCTTTCTGCTTTGGATCCTTTGACTATGTATACTCTTTTTAGACACTGATTGCTGTGCATCTTTGTCAATTGGTGTCAAGTTTCTTGGTTCAGTTGTGGCATCTGTGGTTGGTTTGAGCCATCTTTTCCGCTCTTCAGTAGATTCAAAAAGTGCAAGACTTAAAGCACTGGCTACTTTCCTTGGGAAGTCTTGTACAAATGCTTATGGGAAGTTGAAGGTTATTCTGAGAAGAAATCACAATGTTCCTGCTGACGAAAATGCCGTTAGCATTCTTGTTCCAGACCCTGATGGAACTTCTGAGGGAGGTAAAATCTACGTATGTGGGGTTCTCCATTCATCTTTTTTTTTTTAGCCTAAATTTGTATTTCATTTGCATTGCTTTTCTTTCATTTCTGTCAATAACCATTATGATCTTTAATTTTCCTTTCTTTTGTTTTTGCCCTTTTCGATAGATTATGTTCAGCTTGGTTTTCTGCCTAGAAATGTAGCAAAATGGGTTTCTCCTCTTTGGGATGCTGGATTCCTCAGGTTTTCTGGTTACGTTTGTCCCAAAGAGGCCCTTGCAGCTGCCTTAGGAGAAAATCCAAACAAAGTACAACTGATTTTAAATGTGTCACGGGTATGTCGGGTATATTTTCTACTTTGTTAGTTACCATGCTGAATATGTAAGTAAACTTATACAATTTTTATGAACATGCAGGGGAATCATTTTCAAGATACATCAAAGATGATGGAATCTGAGCACATTGCTGCTTTTGGATCACTCATTGCTTCTATCCAAAGATGCTATGGCCTATGGAGATTGCAAGAGGTAAATTACTCTGAAATGTTTTTCCATTGACTCCTATAGCTTATTTCATTGAATTTTATCTGTTGAATTTAAATACTCAGTAAGTAATTAACTTTAATGTTGAAATTAAGGCTATATTTGATCTCTTTGTTATATCTTGGTAAAATAATTTCAAATGATCCAGTTTAATGTCATCCTTATTATTTGTACCAGGTTCTGAATCGATATAAGTGGCCTGAGTCATTAGAGTCTGATATTATATATGGTAACTCTATGTTTCAAGTGTTACTTATTTTTTAGTGATTGCCTTCGCTTTTCTATTAGAAGTTGAAATCAAGATGATGGCATTGTTTGATTGTTTATAACTTTTTCTGCCTATTAGGTGCATCTTCTATTGGTTCATCTGTCAATTCAAAATTTCTTGCTGCATTTTCTGCTGCTGCTGGGAAGAAATCATTGCAACATTTTGATTCAGAAGAGTCTGATCCTGAAGTAATTTCAAGACTTTTGCTATTCTTTTAGATTTCCTTGATACATATATATTTTCTATTTAAGAGGCATAATCTGTTGAAATTGCATTTATTCACTAGTTCAGCATTCTAATGATTCTTTGTTTCTTTGATAGTGGGGCTGCTGGAATGCGAGGGACGAATTGAAGAACCCTTCTGTTAGGATCATTTTTCCCACTATTGGAAGAGTGAAGAATGCATATAATGGGATTTTGCCTTCAAGACGCATTCTTTGCTTCACCGAGGTAGAATATGACTTTCTTATTGAGTGAATAAGATCAGAGGTTTTACCTTGGATAATGTGTTTTGTTCCTTATAGTGGATTCCTTTCATATCCTGTTATTTTGGTGAGCCTACTAGATTTTAGTTCATATGTGTGGAATGCATGGACAATATTAAAGCATTTTTTCAAGACATTCTGCATTATCCATGATGGATTTAAATTCTTTTCATGCAGTTGTCATTGTTGTTGTTTTTTATTTTATTATTATTTTTTTAATGGGGAACAGAAATAGATACAGATTTTTCTGGGTTCTAAGGTCTTTGTGAATCTTATTTAATCAGATCAAATTTTGTCATTTTTTTTTTCATGAATTAAAATTTTCGTTTGTGAAGTTATCTTTTGACATTGCATGTAAGATGTGAACAACGCAGAACTGATTATCTACTTTTAAACAGAGAACATGGCAAAGGTTGAAGACTTTAGATATACTTCATGATGCTATCCCTCATCCCCATGACAGAATAGGACACCCGATGCATACCAAGGTAACTAATGTATGCTCTTCTATCTTATATTTGATGATTAAACTTTGATGGGAAAGATTATCATTGGCAAGTCATTTGAGGTGCTTTTGTAATCTTTGCTCGTTATGTTGTGTATTTGGATTGCCATTGCGTGATTAGTTCCTTAATTATAAAAGTGTCTGTGTTTTTCTTTCCCCTGCATAAATGTATAGTCATTTAAGTCTTATTGTGAAAATTGGTTTGCTCAGGTGGTTAGGAGACGCTTCTGGTCTAAGAGTAAAAGGGATGCACCCTCCATTGGTTGGGTATATTGTGGGTCTCATAATTTTAGTGCAGCTGCCTGGGGACGACAAATTTCGAATCCATTTGATACCAAATCCGATGGACCTCAAAAAGGGGACCCTTGTTCGAATTCTGGACTTCACATTTGCAATTACGAACTTGGGATTATTTTTACTTTCCCTCCTACTGAAGAAAATACGGATTGTCCTCAAGTTAAAAGCACAAGATTAGATGATATAGCTCTGCCATTTGTGGTGCCTGCTCCTAAATATGGATGGAGAGATAGGCCAGCTACAATGCAGGCTATGAAGGAGGCGATGACGGAGCTCAATGAGCACGAGAGGTTGAAACTTGCAGAAGAAGAAATGTTGGAGGAGGTTGTTGAGGAAGAGGAAGAAGTGGAAGGAAATGATTATGTTGGTGGTGAGGAGGAGAAGGAGGAGGAGAAGGCATATGCTGAGATACTGTGGAGCCAGGTTGATTCTTCCGAGAGCACTTGAAAGAAAGCAGGGACTATTACTGGGCATTGATGTATAGATAGAGAGCCAGTGGTGCAAGACTGGTAATTGGGCATGAATAATAGGAGGATTGAAGAGCAAGGCAGTTGTTGAAGTGATAAGGATGTTCCCATAGTAGCAACAAAGGATGTAATCTTATCCCGTACGTGTGGTATTTTACAACACCAACTCCCCGTGTTTCAATCAGCGGCATGCAGTTATTATTGTGGCATCACGGAATAGCAACTGCCAACTAGCAAGGCATGACATGAAGCCATGACTATGCTAAGCAGAGAGCTCCATCACTTCGCTCAACAATTGATACGTAATCAATATTTATTCTTTTTTAGTCTACCCTTTGTTTGTGTTTCATATTTTAGTGTCAAAGTGATTTACAATTTGAGGATTATTTTAAGTATTTAGCTCATTTGTGTTAAAGGCATGTATACAAAGTATAATAATAAAAAATTTTAAAAATTTTTTATGTATTTAATATTTTAGAAATATAAAAAATTATTTTTAATAAGTTAGTAAAATATATATTTTTTTATTAAAGACTAAATATTAGTCCAAATTTTTATGTCAATGCGTTATAACTCAAATGGCATAATCTCTTTATATTCACCTAAGAGGTCGCGGGTTTGAGTCTCCTATCTTTGGTAAATAAGAAATTAGTCCAAATTTTTGTAAAAATAAAAAAAAAAGTTAATAAGAATAATTTTCGTTACAAGTATGTCCTAAATGGTTATATGCAAGGATGAACATAAGGGGCGAGTGGAGACCTCGGCCCCGAGCTTTTTTTTTTAAAAAAAAATTAATAGTAATAAGTTATTAAGTATGATTTAATCTTTTAAAAATTTATTTAGTATTTAATTCAGTATAAATAAAAATTAAGTCTAACCTAAATATTAAAGATTTCTAATATCTAAAAAGTAGGTAAAAAATATTTAAAAAATCTAAAAAAGATATTATTACTAATATTTTTTAATTAAATAAAATTTTTCAAATCTCATAAAGTGGATTCTTTTTCTTCTTGTGATCGTCCTTGATTCATTTGGTATTAATTTTTGCTATTTCAACTGCTACAACTGAGAGATCTTTTTCAGCTATGAATATTGTAAAGAATAACTCAGAAACAAAACGAAAGATGAATTTCTTGGTAATTGGCTTTTAATTATATTGAAAAGCAAATTGTTGAAAAATTTGACACAGATTCTATTATCGATCAATATGAGGAATCGACCACTTCGTTAGTAAAAAGTACACACATATTTTTTGTACTTTAAAATATATTCTCTATTAGTATTTTTTTATAATATATCTTACATTATATAATTTTTTGCATAATTTTTAATATTATATATGTTATTGCCCCTCCCCCATAATATTTCTGGATCCGTCCTGGTTATATTGGTTATATATAAATCGAATCAATTAGCATGTAGTAAATCGAATCAACTTGATCCGATTTACTACTTGTACGGAGTATTGATATTTTTTAAGTTAATCATTTATTTATTCTATATTAAGTTTAAAATATAAATGTCAATAAAAAAATACTCTCTATTTTGATTCAAGTAAAATATAAAAAAATCAAAACGAATAAGAATAGAAATCTAATTTTTGTATTTTAATTCAAATTCTAGAAAATCTACATTTTTATAAACTTATGAATTTAAAATAGAACAATAAACGATTTCTAAAAATTTATTAAAAATAATTTTTTGATTTATTAGTATCTAAAGAATCATTATCGGGACTTTTGATGTTAAAAAAATTAATATAAAGTATAGTCCTCCAAAGTGGCATAGGAGTTAAAACTTGAATTTTTTTAGAATTAGAAATAACAGATAATTATACAATATAAAAATACTAACTATATTTATATAATATGTAATTTGAGAAATAATATATTTAAATTTTTAATTATATATTATATAAATATAATTGGACATTTTATATAAAGTATAACTATCTATTACTTCTAACTTTGAATAAATTCAAGTTTTAATTCCTATGCCACTTTGGAAGGCTATAATTTATATTAACTTTTTCAACATCAAAAGTCTCGATAATGATTTTTTAGATCCAAATGAGTCCAATAATGATTTTTAATGAATTTCTAGAAATCATTTATTGTTCCATTTTAAATTCATAAATTTATAAAATGTAGATTTTTTGTAATTTGAACTAAAATATAAAAGTTAAATTTCTATTCTTATTCATTTTGATTTTTTTTATATTTTATTTAAATTCAAATAAGAGTATTTACTTATTGATATTTATGTTTTAAAATTAATACAATTAACTTAAAAATAGTAAATGTCAATATTCTGTATAAGTAGTAAATCAAATCAATTAAATTCGATTTACATATCTATGCTGTATTAATAGTAAATCGAATTTACATATACATACTAAATTTTGGATTCAATTTACTACTAAAAAAGTATAAATCGAACTTAATTAATTCGATTTATATAAAATCATTCGGGACATGACATGCATGTAAACTGTTTTGTTTTTGGACATTAGTATAATATTAAAGGTCATTTAATTTATTTATGTTCAGTTGTCGGGTTAATGTGATGGTTTTGTCAAAAACACCGTTAATTAGGATAGCTGATGTTACTGTGGATATGCACTTCCAAATTAATGTCACTCATTTTCGGAAAAAGCCTATGCATGTCATGATTTTCTTGAGGAAGTCCCATTCAATACGGTCATAAGCATTTGGCATATTCAATTTGATTCCGATAAAACCCTTTTGTCTTGCAATCTTTTTTTTTTTTCATGTAGTGGAAGATTTTGAAAGCTACCAATTCATATTCTATTATGAGTCTATCCTACACAAAAGCACTTTAAAATTTTCTAACAATATTTGAGAGGATATATTTAAGCCTATTTGCAATAATTTTGTAAGAGTAAATTATTAATTATGCCCCTAAATTTGTAAAACGCTGACAATAATAACTCTAATATTTGTTAACGATAATTATACTCTCGAAAATTTAAAAAATGCAACAAATCTGCCCAACCGTAAAAAGAGCTTTTTTCTGTTAAACAGAGTTTGGTGATGTGGCAGACAGAATTTCAACTGGCATCCGTTAAGGCTTTCAGTCCCATTTTTCCTTTATATGGAGATGAGAGAGAATATTTTCCCTAATTCACCAGAAAGATAAACCCTAACTACTGTCATGCATGGTGGAAGCAAAGGCATGTCCAATAACAATCGAAGGACAGAGTCAATGGAAAATAGTAGCTCTGAAGCGCTCGAAGAACACGGGAGCAAGCCCTATGACAGGACATGCTTCTGCCGTCTTCAGGTGGTGGCGTTGAAGTCAAAGACGAAGAGAAATCCAGGGAGATGGTTTCTCAGGTGTCCTCTATGGAAAGTATGTATGAATTGTCTAGTGAATCTGTCCCCCTTCCCTATTGAGAATTGAGCTTGATGAATGGCTTCTGTGCTGGGCAGATGAAAAACAGTGGGTGCCGTTATTTTCAATGGATAGATGAAACCAACGAGAAATCTATTGGGCTGGAGGAATCATCCAAGAATGGAACACTAGTATGCAATGAATGTGGAGTCTTGAAAGGGAGATTTACCAGTGTTGAGATTGAGACCATACATAGAGATGGAAAGATTTTATATTTACCTTTTTGCAATATTTACAACTTGTTTTGCCATAACTTCTCTTAAGTTTGTACTGGATACCACTCTGTCTCTATAATTCATGTCGAGATCTCTTTTTTGTAGGCTTTTTTATTGGCCTCTTATAAGGTGGAAGGAGACATGGCAGTCCCTCTGTATCAGCCTAGTACTCCTTTAAAAATGCTCCATCAAGACATAGGAAAGTCCTGCATTTTCTTCCCCGGCCATCAGCTTTTTCAGGATGAGATTGTCCCTCTTCACCTTCAACGTGTGTCTCATGGTTGTCTCCTAAATTGGGTTCATCATTTTACTTGGAATTGGGCAATTAGAGTTTCATGAATTAGGGATAAAGGAGAAACGGGAATGAAGGCCTTAACAGATGCCACGTTGAAATTCCATCTGCCACATTACCAAGCTCCGTTTAACGGAGAAGGGCTCTCTTCACGGTTAGGCAGATTTGTTGCGTTTTTAAAATTTTTGAGAGTATAATTTTCGTTAACAAAATTTAGGATTATTATTATCAGCGTTTTACAAATTCAGGGGTATAATTGGTAATTTACTCTTTTGGTAACTAACTTAAAAATTACATTATATAAAGAAATTGGGCTAAAGTCTTTTGTATGTCTAGGATTTTTAAATTTAGAAATTAAATAGATATGAGTTGAATTAATAGGGGTAGGATCAACATCATGATTGAGAATATTTAATACACTTTCAGTTACATCCTTACCCATAATTTTCCACATTTTTTGATAGAAAAGAGCCGACATTCCATTGAGGCCTGGAGCTTTTGCTGGGTGCATCTGCTTTAAGGCCTTGGCTATTTCTTCCAATGTGAAGTTCTTGTTTAAATAACTTCTTTTGTCCATGTCAATTCTTTTCCTCGCCACTTTAACCGCTTGCTTTGCTTCTATTGTTGAAATAATCTAGCAACACTTCTTCTATCTTCTCTTCATCCTTGTGTATCACACCCATATCATCCTTGATTGTCTTAATCTAATTTCTCTCCTGTCTTTGTAAAGTTTTTTGGTGGAAAAACTTGGTAGTTCTATCATCATGTTTGAGCTAATTTGTTTGAGATCTTTAGTTCGCTCTTTTATTCCACTTTTTTTCCCTCGAGATCCACCAAGATTGTGCTATGACCCGACTTGTATCTATTCAAATGTTGAACAACTATTTTTAGGAAGATTACTTTCCATTTCATGGTTACCATTGTCTTATCCAACCTCTTTTGAATATTGTCGCCACTCTCTTGCCCGTTTGTCCATGTAAAAGATTGTCTCCACAAAACCCAAATCAAGGAGTTCATTCATTTGTATGACCTCTCTAAAGCCTTGCATCTATGAGAATGTAACCGAATTTTCTCATGTTTTTTCTTTTTGACCAACTATCTAATTGAAATCTCCAAAAATCATCCATGCCAAATCAAAATTCGGCCTAAGTGTGCTCAATAATTCCCAGCTAAGTAGCTTATTTTCGTTTTCTAGGTGTTCATAGAATTCTGTTGCTCTCCATTTTTGCCCTGTTTCCACCATTTCTACCTCCATATCAATGTGGTTGATGGATAATAATCTAATTTTCAGCTTTATAAAATTGTCCTAAAATACTGCAAGTCAACCAGCCCTTTGTCTCCCCTTACCCTCGCAATCAACTGTCATTATATTTGTCATACCTCCTTTGTACCTCATCCTCATTATTTTAACTTATGTTCTCCTCGTTTCTAAAAGAATTAAAAAGTTGAGTCCTTGTTGTTTAATGAACTTTGTTAAAACTCGAACTGCCCATTGATTTCCAAGCCAATGACAGTTCTAACTAATCAGCTTCATGGTTCTTGGCATGGCTGCTCACCAGCCTTTGCCGCTTCTCTTCTAGCCGCCTCGGAATCTTTTTGTATCTTCAGTTCTAGCTCATCAATCTCCATCTCCATTGTCTCATCTGCCTTCTTCTTATGCTATCTCATTTTCACATTTTCTTTTTCATTTTTTGTTTTGACAGTTGCTAACCTCATTTGTCTCTTCTATATTTTTTCAGCTGTTTTTGTTATTTTTTTCATCACATTTGTGATATTGTTAAGTATCTAAGGAAAGTGGGAAACCAAGTCCCTAACAATACATCGGCCCTGAAGAGCCGACGTCCACGGCGGCTTCACTCTATCGACACTGACCCAACGGTAGCCACTTTGCTATGGTCTATCAGTATTCGGTATTCACCTTAATCCAGCCTATAGGTAGCCCTTTCTATGGGACCGACAACCACGCTCTGATACCATTGTTAAGTATCTAAAAAAAGTGAGAAACCACACCTTAAAGCTAGCTGTTAAGGGGGAAGAACCACTCTCCTTATATACAACATTAAGCATCCCATACTACTCGATGTGGGACTTTGAGCACCCCATAATACCCAAGTCCCTAACAGATATCCAATAGCACCTCAAGGTGTTTATATTGTTTTCGTTCTACAATCATTTTTTCTTTAGCCACATTTTCCTTGTTGTCTCTCCCTCCCCCTTTTTTTTTGCTTCATTACTCTTTGATTAGTTCTCTGTTTATACTGCAGTATCATTTTTGCTATTCTTGACTTCTAGACCTCCCCTTCATTTGTTCCTTTCTTTCGAACTCCCCTTAGGGCGTTAGGGTTACTTTCGATCATGAGGGTTGCTTCTTTCTCTACTCGTTCTTTTCTCCTTCCTTGTTTTGGCATCTCACCCATTGTTAGTTGCTTCAATTTTTCTAGCATTTTTTTATATGTTCTTTATGGCTCGTCTTTTCTCCCATCCCTTGTTTTCTCTCTTTCCTTTTTTCTTTCATCTTTTATCATTTTCACTATCACTCCCACACTATCAGCCTTTAGCCATGTTCCCAATTTTTTGAATCTATACTACATGTTTCCAATTCTTTGAATCGGCAGCTACTTCTTTTTTTTCCATCATTAATAGCTTTTTGGTAGTTACCTTCTTCATGCTTTATTAGTCCACAATAATAGCAGAAGTTTGGCAATTTCTCATATCTGAAGTTCACCCATATTAGCCCATTTTTCTTGTTGCTAATGATAACGCCTCTCATAATGGGTTTGTTGATGTTTAGTTGGATTGTTGCCTTGAGAAATCTGGTTTGGTCCCGGGTATTCTCCTATACTTTGTATTCTTTTACTTCACTCACTGCAGAGTCTATTTTTGCTCCCAATTTCTTTATTTTGCAGTGTTTAGAAAAGTTCCAAAGCTACATCTTTATCTCTGCATTGTCTAGCACTTTTTCTGCTAGCTCTTCTCCTTTGTTTCACCTTTTCAAGAGCAATCAAGAGTTTTTGAATAACCACAGAATTCCTTGCATTATTCTCTCTAGGTCTACTTCATTTTGTAGGAATATTTGGTATATCTTTGGTTTTAGCTCCACTAATCCACTATTTTTAGACCCTCTTGATTCCTTCATATATTTTACATAGCTGACTGTATCTAAGAATATTTGATATTTTGTCTGATAGTAGTCTTCCCACCATACTATTTGCACATCTTTGTACTCTTTCCTCCACATCATCGTTATTGAAAATGATCAGGGGTTCTTCTTTATCTTGTATTATTTTATTGGTTTGTGCTGTTAGTTTCTCATTTGAGGTTGACATTATTTTGTATTATTTGTAAGTGAATAGAATCTAACCGAGTATGAGCTGCACTGAGACGATTTGGTCACAACAAAATAGAGGGTTGAACTATACTATTTCAAACACTAAGAGAGCATTGGGTTAGAAAGAGATATAATCTATAGTGGGACAAAAAAATTGATTTTATTGATAAATAATAGATGGTGTAATACTATTTAGCTAAATTTTATTGGCTAAAATTAGAACTCATAAATGATAGCATCTTCAAAGTAGCTCGAGTTTTAGGCAAAAACAAAAATTTCACGTCTGAATATCTTACATTACATAAAAGTCTCATTGACTCCACTAACCTCTCCGGTGTGGTGGCGCGTGCTTCACATCCGCGGCTAATTTCCTTCGTCCATCGCTCAAGGTACAATCTCCAATAATTTATATGAGAAAAGATATAGCGGTCTTATAACTTTTGGATTATTAAATAATCTTAATAACAAAATATATTTTTTAATTTTTAAATAATTATTAAATAATTTTTATTTATAGATTACTTTTTTATTTATTTTTTAATTTTAAAATTTATTTTTATTTTATAAATATTATTTTATTATTCATCATTTATATTTAATAACAATTAAAAACAACAACCAAATATATCTTTTTCTTCTTTCTCTTTTCCAAGCAACACTGTGACCTCACCAAATCCACCAAAACCAGCAACATAGCCATCATCTCACTCTACTCCAACTACCTCCACAACTATCTTCACGCTTTCTACCCCTTCCATCCTTCCAATCTCTTCTGCTCTCTCTCCAACCTCACCGCTCCTTTCCTATTAATCCACCACCACCAATGCATACCTCTTCCTCTGCCTTCCAATTTTCGCGACTTTAACTGTATACTCATTCTCATTTTTCGATAACTTCTAACTGAATTGAAATCGAAATCACATGTTTCGATTCTACTCGTGAATTTAATTTCTCTGCGATGTATAATGCTTTTTTTCAAGTACAATGAATAGATTTTTTTAAAATTAAAAAATATTATTTCCAAAAGACAAAGACAAAGATACCGAGCTTGAAGGTATGGAGCTTATTGTCAAGGAATATATGAAGAGGGTGGAGAGAGACCAATGAGAAGCCTTCGATGCCTTGAAGGATACTCGTATGAATCTGGATCAGTATGTGGTCCGTGATAACATCTTGTTCAATTCAGAGAAGAACCCACAACCGCCAGGTGCACGGTTGGGGGTAACTGATCCCAGGGGTTACAAAGTGAAGCAATCGGATGTCCAAATGGCAGAAGCTGGTGACAAGGAAAGCAAGGAAGAATCGCCTTCCAGGGACCGGGTGGATCTGAAATAATGGGCTCTTGACCGCAAGTGATTCTGGCCGTTGGTGGCTCCTTCTTCCTTGTCTTGTTAATGATGAACATAATTAGCTGGAACTGCAGGGGCGCTGGCAGCAAAACCTTCCCCTCGATCATCCGGGATCTTCACCAGGAGTATAGGGCAAATTTATTTTTTCTTCTAGAAACTCACATCAATGGTACCCGAGGGAAACAGATTAGGGACAAGATGGGGTTTGATAAGTCCTTTGTTGTGGATGTTGTGGGTCATGCTGGAGGCATATGGTGTTTATGTGATTCCTCTGTTTGGAGGGTGGACGTTTTGGAACATGATAGACAGTTTATTCACCTCAAAGTCTCTGGCTCGGGTAACAACTCAACCCCCTGGCTCGTTACTGCGGTTTACGGTAGCCCCAAAGGGTGACCAGAAGATCCTTCTAGAACTCCATTAAATTGTATGCTAGTAATACCAATCTCCCTTGGTGTCTTTTGGGTGGAGGGGCGATAAATAATAGTCAAAGTGCCTACGAGGAGTTTTAAGAATGTGTCTGAATCTGTGGCTTGGTTGATTTGGGTTATTTTGGTTGGCCGTTCACTTGGAAGAGAGGTAATCTCGCGGAAAGGCTGGACAGGGGCTGAGCAACTTAGATTGGCAAATTGCTTTTCCTGAGGCTTGTGTTAAACACCTGCCCATGCTCAAATTAGGCCATTCTCCTATCTGTTTGCAACTCTCCAATACTATGACACAGAATAGAGGAAGACAGCCCTTTCTTTTCTTGCTGCCTGGATCACCCACCCAGATTTTAGAAATATTGTGGATGTCTCTTAGAATGTTCAAGTGTCTTGGGCTGAGGGTATTTCTTTGTTTAAGAGCAAACTTAAACATTGGAACAACTTGGTTTTTGGTAACATTATTAAACGGAAACATAGAATCCTTAGAAGGCTACAAGGGATTACTACTAGTTTGGGATATTCTCAGAATTCTTTCCTTGAGAAGCTGTAGAAAGACTTGTGCTTGGAATATGAACACATAATCATTCAAGAGGAAATTCTATGGTTCCAAAAAGTTAGGTGCAAGTGAATTGAGTTTGGGGATAAAAACACAAATTTTTTTATGGCTCTACTATGATTAGAAGACACAGGAACAAGATTACCTCTCTACAAAATGACAATGGTGATTGGGTAACTAATAATGCGACTCTGGAGAATATGGCAACCATTTTCTTCTTAAATCTATATACAGACAGCCCTACTCATACTCCCTTTATTCTTAAGATATGTTTCCCACCTTGAGTAGCTCCGATAACAACATCATAGGCCAGAATGTGATTAATGAGGAAGTGAAATATGCTATTTTTGGCATGGACAGTTGGAAGGCCCCCAACAGAGACGGGCTTCAAGCCATCTTCTACCAGAGTCAGTGGAATAAAGTTGGCACTAATGTCTGTGAGCTAACCTGAAATATTTTTCAAGAATCGAGCAAGATCAGAGAGGTAAATGAGACACTTATCACTCTTATCCCCAAAGTTGAACATGTCTCACATTTAAAACAACTGAGACCCATCAGCCTTTGTAATGTTTCCTATACGGTGGTTACTAAAATTCTTTCTGATCGATTGAGAAGAGTCATGGATAAATTGGTTATGCCTAATCAGTGCAGTTTTGTCTCCGGAAGACATAGTTCTGATAATATAATTATCACTCAAGAATTCATTCACTCTATGAGATAGAAAAAAGGGAAAAAAAGTTGGATCGCTATCAAAATTGACTTGGAAAAAGCATATGACAAGTTAAAGTAGGAGTTTATCAAGGAGACACTCGTGGATATTGTCCTTCCCCAAACCTTTATCAATCTTATCCTCTCTTGTATCTCGACTGCAAGGATGAGGGTGCTATGGAATGGAGAAGAACTGGATGAATTCTCACCTTCCAGGGGTATTAGACAAGAAGATCCCATCTCCCCGTACATTTTTGTCCTCTACATCGAAAGATTATCCCAACTCATTAGTACAGTAATGGAGCAAGGCTTTTGGAAACCTATTCGTCTCAAAAAGGATGGTCCCCCTATCTCTCACATGTGCTTCATGGACGACATTATTTTATTTGCCTAGGCAAATCTCGATCAAGCTAATATCATTAATAAGTATCTCGAGGCCTTCTTGATAGCTCGGGTTAGAGTGTCAGCAAAGAGAAAACCAGGGTCTTTTTCTCTAAGAATGAGGGACACAATGTTCGAGCAGGGGTGAGCAACTTCTTGCAATTTGCCAGAACTGATAACTTAGGAAAATACTTAGGTGTTCCTATTCTTCACTGCAAAGTGTCCAAGCATACCTTTGAGGGCATTATCAACAAGCTTCATACTAGGCTCAATTTTTGGAAAGCTTCCTCACTTTCTCTTGATGGAAGAGTAACTCTGGTGAAATATGTCCTATCCTCTATGCCAATATATAATATACAATTTGATGTTTTACCTTCTACTCCTTGTAATACAATTGACCGTATCTACAAGAATTTTCTCTGGGGAGATACAGAACAAACTAAGAAGATACATCTACTTAGTTGGAAGAAATTCTGTGAGCCAAAAAAATTTAGGAGTCTGGGCATTAGACATGCAAGCCAAATGAATCAAACCTTTATGATGAAGACTGGATGGGGGCTTATTGAGAGAAAGGTTGCTCTTTGGGCTAGAGTCCTCAGATCAAAATATGGCAGCGACACGGATATCATTCCCAGAGTGGAAAGGAAGCGAAACAACTCGAATCTTTGGAAGGGTATTTGCTCTACTTGAGACAATGTTAAACGCAATTGCATTTGGAGAATTGGTGATGGTTCCCAAATTCACTTCTGGGATCATTGCTGGATCCCAACTGGTGTAGGATGTCTAAGCAAAATCGCAAGCCAGGTAAGCAATAATGTCAATTATTCTGATATGTTGATGGATTTTCTTAATGTCTCAGGGCAGTGGCACATTGAGAAGCTTCAGGAGATGCTGCCAGAGGATACTATCAAGAAGATTGTTGCTATTTCTCCCCCGTCCCCGTGGAAGGGAGCTGATTACATTACCTGGGGACCTTCCCCGAATGGATCCTTCAGTACTAAGTTAGCCTATCAAAATCTCATGGAGGCTCACGATACTCCCAATAAGATCTTTTGGTTGGTGTGGATGTGACAGGGTCCTGAGCGTGCCAGAACCTTTCTCTGGCTGGTGGCACATAACGTAATCCTTACAAACTTGGAAAGAAGACACCGACACTTGACCACTAATGATGCTTGTCCTTAGTGCCGTAACCATGAAGAATCAGTCATTTATGTGCTTCGGGACTGTTTCCATGCTAGGAGCATATGGCGAATACTTATCCCCCTGATGATAGCAACTTGTTCTTCAACACAGACCTCAATGATTGGTTATTACTAAACCCCACTTCTCATAATAATTGTTCATGCTTATTTGGTGTTGTTGTGTCATCTTTATGGTACTTCCGGAATAAACTTGTGTTAAATGAAGAGACTGTTCCTAACACTAGTGTTGTTCACCAAATTCAAGCGCGGGTTGAGGAATTCCTAAAAGTGGTTAAAAGCAAGTTAAATCCATGAAATATACAAGCTGTTAGGGAGTGTCTTGTAGGCTAGTCTCGATCGGACGGAGAGTATGTTAAGTTAAATGTTGATGGTTCATGGTATACTCAGAGAAGTAATGCTGTGTGTGGGAGTGTTCAGGGATTCAGCTGGGAGGTTCTTGAAAGGTTACTCGTGCAATTTAGGCAACTACTCAATAATGCATGCGATCATTCACGGGCTGAATATTGCTACAATGAACGGCTACCAAAACCTTGTTGTAGAGTCGGACTCGGCTGCTGCTGTCAAATTTATCACTCATGGATGTTCTCCAGCTCATCTATGTGCTCCTTTGATTCAGGACATCCGTAACTTGGCTGCACACCTGCAACAAATCCTTTGGAGGCATTCGCTTTGTGAAGCAAACTCGGTGGTGGATCTTCTTTTCAAGAAGGGACAAGACCTCCCCCTTGGATTACACCTTCTTGATCGAGCCCCCACCCCCGCGCGTGGATATTAGAGATGCCCTGCTGTGTGACTACTTAGGGATCCTTAGAGTTAGAGGGTCTTAATTTTTCTTTCTACTTTGTGTTTCTTTTCTTGCTTTCTTTCTTTTGTTGGGTCTTTGACCCTGTAGATCACAAAAAAAAAAAAAAATGGATTGAAAATTTAAAAAAATGTGTTTTAATCATTTTATTTAAATTTTCTACACGAGTGCATTTATTTAGTTGAGTAATAATTGAGAATTCTTTATTCTCTTAATTATCATCATAATACTTAAAAAGGTAATATATATATATATATATGTTAATTTTTTAAAAAATAAAAAAGATAAAAAATTTAAAACCTTTTATTTAAAAATTAAAAGGATAATTAAGAGTATTAGTATATGTTTCTATGTCTTGCATGAAATAATATACAGAATTGTATAAAATATTTTTTTTAATTTTTTTAAATAAAACTTTGTATAATAATTTTTGTTATAAAAAATTTATAAAGTTAATTGAATTTAAAGTTTAACTATTTTTAATATTGAAAATAATGAAATCAATGAGTAATAATTTTATTTGTTTTCAAAGTATAATAATTACTCATTAATAGTAATATATAATTTGTAATTACATTGAGGTTTAATTATTCTGTTAATTCTTACAATTTTATTAAATTTTTAATTAGGTATCTATACTTTTTTCTTTTTTAATTAAATTTCTACATTACTTTTAATTTTGTAATTAGGTCATTTTCATGTAAAAAACGTTAAAATTAACAGGATATTTCTTCCAAAATACATGCGATCAAAGATCTAGTTAAATTTTTAATTATGAATACCTTCAATTTGAGAAAAAATATTCAATTAACTCTAACTTTTTTTACACTAGAAATAATCTTATTATAAAATTAAAAGTAATGTAAAAGGACCCAATTGAAAGAAAAAAAAATATATAGACCTAATTATAAATTTAATAAAACTATAAGTACCAACAGAATAATTAAACCTTAAATTAAAATATTTCAATTAGAATTTTATCTTTTCAAAGATTTCTCTTTAAATAACATTAGTGGTTAAATTTGTAGACATTTTTTTATAATTGATGAGTAAAACTTTCAAAATTTCTCACTCTTATGTTAAAATCGATTTGAGCAAATATAATTTAATATGAGATCAAATTTATTCTTGAACTACCTTCTTTATTGTCATAACAAAAAAACCTATTAGAGAGAATTGTTTTTATTAAAATTTATCTAAAATAGAAAAAGAAATATAAACAATGAATAAAAATCTAAAATTTAAAATTAAAATATTTACAATCAAGAAAAAAATTAAGAGAAACTTTTAGTAAACAACTCAAACATTAATGTGACAATAAATTGAATCTAATAATATATATTTGAATTAATTAAATTAAATTATTGATATAATAAATTAATTATAATTATTTAGCACAATAAATTAAGTTAAATAAATAAAAAATATCTTATAAATATGTCAAGTAAAAATTATAATATTTTTAAAAATGATTAATCAAAATACAAAAGATAAAAAATTAATACAAATCAAAACAAAATCAATTAATTTATTCTCCTCAAATCAAATAATAATATAATTGATTACTTAATACTGTTAAATAAATTAAAAGAACAGCTTTAAGAATAGGCCACATCATTTTTCTAATGTTTCTAATTAGTTATAGGGTGAGTTAATGATAATTTGCCGCGGGGTTCACCATTGTTGAACATTTAAGAGTGACTCTGATATATGCAAGCATTTTCCTCAAGAATGGAACAACATGACATGTTTACGCGACCAGACATGTTATTTTAGTAGAGTCCACTTATGACTTAAATAATGCAACGTTTTCCCTAATTTCTAAGACAAAAATAAAACGTGACAATGTTTGACGCGACCGATCACAACCCTGTAATTTTGTTTCTGTTTGACCCCTCTATTCTTAGCATGGAACGTTTAGAAGGTAGTTTTGAAGAAGCTACAACATTCCAAGAAGATGGTTCAAAGATAAATATGGTGAATGTTTATCTGCCATCTAGATGTCAAAACAGATGCAATAAAACGTTGCTTCTACATCATACATTCATACGTTGGTCATCTAGATAAGAGTTCTCTTAAAAAAAACACAAAAGGAAAAAAAGAAAAAGCAATAATAGCCCTCTCAAGTTGTGTCCCTCTAGATAATAGCTAATTTTCTTAGTATCTTAGTTATGTCAATCCCCTTTTTTAGCAGTAAATATAACTATGTGGCAAAGTGGCATGGTCCATTGCCATTTCCGAGAGATTACAACTAGTTGATGTGGCAAAGCCAAATGGTTAAGACTACTTTTTGAGGTCAGAGATTCTTTGTCCTCACTGGCTCCTCATTCTTGTAACAGAAAATCGTTAACTTACACTCACTTTCTAATAGGCCTCTCTCTTTGACAATCTTTTATTCATCTCCTGATTTTCCTTTTCTCGACCCAATTTTTTCTTTCGTGGGTCGTAAGATATCAGAAAAGGAGGATCAGGAGCAGCGTAACCTTTACTATCATCATATTCAGCACACTTTATTAGGTAAGCAAGAATTTGTTCGTCATTTTAGGTTCATAGTTTTTCATTTATTGTTTGGAAGTTGGTTCTGTTGTTATATCAGACGATTTGGATTCATTTAAGTTATGTAATAACAATTTCTGGAGGTAACAAACATGAAACCTGGTCTTCTACTTTTCTGAATGTTTTATTTATTTATCAATTTTCAGTTACTTGAGGGTCAAGTCCAGCCCCAAGGCATTAAAAAGGTCAAAGAGAAGCAGGTAAACCAGCTAATACAGATTCTGTTAAACGAAAAAAAATAAAAAACTAAATTTACCAATGTTTGTTTATGGATTGGGTCAAGATTGTGCAGCTAGAGCATTATTGAGGGACATTGATATGTCATTTTGAAATACATGGCCCGTGTTTATGGGGCTTTATTTGGAAACAATTATCTTCCCTAATCTCCGTGTATAAGATTTTGTTACACCCTGACATACTTTAGACAAGATCAAAAAAGCAATATGCTTTGTGGGTCATCCTGAAGACTCATGAAATTATTTGCATTCCTTGGATCTCAAGTCACATGCTCTAGCTTCTCAACTTATGTTTCTTTTCTTATCTTTGATGGACTTTCCTCTTTTGATTCAAGAATATTTATTGCAGGCTGGGAATGGAGTCCTTAAACCGAACCATGACGACAATGGAGAAACCACCGATCCCCAGCTCATCATCAGCAGATTGCAAACCACTAACCACATTCGTTCAAACAAACACAGACGCATTCAGGGAAGTAGTGCAGCGACTGACGGGTCCATCATCTATGGCGGTAGAAGGCATGGCATCAAAAGAAGGAGGAGGCACGAAGAAGAACTCGAGCAAGCTCCATGAGAGAAGGAAATACATGAAGCCAAAGGTTGAGATTGTTAAGAGTAGTAGTGTGCATTGTAAATCAGGGGCGTGTTCGCCTTCGGTTTCAAGAAGCTCTAGCTACCCTGCTAGTCCTGTTTCAGGGAGCTTCCCGGCAAGCCCTCTCACACCTTCGACGATCTTCTCCAAGTTGAGCATTCTAGAAGATGACAAGAAAGATGATCTTGATTTAGATCTTAATATTGCAGTGCCGTCTGAGCCGAATATGATAAGCACAGAGGAACAAGAAGAAGATGAAGAAGAAGAAGAAGAGAGAGCTATCAGAGAGAGGCGGTTTTATTTGCATCCATCGCCTCGTCCCAAACCTGGATTTTCTGAACCTGAACTTCTGCCTTTGTTTCCCATGGCATCCACTGAGAAAGTGTAGTCTTCATCGTCATCATCATTTGTAACTATATTATTGTTACATGATATATATGCAACGCATTTGTAATGTCAAATATTCCTCCTTCTGTTATCCTTTTCTCTGCTAATTTAAGCTACGAGAGTTTTTTTTCTCTCCTAGTTAAGGAAATTTTTATAATGTCACTTATTTTTTTATAAATTCTTACAAATATACAATGCAAAAAATGAAAACGTCATTATTATTTTTTCTTATGAAATCCAAATTCTTATTTTGTTCAGATAATTCTTGTAGACTTTTTATTTAATCTTAAAACTACTGTGGATATATATATATATATATATATATATATATATATATATATATTTAACTCGTTTTTAATATTTATTCTGTATTGTTACGTATATTTATAACATTAAGCATCTCTTGTTCGGCACGAAACCAATATTCCCTATCCCTATTCTTGCTTATTCGGGACCGGGACCCCACTCTAAACGATCCCTCTCTCTCACATACGTCTTATGGAACTAGACATTGTCAGTGTAGCATTTTCTTTGAATAAATGAAATTGTTTCTTACATCGTTAACTCACTTTCTTTCCGGATTATTTGACACTGGGGAAGAATTCATTTCTTTTGTATATGTTCACACTTGTACCATATCTATGACTCTTATCTTCTTCTTGTGGCCTTCAGAAATGCATATTCATGCTTTTCTTTCCTTAACTTGAGATGCACATCCTATCACAGGGAACTACTTCCCAACTCTCTTCTTCAATGACACAGTAACTGAGCTAGTGCTTAATCTGGAAGTTGCTCCTACAAGCATGGTTGACCAACAAAGGATGATGGATTTGGTTTGCGGCATTGTTAATCATCTAGTTATTATTAAGAAAACTCTGCATGCATGTTGTTTTTGCTGCAGGCTTATTATCGAGGTACCTTTAATTGGTCATCGCCCTTCTGTCTTCTGTGATGGTAAGATGAGATGAGATGAATTAACTTTGCTATCTATCTCCACTGTACTACTGCTACATGCATCAGTTTATTCATCTTTTGTGCTTTGCTGCCTTGCAGACCTTAATATCTTTCTCATATATCTATACCACAAGTAGTGGGATGTGGAGAAGAGGATCATCAACCTGTGGAGCAACAAGAGAAGAAAACTAACTGGCCCACTTTAATTTCTTTTTTTTTCTGAATGGTATGTTTCTCCCCATTTTGTTTTTAATTTTTTTTTGGTTAATTAACTAGGACAGAATTTTCTTTTTCTAACTTTTTAATTTGCTCAGAACTAAAGTGCGAGAGAATGAATAATATTCCAAAGATTACCTGAAATTGATGTGATTTGAGTCTAAATGTGATGTTCAAACTTTCTCTGGTGAAAGTTTTAATATCTTTTTCAACGAGACAAAGTCGTCCAAGGTCTTTGATGGTGAATGGAAGTTGGTATTTGTAACGGATTTTAATGCTTAAATTAGCAAAAAATTTTAGATAGATTTTATAAATTAGGGTTGAAAAATATATGTGCGTGATTGAGTATTTATACGGTAAGAGTGATAGCCTTACTATCATTCTATCATTAATCCACTTATAAGGATGGGTGATTTTTTTTTAGGAGTTCTTACAGATCCCATATTTGAAATAGTGGACGAATTTATTTGGATGCATGTTAGTGCAGTTAAGATTCTATATGCAAATCGGGCCTATAAAGTCAGGTATAGATTGGCGTAGTGGATATAGACTCTTGGGTTTTATTCATTTTGGGCCTTGCTTTGATATTGAGTCAGAATATAAACAGTGCCCCACTACTTGAGGTCGAGTTTAGTTAAGTCGGACTATAGTAATTGTATGAGTAAGTTGTATTGTCAGTTAGGTGCTCAAGTCTAACTACTTTGCAAGTTGGTTTTTCGACATGATTCTATCTGAGGAGGTCGGCTGACTCAACGTGATTTTATGTGAGGAGGTCGGCTGATACGATATAATTTTGATTGATGTGATGTTTCACATTTTGTAGCTGTTCGCATGTCTTTTTAGTTTTCTTGGTAACCGTGCATAGCATTTAAAATAAGATTAAATTGTAATTTTACCCCTACTTATAGTTATATAAACTTAATTTCTTCTTCTTCTTTTCCTTCTTTTTCACTTCATTTCCTTTGAACAAAAGCTCCCATTTCTCGAACAAAACTTTACATTCCCTAAAACCCACTTCCTCTCCGAAGCCTTTTTTGATATTACTGTATTTTAAAATCGCGTTTTGTTATGTGATTCTCCATCATCAATTCTTCATCAATGTTAGCATTTTTTTCTTTTTTTCTTCTTCGTTAGTTCTTTTTCCTACTTGTTGGTTACTGTTCTTGCCATGCCATCTGTGTTTGGAAGATTGCTTCTTGAGGGATTTGCCCTGAGAATGTCGCTTTTTGTTTATTATTTTTTAAATTTTTTTCTTTTTTTTTGATAATGTAGTTTCCATAAAAGTATCATTTTTAGTATTTTGATATTTTTAATTGAATCTTGTTGTGGTGTACATAATTTTATGGTTAACTTTGTTCCTAAATGGCGCTACCATCACCGTTAAGGATGACATCCTTCAAAATTCTACAAGCCTTGGTCATGCTTCGCCCCTGTTTTTATTCAGGAATGGCAATTATTGTTTGTATACTTTGTTGAAAAAGAACCGTTCTACTGTTATTTACTTAACCCGACTTTTGTTGTTTTACATGGCTAGTTATTTTTATTTTGTAAGTATACAACCTATTTGTCTCGATTTATAGTCTAAATAATGCCTTCTAAAATTTGAAACAGTCTAGATTGTGTAGATAGTACAGTTGTAGCAGCTGTATCGGTTATGGATAGGAAAATTCTATAAAACTTCTGACTTAAGTACCCCATTTGTAAGAAACAAGAGGATGAATAGAATTACGTTCTAGTATCCTCTGATCTTAAAGAGAAAATCTATTATGCTCAATTTAACAAATTAGAGCCACATTTTCTTTTTATATATGAGTGCCTTTTCTTAGGTTAGGTGTAAGAACTTCCTTTACCGATTTTGAACAAGATGTGTTGTTAACTTTCCGATGTGCTCCTATCTCACTTCATCCAAATTTTTAGGACTTTATGAAAATCCACCAATTAGTTAGTCATGAGCTCGACCTTCTCCTATCTCTCAAGATTTTTTTTATTTGTTTCAACTGATCAAATTCTTTAGCTCAAAAAAATAATAGTGGGCTTCTTTTTAAGCTATTCAAGATAAAAAAAGTTTTCTCTATTTTTGAAGAGTCTTTTCACGACTTCAAAAATTATTACTTCAAAATCTGACCTCGGAAGGGAGATTGACCTTTTTTATGTTAATAAGAAATCTCAATATATGTTCTGTTTGTACTAGGAGGAGGAATCAACAGTATTAAATTATGATTTTAAGGATCTTAACGAGGAGGAAGAGCTGATCGTAACCGTCTTTCAAGAGTGTTGGGGTCGAGTTTCTAATCTCAACACCAAGAAATTTCTAGAAGCCAAACTGAGTTATGTGCGAACCAAGTTAGGTAGATGACTTTATTTTGTAGATGGCTTTTTGTATATAACACTTGCATTTATTAATCCTTGTTTTCTTTTACTTTTGTGAAAAAATAGTCAACAGCTCGAACGCTTATAAAAAGCTCAAGCAAGCCAAGAAAAACCAAGCTATTCGCCAGGTTCAACAGGAAGAGGCCGAGAAGTCAGGCAACAATATTCCTCCTCCTAAATCTGGTCTGACCTCCTTCGAGGCTAACAAATTTTCCCAATCCCCTCTGACTTCTTCTCCCCTAGTAATTCTCCCAGTTCCTCCTTTCTCTAAACCTCCAAAAGAAACAAACTCTGGTGTCTCTCGCAAAACTCCTTGTCTACGATCAAAGGTTTAACGTCATTAGATTTAGTGAGAAGTTCATCTTACTGGGTAGCACAATAAGTATGGATGATGCTAGCATAGAAAAGAATTTAGAGGTGCTGGCTAGGGGTGGTTGGTGCGTGGAATTTAACTTCGTACAACTAAACCAGCAAGTGCACTGGGTTGTCTAAGTAATACTTAAGTTGAGTCAGGATCGATCCCACGAAGATTGTCGGCTTGGACCAAACAGCGGTTATCTTGTAAATCTTAGTCAGGCGGATAGAAAAGTTGTTTAGTTATTTAAGAACATAAAAGTAAAGTGAAATAAAAATACGTTACTCAGTGGATATGAATTCAATAATAAGAAGATGGTTAAGGCTTCAGAGATGCTTTGTTCTTATGGATCAATCCTTTCTTACTGTCTACTCTAACTGTGAATGATTTCTTCTATAGCAGGTTGTATGTGATCAACGCCGGTTTAAGTGGCCGTCAATCTTCCTCTAGGCTGAACACCAGGTTTAGTGCGCATCCAGTCTGATGAGGGTGAAGCTCCTGCAGTTCATCCCCTTGGTGATCTTACTCAAAACGTCACAAACAAGGTCGAATCTTCCGGATCAGAGAATGCTGCACCTTGATTCTAGCCTTTACCACAAAGACCCTAATCTCCCGATATCTCGGCTGAACTGATGTCTCGAGAAGTCCCCAACGAAGTCATGGATTAGCCGTCTAAGAGACGTATCCTCAAGCTAGTAGTTCATTGATATCCGATGAAAGACGCTCACTGAACCCATGTAGAATAGAGATAACTTTTGACAGTTCAACTCATTCATAAGGTTGAAGAACGAAGATACATCTTAGGAGAGAATCAAACACGAATTGAAATAGAACAGTAGTGCTTTTATTAATCCATAAAACTCAGCAGAGCTCCTAACCTTAACCTAGGAGGTTTAGTGGCTCATAATGTACATAGAACAATGTAAAAACGTGTAAGGTGGTGGAAGAAGATCCTTAACAAAGGTGATCTTCTCCTATATATACTAACCTAATGACTAAGGATTACAGAAATATGATAAACTAGTCTATTAGTGCGAAAATCTACTTCTGGGGCCCACTTGGTGAGTGTTTGGGCTGAGCAAAAGAGTAAGCCACGTTTTGGGTGCTGGACGCTGGTCACTTCCTTGTGGACGTTGGACGCCAGAATAGGGTTGGTGGCTGGCGTTGAACTCCAGTTTTGGACTTTTAATTCTGAAGCAAAGTATAAACTATTATATATTTCTAGAAATCCCTGGATGTTATCTTTCCATAGCCATTGAGATCGTGCCATTTGGACTTGTGTAGCTCCAGAAAAGCTCCTTCGAGTGCACAGAGGTCAGATCCTAACAGCATCTGCAGTGCTTTCTCTGTCTCTGAATCAAACTTTTGCTGCAGCTCCTCAATTTCAGCCATAAAATACCTGAAATTTCATAAAAACACACAAACTCAAAGTAGAATCCAAAAATGTGAATTTTACACTAAAACCTATGAAAACATAATAAAACTTAAACAAAACATGCTAAAAACTATATGAAAATGATGTCAAAAAGCATATAAAATATCCGCTCATCACAACACCAAACTTAAACTGTTGCTTGTTCCCAAGAAACTAAAAAAAGTAGGATAAAAAGAAGAGTAAGATATAATAAATCTCAGAGTTTTCAATGAAGCTCAGTTTCAATTAGATGAGCAAGACTCAATAGCTTTTTGCTCCACTATCCATTGAAACTTAGAAATGTTGGCCTCTTTAGGAACTTAGAATCCAGATGACATTATTAACTCTCCAAATTTAGTTCTTTTTTATTCTTGAACACAACTTTTAGAGTCTTGGCCGTGGCCCTAAACACTTTGTTTTCCAGTATTACTACCGGATACATAAATGCCACAGACACTTAACTGGGTGAACCCTTTTGAATTGTGATTCAGCTTTGCTAGAATCCACAGATAGAGGTGTCTAGAGTTCTTAAGCACACTCTTTTTGCTTTAGATCACGACTTTAACTACTCAGTCTCAAGCGTTTTTTTACTTGACACCTTCACACCACAAGCATATAGTTAGGGACACTGTTCCTTTGGAGTGTTTAGGCCAAGATTTTGTTTCTTTTAGGCCCTCCTAACCATTGATGCTCAAAGCCTTTGATCCTTTTGTCCTTGCCTTTTGATTTAAAGGGTTATTGGCTTTTTTCTCTTGCCTTTTGGTTTAAAGAGCTATTGGCTTTTTCTATTGCTTTTTTCTTTTTCTATTTTTTTCGCACGCAATTGTTTTTTCTTTTTATTGCATCTTGCTTTTTGCTGCTTTTTCTTGCTTTAAGAATCAATTTCTTTTGATTTTTCAGATTACTAATAATACTTCTCCTTTTTCATTATTCTTTTAAGAGCCAACATTCTTAATTCCAATTTCAAATATGCACTATTCATTCCTACCTTCAGAAAACAAAAGCAATGCCACCATATCACATAATTGAACTATTCTTAAGGTAAAACTTGAAATTCATGCATCTTAATTTTCTTTTGAGTAAAGTATTGTTTTTGTCCCCAACGTTTGGGGTAAATCTCAAAATTGTTCCTAACGTTTCAATCGTCCTATTTACGTCCCTAACGTTTTAAAATTGACTCAATGTTGTCCTGCCGTTAGGGATCCGTTAATAAAATTAACGGCAGGACAAAATTGAGACGATTTTGAAACGTTAGGGACGTAAATATGACTAAAACGTTAGGGACAAAAATGATACATAGAAATAAATTTTAATTTTATTCTTCAATAATATCAATTTTTTATTATACATAGTATTCAATTATTTTTAATCATATTTATACTTAATTACCTTATTTTCATTCTAAATAACTTAATTTTTTTTATAATTTTACGCTTAAAGTAATATAATTTTTTTATAAATAAATAAATTTTATACTTTCATTCTAAATAAATAATGTAATTTTACTTTCATTACTTAATCACATTACTTATATTTTTTTATAGTTTTACACTTTCATTCTAATCACATTACATTATTTATTTAGAATAAAAGTGTAAAATTTATTTATTTATAAAAAATACATTACTTGAAGTGTAAAATTAAAAAATAAATTTATTTAGAATGAAAATAAGGTGATTAAGTGTAAATATGATTAAAAAAAATTGAATACTATGTACAGTAACAAATTGATATTATTGAAGAATAAAATTAAAATTTATTTCTATGTATCGTTTTTGTCCCCAACGTTTTAGTCCTATTTACGTCCCTAACGTTTCAAAATCGTCTCAATTTTGTCCCGCCGTTAATTTTATTAACGGATCCCTAACGGCAGGACAACATTGAGTCAATTTTAAAACGTTAGGGACGTAAATAGGACGATTGAAACGTTAGGGACAATTTTGAGATTTACCCGAAACGTTGGGGACAAAAACAATACTTTACTCTTTTCTTTTTCAAATGAAATTTTCTTTTAAGCAAAGTGAGAGATATATGAAACATTTTATAACTTTAAGACATAAAGACAGATGATCATGCACTAGAAACAGACAATAAAACAAAATACATGGAAAACAAAAAAAACATAGGCAACAGGGGACTAAAGGGAACGAATCCACTCTAGTGATGGCGGCCACTACTCCTTCTGGAGGATCCAATGGAGTGCTTGATTTCCTCTATGTCACGCCCCTGCCTCTGTTGTTCTTCCCTCATGGCTCTTAGATCTTCTCTTATTTCATGGAGGATGGTGGAATGCTCTTGATGTCTTATCCTTAGTTGATCCATGATGGAGCTCAATTCTCATAGAGAAGTGTACAATTAGTCCCAAAAAAAATTTTGGGGAGGAAAATACATCCTTGAGACATCTCAGGGATTTTTTGTTGATGCGGCTCCATATGATCTTGCTGTGGTCCATGTGCCGGCTCTCTAACATTCTCTATCCTACTTATAGTGATGGGCTTGTCCTCCTTACTGGGGATGTCTCTTTCTATGACAATTTCGGCTGAATTGCATATGTGACATATGAGGTAAGAGAAGCGGAGCCAAGTGCCTTTCCCTTCCTCTTTCTTAAGGTTCCACCAGTTTTTGCTGCCATACTTAGGAGTGGTAGAAGTAAAAAAGAAAATCTTTTACAACACCAAACTTAGGAGTTTTGCTCGTCCTCGAGCAAACATGAACAATTGGGAATGAGAGAGTTAGGTGGGGTAGGTGGATTTTTTGTGCAACCCACTGGTCCTGGAAGGCTAGGGAATTCGAATTCCCTGCCCCCTTGTGGTTGTTGAACGCCAGCTTGATGCTCCTTATAGGGCGTTCAACGCCCATTGGGGTGCTCTTTCCTGGCGTTCAACGCCAAGTCTCTGACCCTGGATGGCGTTCAACACTAGCTTCATGCTCCCTGGCCGGCGTTCAACGCCAACTATGTGCTCCCTAGTTGGCGTTCAACGCCAGCTTTGCTGGTCCTCATGGGCATTGAACGCCCACTCTGGCCCCCTTGTCTTGCGTTCAACGCTAGCAAGGTCTCTACTCCAGGGTGTTCTATTTCCAGCTCTGACTGTTTCTATTTCTGTTCTAACTACTGCACATGATCACAAACATTAAAAAGCAAGGAAAAACTCTAAAAATAAAACTAAAATAAACTCAAATGAAAATAAACAAAAGAAATAAGAACAGAAATAATCTACTCATGGTTGGTTGCTTCCCAACAAGCACTTCTTTAATGTCATTAACTTGACACTTGATCGTTGACTTTCTTTTTCTTCTTCCAGTTGGTTAACAGAAATGACTCCATGGGAGAAGAGGAGGAGATTAGTGCCTTCAGATTTGAATTCCTCCTAACAAGCTTTCTTTTAGTGTGATGAGCTTGATTTTCCTTGCTTTTTAGGGTAGGGTGGTATTGTGTCTCCATCCCTTATGCTTCTTCCTCTTAGGACCTTCCTCCTTGGTGGGTGGTGACTGCCTAACACCAAAATTAAGTTTGATGTCTGCGAAAACTATATGAGTTTACACCAAGGGAGGAGGTTTCAGTACTGTACTTTGCATGGAAGTACCTTCTTTGTCAGGGGGTAGTGGAGGTTTTAAGACCTTGATAATCATGTAATCCTTCTGTAACCTCAGCACCAATGTGCCTCTCTCAGCATTAGAGAGGTTTCTTCCAATAGAGAGACACCATTTCTCCAAAACCTCAGCAAAAAGAATAATGATGTGCAGCTTCTTAGAGCCGTCCAAGGACTGTGAGTTGTGCTCGTCTTTGGCTTCCTTTTGAGTGTTCTGAGGGTATGGTACTTCAGATGTTCTTCCCATAAGAGGAGCGTACAACAATGTGCTTCCGTCTTCTTCTTGAGTCTCTTCTTCATTTAGTTCCTCAATAGTGTGTACCACCTGAGGCTCGGCCTCCTTGGTACTAATGAGGGCCAGACACTCTTTTTTTGGATTCAACTATGTGTCTCTGGAAAGAGTGTTAGGTGGTCTCTGCAGTTTCTGAGGAAGGTTCCTCTGAATGACTGCACTGCACTCCTTATTAAGCATCACTGTCTCTACTTTCTTCCAATCCTCTTGTTATTCAATATTTCCTTCATGTACTTAGCATATGAAGGCATTTGTTCAAGAGCCTCTGCAAAAGGGATTTTGATCTCCAGCTTCTTGAAAGCTTCTAAGAAATTGGTAAATTGCCTATCTTTTTTTGCTTTTTGGAGTCTTTGAGGGTATGGTTACTTGGCCTTGTACTCAAGGGCCATGAGTGGTGCAGGTTGAGTGTCCATAGTGCCTAAAGAAGGGTTACCAACTTGCTTAGGAGAGGTGTTCCCAGTACTTACACGTGTCTGGTCTCCCTGTATCTGGCGATCAACGCCTAGGCTGCCACCTTCTGGGCATTCAACGCCCTTGATGGTACCCTAGACTATAACTTGTTCATCTTCTGTCATTTCTTCCTGATCTCCCTGCCTCTTACTGTTCTGAGGCTGGGTGTTTAGGGTACTCCCTAATTGGATAGCTCGACACTCTTCTCTTACTATTCAGACAAGAGCTGTTTAGCCTGGTTCAACCATGCTTCCACATTCTTGCTGGAGGCTCGGGTCTTTTGCACTGCTTCTTGCAAGCTTAGCACTTGTTGTAAGAGATAGTGCAGTTGCTGGGTGAATGACTCACCTTGCTCAGGAGGGTTGGATTCAGTGGTCACTGTCTTAACCTCTCCTTTTATTAGAGTCTCATTAGATGAGTACAGATACTAATTGTTGGCAACTGTCTCTTGTGAGCTTCCTCTATTGCCTTTTTCATGTGGATTGAACCACCAGCAGAATGGTCTAAGGACATCTTAGCCATATCTTTGAGTCCGTAATAAAAGATGTCTAACTTTACCTATTCTGAAAACATTTCAGTAGGGCATTTTCGTAGCATCATCTTGTACCTCACTCAAGCATCATAAAGGGATTTCCTATCTCCTTGTTTGAAGTCTTGAATGTCCAGTCTCAACTGGGTTATCCTCTTTGGTGGAAGGTATTGATTCAAAAACTTATCCAACAGCTGACTCCATGTTTTCAAGCTTAATTTGGGTTGATTATCCAACCACCTCTTTGCTTGGCCTTTCACAGCAAATGAAAAGAGTAATAACCTATAGACATCTTGGTCTACTCCATCAGTGTACATTGTGTCAGCATATTGCAGGAAATCTGCAAGGAATTTCATGGGTTCTTCTTGTAGAAGTCCATGAAACTGGCAGCTTTGCTACACTAGAATAATTAACTATGGGTTGAGCTTAAAGTTAGCTACTCCAATAGGAGGTTGCTAATGCTGCTTCCATAGAAGTCAAGAGTGGGGGCTGTATAAGACCCCAAAGTTCTTCTGAACTGTTCATCCCCATTCGGGTTCATGGTAAACTCTTCATATTCCTGTACACTCAGTCAAGAAACAAGGAAATGGGAAGGTGTGTGTCTCTATATTAGAGTATAGAGCACTTCCAGTAAGATGTCTTGAGAAGAAAAGAAGAATAGAGGTAGAGGGGGAGAGATAGAATTCAAATTTTTGAAATTAAAAAGAAAAGAAAATTAAATTATTTTTTATTTTTATTTTATTTAATTATTAATTTCGAAAAGAAGAAATAAAAATAAAAGAAAATTTAAGATAAATAATTAATTAAAGAGATTTGACAATTTTAAAGGTGGTTTTCGAAAAAGAAGAGAGAGAAAGAAGTAGATGATTTTCAAAAATAGAAGAGATAGAAAAAGGCAAGAATTTTCGAAAAAGAAGAGAGAGGAATTAGTTAGCAAGTTTTGAAAAAGAGGAAAGAGAAAGAAGAGAGAAAAGAGAATAAGATAAGATAAGTAAGTAGCTAATCAATAAGATTTGAAAGAAAAGTAAAAGATTTGATTTTGAAAATTTGAAGATAGAAATTTGAAAATTAAATTTTTAAAATTTGAAATTTGAATTTAAAAAGAAAGTGAAAGAAAGATTAAGATTTGAAAGAATAAGTTAACAAGATAAGATAAGATTTAAAAAGATTTTGAAAAGATTTGATTTTGAAAATTTTTCATTTTGAATTTTTGAAAAAAATTTGATTTGAAATTTGAAATTGATTCAAGATAAGATAAAGATTTGAAAATATGAATTTTAAAGTTTGAATTTAACATAAGATAAGATTTAAAATTTAAAGATTTTGAAAAAGATTTAAAATTTGGATTTTGAAAAAGATTTGATTTTAAAATTTGAAAATTTTGAATTTTGAAATTTGAAATTTGGATTTTGCAAACTTGAATTTTGAAATTTTGAAATTTTGATTTTGAATTTTGAAATTTGAAATTTAAATTTTTTAAAATTGAATTGAATTAAGATAAGATAAGAAATTGAAATTTGAATTTTAAAAAAGGTTTGATTTTGAAATTTGAAATTTAAAATTTGAATTTAAAGTAAGATAAGATAAGATCTTTTTTAAATCAAAGAAAGATAAAAAGATAAAGTAAAGATTTGAAAAGGATAACAAGATAAACAAAAAGATAACTAACAAGACACCAAACTTAAAAATTTTAAATTTAAAACCTATTAAATTCGAAATTTAAAAAGGAGAAACACAAAAAGATACTAAACTTAAAAATTTTTAAAATCTAAGCACATAATTTTCGAAATTTTGGAGAGGAAAAACACAAAAGAATACCAAACTTAAAAATTTTAAGATCAAACAAAGAAAAAAATACCAAGAACACTTCGAATACTAAGAAGAAAAACCAAGAACAATTCGAACACAATGAAGAACACTCTCAGAACATATTTTGAAAAATTAAAGGAGAGAAAAATCAAGAAACACCAAAGAGACACCAAATTTAAAATTTTTAGGATCAAGGATTCAAATTTTTCAAAAATAAGTAAGAAAACACAAAGAGATACCAAATTTAAAATTTTAGAAATCAAACAAGAAAAATAACTAAGAATAATTCGAATATGAGGAAGGGAAAATAAGAACACCTTCAAAAATTTAAAGAAAAGGATAAAAATAGATGGGACACCAAACTTAAAGATTGATACAAAACTCAAACAAAAGACAAAGATTACTAAAGAAAATAAAAGATTTTGAAAAATTTTTGAAAAAGAAAACAAGAAATAGGTAAGATTCAAAGTAAGAAAATCAAAAGAAAATACATAGCCAAAAACAGAAAAGGTTTTAAAAAATTTTTGAAAAGAAAACAAAAGACACAAACAAAAGAGCAAATAAATCATAAAGAATACCTAATCTAAGCAACAAGATAATTCGTTAGTTTGTTCAAACTCGAACAATCCCCGACAACGGCGCCAAAAACTTGGTGCGTAGAATTTAACTTTGCACAACTGAACTAGCAAGTGCACTGGATCGTTTAAGTAATACCTGAGGTGATTCAGGGTCGATCCCACGAGGATTGTCGACTTGGATCAAACAGTGGTTATCTTGTAAATCACAGTCAGGAGGATAGAAAAGTTGTTTAGTTGTTTAAGCGCATAAAAGTAAAGTGAAATAAAAATACGTTACTCAGTGGTTGTGAATTCAATGATAAGAAGATGGTCAAGGCTTCAGAGATGCTTTGTTCTTCTAGATCAATCCTTTCTTACTGTCTTCTCCAACTGTGAATGATTTCTTCTATAGCAGGCTGTATGTGATCAATGCCGGTTTGAGCGGTCACCAATCTTCCTCTAGGCTAAACACTAGATTTAGTGCGCATCTAATCTGATGAGGGTGAAGCTCCTGCAGTTCATCCCCTTGGTGATCCCACTCAAAACGCCACATACAAGGTCGAATCTTCCGAACCAAATAATGTTATGCCTTGATTCTAGCCTTTACCACAAAGACCCTAATCTCCCCATACCTCCGCTGAACTGATGTCTCGAGAAGTCCCCAACAAAGTCGTGGATTAGCCGTCTAAGAGACGTATCCTCAAGCTAGTAGTTCATTGATATCTGATGAAAGACGCTCACTGAACCCATGTAGAATAGAGATAACTTTTGACAGTTCAACTCATTCATAAGGTTGAAGAACGAATATACATCTTAGGAGAAAATCAAACACGAATTGAAATAGAACAGTAGTGCTTTTATTAATCCATAAAACTCAGCAGAGCTCCTAACCTTAACCTAGGAGGTTTAGTGGCTCATAATGTACATAGAACAATGTAAAAACGTGTAAGGTGGTGGAAGAAGATCCTTAACAAAGGTGATCTTCTCCTATATATACTAACCTAATGACTAAGGATTACAGAAATATGATAAACTAGTCTATTAGTGCAAAAATTCACTTTTGGGGCCCACTTGGTGAGTGTTTGAGTTGAGCAAAAGAGTAAGCCACGTGATAGGACTCCCTAGGGGTGTTGAACACTGGCTAGGGCCCCCCTTTTGGGCGTTGGTTGCTGGTCACCTCCTTGTGGGCGTTGGACGCTAGAATAGGGTTGGTAGTTGGCGTTGAATGCCAGTTTTGGGCCTTTAATTCTGAAGCAAAGTATGGACTATTATATATTTCTGGAAATTCCTGAATTTTATCTTTCCATAGCCATTGAGAGCGCACCATTTGGGTTTGTGTAGCTCCAGAAAAGCTCCTTTTAATGCACAGAGGTCAAATCCTGACAGCATCTGCAGTGCTTTTACTGCTTCTGAATCAAACTTTTGCTCCAACTCCTCAATTTCAGCCAGAAAATACCTGAAATTGCATAAAAAACACAAACTTAAAGTAGAATCCAAAAATATGAATTTTACACCAAAACCTATAAAAACATAATAAAACTTAAACAAAACATGCTAAAAACTATATGAAAATGATGTCAAAAAGCGTATAAAATATCCGCTCATCAATGGTATTTGAATAGCTAGGATTTGTACCACTCTTGAAGAAACTTGTGCGACTTCTTTCAACGCTACCCAATAGAAGGTGACCAAACTTTGCCAAAAGATGGCAGACCTTGAAAAGAATAAAGCTAAATGGGTGATGGAGAGGGCCGCAATGAAGTCGGATGTTGCCTGGCTTCGTGCCATGGTCAAAGAATCAAACGAAAAATGTCACATGGTTGAGTATTTGAAAAAGAAGATTGAGTAAAGCTACCTTCGTGTCTTTAGGGAGAAGCTCGATTTGGATGGGTAGCTCGAGGAGTTGAGGCAGAAGTATGAGGAGTTAGAGGATTCTTCTGTTAATGGTCTGGACAAAACTATGGAGAACCTTAAAGCCCACTTCAAGGTTCTAACACCCGACCTGGATATCTTGTCGATCAACCCTAACAAGGTTGTGATAAATGGTTAAATCATTTTTATTCCCGATGATGACGAAGCCGTTCAGCCTTAGGATCCTAACACCTCTACTACTGCTCCTGTTGAGGAACCGTCCCTGCCTCTTAAAGACCAAGCTGCTCCCCAAACTTAGTTTCTTATCTTTTCTTGAATTTGTTAAGTTGATAGCCTGAGTTGTGGGCCTTCTTTGAACAATATTTATGCTATAGATACTCTTGGCCTCCTTTTGGGCTTGTTAATTTTGATTTATACCTTTTCAAGTTTTGTGTTACTTTGCTTCCCTTATTATCTTATAATTTTCGCATCATTTTTATAATAAGTTTTGCAATGCTAAGTTACTTTTGCGATTTATCTTTGTAGGATGTACAACTCATTATTTAGGAAATGTTTAAAAACTTATTCTAATTTGCTTATATAACTACTATACAACAACTCGGATCTTATTGCTTCATCATGCCAACCGTAAGAGGCCAGTCATGATTTTTGCATTTTGTCAAGTATGAGTTGGTACAAATAAAAAAGTAACACATGGAAGGAAATGTACTTTATTAATTGAAATAAATTATAAACTTGCTATTTGTTGTTACGAGTTCTTAAATTTCAACACCTAACTCTTTTTATGATGCATCATTAAAACCTCCTCTAGAAAAATTCATTGGAAAAAATCATGAAGTCCTAAAAAAGAGTACACCAAGGAGCAAGATTTTCTTTCTAGTTTTAATATATTTTTATGTTGCAAGCATGGCACGACCTAGATAGCTCGTTCCCCTTCAAATCGGACACCTTGTAGTAACCTTTTCCCAAAATGTCAATGATCTTATATGTAATTTTCCGTTTACTGCTAGCTTTTCTTCACCCACCTCTACAATTCGATATTGTTTCTGATTAGAATGAGTTCTTTTATAGCAAAGTTTCATCTGATAACCCTTTGTTGTACCTCGTGTGGTGTAGGAGGTCAAATTCTTCTTTTCATGCTTGGATATTTCTAGTTTCATCATAGAATCTAACCCTTGGACTTTCTTCATTTACTTCAATAGAGATCATAGCCTCTATACCATATGAAAGTTGGAAAGGGAACTCCCAAGTAGTTGATTGGGGAGTTGTCTAATATGCCCATAGTACTTGTGGAAGCTCTTTTGCCTATGCTCCTTTTGCTTCTTTAAGTCTTCTCTTTAGCTTAAGCAAAATGACCTTATTTGTGGCTTCTGCTTGGCTATTGCCTTGAAAATATTCCACCGATGTGAACTGATGCTTAATCGTTAGCCTTGCCACCAATTTTCGAAAAGTAGAATTGGGTACCGTTGTTAGTGATGATCAAAAATGGCACCACAAATATTGTCACAATATTCTTATAGATAAAGTTCCAACTTCTTTGAGTTGTGATATATGCCAAAGGTTCTACTTTAATCTACTTGGTAAAGTAGTCGACCCCTACTATGAGGTATTTTACCTACCTGGGTGCTTGAGAAAACGGTCCGAGTATATATCTAATTCCCACTTTACAAAGGGCCATACTGATATGAAACTGATGAGTTTCTCTAGAGGTGCTACGTGAAAATTGGCATGTAGCTAGCAATGCAAACACTTTTTTACAAAGTCGGTTGCATATTTCTATGAAGTCAACCAATAAAAGCCAGCTCGTAGAACTTTCTTTGCCAATGATCTTTTCCTTAGATGGTTTCCACAAATACCAATGCAAATTTCATCTAAGACTTCTTTTATTTTCGAGGTCAGGACATATTTCAACAAAGGTATAGATCCCTCTTCTGTAGAGGACATTATAGACTAGTGTGTAGTTCTGAGCTTCTCTTATTAATCTTCTTGCTTCTTTTTCTCCTTGAGGAAGAATGTCAAATATGAGGTATTCTATGATGGAAGTAATCCAACCCAAATTCATGTTGGAGACTGTCAGTGTGTTCGACTTGTCGATTTCTTTTGTTTCTCATGGTGACTACAGCGTTTCTTGGATCATACTTATATTATTGTCCCTAGGCTTTGTACTTGCTAGTTTTGAGAGGGAATCACCTCAACCATTCAATTCCCAATATTTCTTATCTCAGCCTCTTTGAATTTAGCCAATTAGGCTAACATCTTCTCCAAGTATTACTTCATGTTAGGATCTTTGGTCTGATATTAACTATTCACTTGTGAAGTTATTATTTGGGAGCCACTAAAGACTATTACTTTCAAAGCCCTTACCTCTTTAGCCATTTGTAAGACAGCAAGCACTACTTCGCATTCAACTTAGTTGTTAGAGACCAAAAAGTCAAACATGAAGGAGAGCTCCAACCGAGTTCCTTTTGTATTTCAAGGATAACTCCTGCTCTATTGCCATCTTTGTTTGAAGAACCATCCACATACAAGTTCCAAGAAGTGGAGCTCCCTTGTGCCAGGAAGTCAACCAAATATTGTGACTTAATAGTCATCTGAGCTTCATATTTGAGGTCGAACTCGAACAACTCAATATCCAATTGTAACATCTGCCTTGCAATATCTGTTTTTTGTAAGATATGATTCATGGGGTGATTTGGTTGGACTTTGATTGTGTGAGCATGGAAGTATGATCACAATCTTCTAAAAGCCAAAAGGAGGGATAGGCAAATTTCTCAATCTTCTGGTAGTTCAATTCAACCCCTTGCAATGCTTTGCTTGTAAAGTAAACAAGACTCTGCCCCACTTTATCTTCTCAGACAAGAGGGAAAGCTATGGCCTTCTTAGCAACAACTAGATACAGCACAAGCTCTTTTCCAACCTCAGAATAGGTTAGAATGGGAGGTTGACTCAAAAATTTCTTAAACTCTTGAAAAGCTTGTTCACATTCTTGAGTTTATTGAAAATTGTGCCTTTTTCTAAGGACTTCAAATAGTGATAGCTACTTCAAGGTTGAACTAGCTAAGAATCTAGATAGAACAGTCAACCTACCATTCAGATGTTGGACTTTTTTCAAGCAGGTCGGGCTCCTCATCTCTAAGACTACTTTTTATTTGTTCGGGTTAGCTTCAATGCCTTTCTGAGTAAGCTTGAATCCGAGAAAATTTTTTGTTTGTATTGCAAAGGCACATTCAGTGGGATTTAGCTCATCACATGTTGTCTAATAGTGTTGAATACCTCGGACATGTCGGCTAGCAAGCTGGTCTTGCTTTGAGTTTTTACAAGCATGTCATCCACATTGACCTTCATCAATTTTTCCAAGTGGGAAGAAAATACTTTGTTTATCAGTTACTGGTATGTTCCCCCTTCCCCCAATTTTTCAACCCGAAGGGCATGACTATATAACAATAATTGGCCCTAGAAGTGATGAAGGATGTCTTTTCTTGATCAAACTTATACATTGAGATTTGATTATATCCCGAATAAGTATCCATGAAGGAGAAGAACTTGTATCCTAAAGTTGAATCTACCAAAACTTCAATGTTTGGCAGAGGATAAGGATCTTTATGGCATGTCTTGTTAAGATCAGTATACTCTACATACATCCTCTATTTTCCATTTTGCTTCTTTATTAGAACGACATTTGCTAGCCATAAGGAGTATTTTACTTCTCTTATAAATCCAGCTTCTAAGAGTACTTGTACTTGCTCTTCCACGATTTGTGCTCTCTCAAGACTAAGCTTTCATCCTCATTGTTGAACAGGTCAAGATCTAGGATAAATTGCTAGCTTTCATCGCATGAGATTGGGGTGTATGCTAATCATGTTTGAAACTTTCCATGAGATCATCATTCTCTTTCAACAAACCAATGAGGTCTTCTTTTAACTTTTGATCCTGATTGGCCCACATTGGTCATCTTTTGGGACTTCATCACCTATATGGACTTCTTCCGTTCTTTCTTCAGGTTGGAGCCTCATGTCCTCTCGAATTCGAATCCCTCTGAGCTCTATTGGATTGACTTCTTTACTCTTTATACAGCCTCGTAAGTTTAAGTTTTCATTATAACATCTTCTAGCCAACTTATGATCTTCTTTTATAGTATATATTCCTTATCGAGTGGAGAATTTCATACAAAGATAATGAGTTGACACCACTATTGCAAGTCGGTTAAGGGTTATCTGACCTATCAAGGCATTGTAGGTTGATGCTATATCTACCACAATGTAGTCGACACTTACAGTTCGTGTTTTTAACCCCTTACCAAAAGATGCGTATAGAGTAATATACCCTAGTGGTCGGATGGGGGAATCTCCCAACCCAAAAAAGTGTCTAGATATGCCTTCAACTCCTTTTTTCTAAGCTGTGCTTATCAAAGGCTGGCTTAAACAAAATGTTAGCCGATTTTTTTTTATCTACCAATGTCCTATGAAAATTAGCATTTGCTAGTATCATTGTTATCACTATCAAATTATCATGATCAAGGATTATACCTTTGACATCTTCTTTTTGTGAAGGTTATTGTGGACAAATTGAAAGCTTCTTTATTTTTTCCAACTTGGTAGCCCTCTTTCAAGTGTCTCTTGTGAGAGGACTTAGTTATTCCTCCTCTCACAAATCCACCAACAATTATATGGATGTGCCTCTCGGGTGTTCTTGGTGGTCGTTCACATTTTTCTCTATCTTCCTCATCTCTTTTTCTTTTGTTGGTTTCATCCGACCTCCCAGTAAGGTACTTGTCTAATCACTTTTTTTTGCTAATTTTTCTATTACATTTTTCAAGTTGTAGCAATCATTGGTAGAATGACCATAAATTTTGTAATACTCACAGTATTCTGACCAATTTTCTCTTTTCTTGCTTCGAATCGGTCTTAGAGGCGGCATCTTTTTAATGTGGCATATATCTCTGTAAACATCGACTAGAGAGACTCGTAATGGAGTATACGAGTGATACCTTTGAGGTCTTTCGAAACTACCATCTTCTTTCTACGTTGCTATAGGCATCCTTAGTTAGCTGGTCTCCTCCATGTTGATATACTTCTAAGCTCATTCATGAACCTCATATAAGAAAGTCAAGTGTCTTTTTAATATAGACTATAAGAAGGGTCCCTCTCTGAGCCATTAACAAGTCCCATGATAGTTGCTTCAGTAGACAAATTTTGAATTTTCAAACATGCTTTGTTGAACCTTTCCATGTAAACCGAAGGGATTATCTGCCCTCTTGCTTGACACCCAAGAGACTCGGTGCATGCTTGGCTTTATTTTTTTTTAATAAAAAATCGGGTAAGAAAGCTTTTTTTCCAAGTCATCAAAAACAAATGATCGACCTGGATGGAAGACTGTAAAACCACTTTATGGTCACCTTAATTAACGTAGTTGGAATGCCTTGCATCTCATTGTGTCATATGCATCTGCCAGGTACATACAACTTTTAAAATTGCTCAAATGATGTCGAGGGTCTGTAGTGCCATCATAAAGATCCATATCTGGGCTTCGAAACTCTGGCCCACATGATTTCTTCTGAGAAAGGATCGTCATTCCCCGGAGGAGTAGTATCTTGTTCAGTGCGAGATTTTCTACTCTTGAGCTCAGACTCCAACCTTTCTAATTTTTCTTCGAGTTCCCTTCGTCTTCATATTTCTCTCTGTAGGAACCGTTCAAACTCATGCTGTCACTTTAACTCGATCTCAGGCTATTCTAACTAACATTGATATTCGTGAACCAGTCCCATGATTTTTATAGCCTCTCTGTTTCCTAATCCTTCAAGTATGTGAACTTGAGATCCCAACCTTGGTCCTCCTAAGTCGCTTCTTCCTCCATTGTTAGCCAGACCTTTACCCCTTTCTAAATGTTGGGGTATATAGAGAGCTCAATCGTTGTTTAAACATTCCCCATTATGGGATTCTAAATCAGAGGTTGTTCATCCGTATTCCGGTTGTTCTTTTGCCATGGTTTCGTGCTGACTTCTAGGTTCTCGAAAACGAAGCCAGTGTTCCTAGAATTACTTGAAACTGATGTAAGTGTTAGCTGAATGTGAGGTCCAAACTTCTTCTGGTGAAGGTCCCAACATCTTTCTCAACGAGGCAAAGTCGTCCGAGGTCTTTGATGGTGAATGGGGGATAGTACTTATAAGTTTCTCTGATACTTAAGTTAACAAAGGGTTTTAGATAAATTTTTTATGAATTAGGGTTGAGAAATACCTGTATATAATGGGGTATTTATAAAGTAAGAGTGATAGTCTCGCTATCATTCTATAACTTATCCACCTATAATAATGGATGGTTACTTCTCTTTTGTTTAAAGGTTGTTGAGATCCCATATTTAAAATAGTAAAGACATTTATTGGGATGCACATTACAGTTAAGATTCTATATGCAACTCGAGCCTACCAAGTCATGTAAGTTGGTGTAATAGATCTAAACTCTTGAATTTTATAAGTTGAGTCTTATTCACTTAGGCTGGCTTTAATATTAGGATAGTTAGTACTTAGTAAGGTCTTCATGGTAGATTGAGGGTTTTAGAATATATTTGATTTGTATTTTTCATTTTTAGTATTTTTTATTTTTTAAAGAAAACAAAATAATTAAAACGATAGAATTTTATTTTTTATTTTTACTTCGTTTTTTATAAAATTTTAAAAATGAAAAATACTGAAAAAGAAAAATAAAAAATAAAAATGTAAACCAAATATAGTTTCCAAACATTTGTGCATTACACATGCAAGCTCCATAATTTTCTCTTTCTTTTCTCATTACATGGATTACGGCCAATGGGCACGTGAAAGAGGGAAAAAAAAAAAGAAAAAGAAAAAAGAGTAAAAGAAGAAGAAAGATTCCATTATGTTTTCGTTGAAAATTAGTAAAAGTAGCTGTCCCACATGATTTGGAAGAAAGCTATTAGAGATTCTTAAGTGACATCCCACAGAATGATGAATGCTATGACTAAGAGCAAAAAGAAGAAAACGACTTTAACTAAACATCTATCCTTCCGACACTCATCCCGTCTTCACCGTTATCCATGGAGGATCGGATCAAATAATATCAGAGAAAAATCTCAATTCATAATTTCAATTATGCTATTACCATACGTAGTAGTAGAATAATATAATGAACTGATATTAAATGTTCATATAATAACATTTAATTCACAAAATATTATGAACCCTCTTCTTTTTCTTTTTATAAAAGTAAAAGAACCCACTTTAATATGTACACAAGTTATCAGAACTTAGAATAATAAAAAATACTATTGAAACGATTGAGATTTGAGGCAGCATCTATAACGTCCGCAAAGCATACACCTAAGTATCTTCTGTTCTTTGGATGGGCCATTTTAAAAAAACTTCTTTAAAAATATGAGTCTACTAATATAATAGTAAATATGCAAGAATTGGTCAGAAGGCACCAAATTATGCTTGTGTCAATTTATATATATATATATATATATATATATATATATATATATATATATATATATATATATATATATATATATTCTTCTTTTTTTGTCAACAAATAAAATATTAAAGGTGACCATCAATATCTTGATTGGCTCCATTGCTTACTAATCCAAAAGCATCTCTAAAATTGAGTGTTTTTCTCATGGTTCTCCTTCCTATCCCTCCATTCCCCTTTCTCATCATCGCAGCAAATTCCCCATAATCTATTTGTCCATCCTGCATCCACCACAAAACCAAACAAGTTAAGTTGGTATGACAAATACTAGTATGTTCTTGCCAAATCTTTGTTCATAATAATTAAAAACATATTTAAAATTATAAATAGATGTAAATATTCTTGGAGCATGCACTATACATGCTGATTATGATGATGAAGCTAGCATAACAAAAGAGGAGACATCGTAAGAAAGAAAACAACACTTACATTGTCTTGATCTATTTCTTTGATCATGTCATCAATATGTATGTCATCTAAACCGAAGTCCCTACAAGCTTGTTGAATCTCATCAATGGTTATGTAGCCACTACCATCTTTGTCAAAATACGAGAACGCTGACAAAAGGTTTTCCTCTCTCTCCAGCTTATTTAAATGAACAGTTGCAGCAATGAATTCGCCATAATCAATTGTCCCACTTTTATCAATATCCGCCTGTCACAGTCAAAATAATAAGATATTCTATGCGCAAATTCAAAATTTGAAGGCAAAGACGAAGAAAGATCATATCATCAAAATGGAGTAAACTACAAATTAATCCAAAGATAAAAGTATACAAAATAAATATTTTAGCTTACTGCATCCATCAGATCCTTGATTTCAGACTCCATAAGTTCGGATCCTACTCGCTTTAAGCCTTCCTTTAACTCATCAAATGTTATGGTTCCGCTGCTGTCTGTGTCAATCATCTTGAATAACTCTTTAAGGCCACCGATTTCTTCCTCAGAAAGCCGCTCGGCAATAACCTAGGAAGGACCAAGCAAAGCTGTTAAACTGTTTGGTATTGGGATTAGATAAGCAGAAATGACTTTAACTTCCCAGCCATGATCCCATGACTCATGTTAGCTTCCCAACTTTTTTATTCAATTACTTAGCAACAACCAAAATTTGCATGAGAAGAATAAGTTCAAGTTCCTGCAGAATTGGACCAGAGCAAGCCCTGTCTTCCAATTTTTGGACTCGTGAATAAAAAGTAATGTAAAAAATTATATGAAATCAGGTTGTCCCATAGTCCACATCCAATACTCATACCAGACAGAATTCACAAGTGAGAACCAAAATTAAGAAATGAAAATCCAAAAGGGCATGTATTACAGGCTTATAAAAAATTCAGTAAACAATATCTAGACTCTTTGAAGGCTTTGAACTTTGAAGTGAAGAACAGCTTCTCTATCTATGAAATGGATCTAATTGATGAAAGCTGTCAAGAAAATCATTAGGATAAAATACGATTTTTCCAGTCCAAACATGTTGAATTTTCAATTTCCAATGCATCTAATCCTTGTATTAGAAAATATCTTTAAAAACTTAATGCTGCAGCCAACTTATGTATCATTTGAAAAATGAGTATCACATTCCTTGAACTTAAAGGGTAGGTAAGGCCGTAAGGGATAGCTGTCTTTCTAGAAATTTAATCCCTGATGGGGGGCATCTTCCTTTCCAGCAGGCACAAAATGCCCATATACCGATCTAAGAAACCCCCTACAGCCATGTGAGACATTCATGTATAATGCTCAAAATAAGAATAGCAAGATCCTATCGAGAAACTTTTTTATGGGTCTTTTTCAAAAGAATTCATTTAATATGACAATAACAGCCTTTCAGAGGACCTGAAATACCACTTTGAAATCTTCTTAACCCAGTATCAAATTTTTTTCCTTAAAAAAACACGCATTTTTTTTTGTTATATTAGAAAAGCAGATGACTGGGGTATTCATAGTGATTATTAGAACAAAGAACTCATCTAGACTTAGGAAAAGGTACACAGAAGCCTTACACGCAAAGCCATCTTTTTCAGCTTATTCATTGCAGAGAATTGCTTCAGTCTAGACAAAACTGCAGAGTCAAGAGGTTTATCTGGTGCAATGTTGTCATCAACAATCCATGGGTGGCCTGAAACAAAGAAGAATGGTAGTTTCACAGACTTGTAATATGTATAAATCTTAACAGCTGTTAACCTATTTGAAATACTAGTGCTGAAAAACTCAGCATGCTATGAAAACGGTTCACCATAAAATTTACTAGACTTACGAAGTACTTCATGTGCTGTGAGCCTGGTTTTTGGATTTTGATCAAGCATTTTCCGAATTAGATCCTTGGCGCTGTCCGAAATGCTAGGCCAGGGCTCAGACTGAAAATCAATTCTTCCTAGTAAAATCTGTCGGAAGATCCCAGGTTCAGTTTCTGAAGGTGAAATTTTCAGAACAATATTAGCAAATGATAAAAGGAGAAACAATGAAGAAAAAAGCTGAATCCTGATGCTCCCAAATTGATATGCATATACCTACCAGCCCAAAATGGTGGCACCCCACTCAATAAGATGTACAAAATAACCCCTGCACTCCACACATCTGATTCTGGTCCATAATGCTTGCGCAAGACCTCTGGTGCAACATAGTATGGGCTCCCAACAACATCACAAAACGATTCACCTGAAAACTTATATCACTTCATCAGGCATGAGAGGTAGAGCATATTCAAATCATAGCAATAAGACAAGATTGCATATCTATGATTTGTTAAACAAATAAACCCAAACTTGCATCAGATAGAAAGCCAAAAGATTTGATGTCTGTAGACACCAAATTCATTGGACAGAGCAACTACAGCCAAGAACATAACCAGATTCACCCGAATTCATCCAATTGAGAACACAGAAATAATTACTACCCAAATGTTTAGAAAAGATAAGACAAGAGAACCCACCAGGCTTATAGAAGACAGACAATCCAAAATCTGTGGCTTTAAGCTTAGCATCTTCGTCAACGCTATCGAACAAGAAATTCTCAGGCTTGAGGTCCCTATGCATGACCCCAAGAGAGTGGCAAGATTCAACAACCTCAACAATGGTCTTGATAAGCTTTGCTGCTTGTCTCTCACTGTAGTGACCCTTGTGAACGATCCTATCGAAGAGCTCGCCGCCTTCACAGAGCTCCATAACGAGATGAACGGCAAGGCTGTCCTCGAAGGTGCCATGGATTCGAACCACGTTGGGGTGTTCTGAAAGATGGTGCATTATCTGAATCTCTCTCCAAACGTCGTCGTAGTCTTCTTTGCAGAAGAGCTTGCGCTTTGGGATGGACTTGCAGGCGAAGATGCGACCCGTGGACTTTTCAGTGCAGTGGAAGGTTGTTCCGAATTGACCTTGACCCAGTTTTCTTCCAAGCGCGTACAGTTCCGTCAGCCTCGGGGTTCGGTGTGGGAGAACCCACGCTGGCTTCAACGGTGCCGCTGTGCTTCCCGCTTTCGACATTGCCTGATCTGGAACACGCACACACACAGAAGAAAGCGATGAACTTTAATCGATTCTGTGTCACAGATAGTTTTCGTTTCCGTACTGTTATTATTACTGTGCAATGTTTATCTATTTTGACTCAGACTAAGATGAAGAAGAAGAACAAGTGAAGAAATGGGTGAGCGGTGAGCATGTTTATTGTGTTTTCTCTCTCTTGCGCTTCCGCAGACACCATGTTTTTTTCCCTTTTTGGCTCATTCTTTCTTTCTCTCTCTTGATAAAATAAGAAAAAAAGTTATGAATGCCATAGGTAAATATTATTTTTAATAAATTATTGATGCACTGAAATCAAATGTTAACATTAAGATTATATTTCTAATTAATCTCATCAATTTCCATTGTATTGGATGGCTTTTAATAGCGTATTTCAATGTTTAGTTTTAATTTAGATGGAATTTAATTTTGAACTCACTATATGCTATAAAATATTTAACATGAATAAAATCTGAGCTTTAAGATTTTTAATTGCTGTTCATTGAATTGGTCAAATACGAGTTGTAGACTTTTGGAATTTCCTCAAATGAAATTATACCCTGCTTCTCTGCTCTACCACTTGTGTTTCGTGTCTATTTCTATGGGCTCTACTTTGAAAGTTTGGTGTGGACAAATAATTCATTGATGATGTGTTTCGGATAAACCTCTCTCCATCTCTTCGTCCACTTGAAAGTTGAAACCTTCAAAAAAACTAAATAAAAAAGTAAAAACTTATAAAAATACTTTATACACTTATACAAGTTTATATATGGTAATACCTTGAATTTCCATTTAACTTTTAAACAAATTTTAATATTAAAATTTTAAATGAATAAATCAATTTTATCAAAATTATATCAAATCAAATAATTTTAGGATTTAAATTTTACTTTGATTTTATATTTTACATATTTAATTTTATAAAAATTTCAATTTTTCCTATCTTGCTATATATCTCTCTACCTTCCGTAAATCCGTAACATTAACATAGCAATGTCATCTTGCCTAGTCTTGGAGTCATTCACTCATTCGACTTATTATGAGAAATGTCGTTATATAGACCCATTCTTTTTAATCTAATCTTATAAATAATTATTTTAATTAAATTGTATATGAAGGATGAATCATGCGATGGAATTGGCCACATATCCTGTTGAATGAATACAAAAGCCTGAGTCAGATACTGTCTTTTGATTTTATTTGTTTATTTGTTGATTCCTTTTGTTAGACTTGTATTTTGAATTGTAGTGGGTTTCTCATAGAGACAATAATTAGTTAATAGTGGAACAGTTAATATTTTGTATTGATAGTTGAAGCTGGTGGAATAATTTGATAGATTGATTAAATTATTAATTTTTAACTATTAATTTCATTAACTGTACCTGTATTTCTATCTTAGTTAAATACTGCACTGTTTAGTGATTTGCGGGCTTAGTCACGTGCTATTCAGTACTATACCATAATCGCTATGCAATTTAGCAATTAAGTTCAAAGAAAGTGACCAAACAAATACTATGATTTCTTTTTGTTCTTTTATTTTTCTCCCCACCACATGCATGAACAAAGATAAAGAATTGACCGTACGTATGACCAATAACAATACGGTTTTCCAGTTAAAATATGCATAATGGGAATTTTTTGCATAATCCCTCATGGAAAACTAATAGAATAAAAGAAATTTCAAGCACGTGGGTACACCTTTCTGCTATGGTATTAGTAGCAGGAATCGATAATTGAAGAACATGATTTATTGGAAGTTTGGAACCGATGAAGGTGACACATTCAGTTAGTATTCAGGAATGAGTGAATGAATGATCCCTTCTTAAGAAATGAGATTTGTTAATAAGATATTTTTAAGAAAGAAAAGACTGATCGTTATGATTCAATTTAAAAAAAAAATTGTAAAATTGAATATTACAAAGTATTTGTTTAATAACATTTACTATCTTCAAATTCATTAAATCAATCAAAATGAATTTGTGTATAAATATATATTGATTAATTTATTTTTAATATGTATTTAATATTTTAATATATATTTTATATAAATAATTAATTTGATAATTAATTATTTATGTTTGTTTATATATTATATAATATTAATTTTGCATGAATATCTATTTTTTTTGGTAGAAGTAGATTTTCTCATTTTTTAATTGTTTAATAAAGTATGATCTTTTATTTTACATATTTTAAATAATGAGTTGTCGTAAGAGTGAATTGGCTATTTGATCAACGCAAGTTAGTTGCATTAATATTTACTAACAAAAATCATTTTTATTATACGCAGTGTGTACACGCGTGCTTCACTAACGCAAATATATTATTTTTCTTTTTGTGTTCCTTCTTTTTTATTGTGTTCTTTCTTTTTTCTCTTCGCATTCCTCTTTCTTCGTCACATTCCTTCTTCTTCTTCGCGTATTTTTTCTCCATCGTCATTCTTTTATTGCTGTAGTTTTTCTTTTCCTCTTTTTTTTTTCCTTCTAATTTTGCATCATTGATTTTTCTTCTTTTTTTTAACTTTATTCCTCTTAAAAGAGTAAAACAAGAAGAATTATGAGAAAATGAAATAAGAAGAAGAATATGAAAAAGAAGAAGCAGTCGAAGAGGAGGAGGAAAAAGAGGAAGAGTTTTGAATTATGCAGAACTTATCAAAATAAATATACATCAAAATTTCTTAACGGTAACACATAAATTTCTTAGTTTTTACATAAAAATTTTGCTACAAAAGCATAAAAATGTCTTCTTTAATGTTGCATTTTTTTTCTTCTTTTATTCCTTATATCTTTCTTTCTTTTAGTTGAATGAATATAGGTTCATCCTCTTTTTAATAATTTTGTAGCATTATGTATTTTTTCTTCTTTATTTGATTTTTTTTGTTTTTATTCTTGTTAAAAGAGTAAAACAAAAAACTTGAGAAGGTAAAACAAAAAGGAAAAGATGAATAAGAAAAAAAAAAGATGATGATGATGAAAAAGAAGAAGAAGCAACACAAGATGAGGAGGAGGAAGAGAAAGAGGAAGAGTTTTGAATTATGCAAAACTTATCAAAATAAAAATACACCAACATTTCTTAATAAAATACATAAATTTCTTAATTTTGATACCGAAATTTTGCTACAAAAGTACAAAAATATCTTTTTTAATGCTGTATTTTTTTCTTCTTTTTTTTCTTATATCTTTCTTTCTTTCTTTTAGTTGAATGAATGTAGGTTCATCATTTTCTCGTAATTTTATATCATCATATGTTATTTTACTTTGTTTGATTTTTTGTTTTTATTCTTGTTAAGAGAGTAAAATAAGAAACTTGATAATGTAAAACAAGAAAGAAAAGATGTAACACCCTACCACACAGAATCTTATGCTTAAGTCATAAGACAGAGGTGGTGAGGTATTACAACCTCTAAAAGTAAAATATATATATGTATAATACTTGAAAAATATAATATACGAGGAGTCTTGAAGGCTAAGTAAAACAAAATCGCAAAAATTAAAAGCGCAATGCTCAAGAATAAGGATTACTTACGTACAAAGAAAACTAAGGTTCATAATATATATCATGAGAACAGAGGGTCAAGAGTACAAAATAACAAGCTCCTAACTCAACCTGCGAAACTAAGACTGGCCGGAGAATATTTACAAACATATATATATATATCAAACCCATAACCCAGAATATACATAAGACACCCTAGTTCTCCATATTCCTCTAAGAGGCACAAAATAAAACAAGTCATTAGGAGAGTTCTATACATATGGTCATATATAAACAGTACACAAAATAATGTCCCAAAAGATTCAATTTGCTGCAGAGAACTCCAGATGCCTAGCGAGGTGCCTCTCGACCTGCATCTGAAAAACACAAATATCCGTATAGAATGAGAACCGGGGGTTCTCAGCATAGTAAAGGTGTCGCATACATAAGATATAAGGTATTGGGAAATCGAAAGGCAATCCTAGAATGCTGACACTCAAATTATAAATCTTAAAGAACTAAAATAGAAACTATAAAATCAGGGTGGTTCTCTAAGGTTCTTAAACTTAACCAAATTCTAACTAAAATCCTCAACTATTTATCCTTCCTCCACCGTCCTCCAAAACACTAGTAGATCCACATAGACAAACAATCAGACAAAGCAAACACAAGTAGAATACAGATATAGCAGGTAGCAAATATAGCAGGTAAGCATAATAATCACATAGGCAAGCCCAATTAATGCACAATCAAACAAAGCACACATATGCATATGATGTATGTCTATTCTACTAGCCGTGAGCTCACGTGTCGGTTACTTTGCCAGAACCTGACACACCCAATAGCTAACCCGGATATCATCTCTCTGACATGCCTCTACACTCTTGGGATATAGTGCCTGTCACACTCTCGGGATATAGTGCCTGTCACACTCTCGGGATATAGTATCCGTCGCATTTTCTGGGATAAAGTGTTCCCACACTCTTGGGATATAGCATCCGCCACGCTCTCGGGATATAGTACCTGTCACACTCATGGGATATAGTGCCTGACACACTTTCCAGGGTAAGGTGCTCCCACACTCTTGGGATATAGCGCCCGCTACGCTCTCGGGATATAGTGTCGTCATACTCATGGTATATAGTGTCTGGCACACCTTACAACAGAGAGAAACCTAACATAATCATCATCATCAACCATCCCAATCAAAGTTTAGTTATCATATCCATTCATAATCATTATGGCCAAATATTCTTCAATTACATAACACTTTCACATTTCTCAACCATGATTCATCGTATTTTCAAGCTTTCTTCTCTTCCAAGCTACCATTCCTTCCTAACTTCACCTAATCACTAAGCATACAACTAAGGTTTAGGGGCTAAAAGAGTAAAAATAGAGTTCTAGAGGTTTAAAATTATATTTTAAAACACAAAACTCACTTTGCTGATTTCAGGGGCCACACGTACGCGTGGGCGTATTTTTCTTGCTCGCGTACGCATGCACTTTGCTTGTGTACGTGAGATGCCCAACCCAAAGGGTTGGTCACGTCGCGTGTAGGTGGTCGCATACGCAAGATATGCAGAGTGGCAAAAATGCTGAATGCTGCAGAATTTCAGTTTTGTACTCCGAACTTCCGACGAGCATAATGTTTTCGTTTTAAAATATTTTTCATCCGTTCTTCGAACAGCGTAAACTTCACGAACCCAATTTTCATATGAAATAAGTTTGAAATAATTTAGGGGTCCGAAAGCCGAGTTATGACTCACCAAAGTTCGACCAAAAATCAGTTTTCACAAAAGTTCTTAAACCTCTATTTTCACCAAAATCAAACTCAATACCAACACTCCACTCATACAATTAGTACCACAACATGCCATTTACAGCACCACAATCTCCACATCCTACCACAATCAACCATACCTCAATATTACACAATCTTATATATAATTTTTCAATTAACCAACAAGATCATCAATAATTCATCACACACACACACACAAACACACACACACACACACACACACACACACACACACACACACACACACACACACACACACACACACACACACACACACACACACACACACACACACACACACATTCATTCTTTAACACCCTGTCAATCATCGTTAAATCATCATCTAGTATTCTATTTTCATCACCATCGTCAATCACTAAACCAATGCTCAACCTATTTTCATCATAAACAATAATCACCAACAAATACTCAATCCATATCAACAATTAACATCAAAGGTACTAAGTATTTAACATACTCATCCATTTTCACCTATCCTATGGTAATCTAGCCTAAGTTTTTACAAGACATTATATATTAAATACGAGAAACCAAAATCATACTTTAGCCGATTTCTCCCCTAAGCCAAAAACACTCAAATTGACGAGGTCACATGCCTCCAATACCGAAACCTCAATATCTAAGGCTCAAACAAGCTTCTAATCTCTTCAAATGAGTTCCAATCTCACCTATACACTACCTAACATATATTATCACATTTATATACCAAATATCAATACCTAACACATATACTCAAGGGATTTACTAGGTTTTGGGGGGTTTCTCACCTTCATCGTGTCTCAAGCTAACAAAAATTTGCTAATTCCTCAAGCTAATCGGATCCTATAACATCAAAATTCAAAGATCTCAATACCTCACAACATGAAGATTTTTAAAATTAAGGGAAGATAAATTGAAAATGAAAATGTGGCTTCCTTACCTAATGGAGTACTGAGCTTTGTAGAGCTCGTCACTACGGACTCATGGCCGTAAACGATGCGACAATCGGAGCTCAGAGTGAAAAGATATGTGAAATTAAGTGTGAGGTTAGGTTTTGGAAACTCTCCCTTCTCCTTCCATGAGTGTGCAGCATGAATTTTGTCTTGAGGAAGAAGAAAAACAGCTGAGCTCCTTCCTTTAAATGAGAATGGGTTGGGCCTTAGGCCCAATACGGGCCCGGATCACCACTTTTGGACCGGGATGAGAAGCGCACAAAGGAGCGAGAGCATGCATTCATTTTTCAACAAGTTCATCACATGGAATAGCTCCTTGAGACAATTCGTGAAGAAATATCACAATTGCCTAGCAAGCAGAGAGAGAATTCGGTGCTGCAGATTTTCATACCATGATACTGTACGCAACAAAATCAGCAATAGAGGCACATTTTTAGCTTCTATTATTTGACAAGGTCATGGCGGAGATGGAAGAATATTAAGAGAGAAGCAAAGGAAAAAGTTTGTTAACCCACGAAGAAGCGACATTAAGCAATGTGAATAACCTTCAAAGCCTACCACGTGTCAAAACAAGAGGTCAGCCCAAGAACAGACTTGGATCAAACCTGAAAAAAAATATCTCAAATGCCATGAAGAAAAATAAAAAGATATCTCCAAGCGAGGTAAAATTGACTTGCTTTTGATTAGTTAAAAATTCAATTGTTCATTTTGCTAATATACAATTAATTATGTCTTTTGTAGTTGAACCTTTTAGACTCCGGATCATCGATTCAGTCAAGCTCTTTTCTTTACAATGCACCAGATATGAATTATCCAAGAGAGGATTGTACAAGTTTTAGTTTTTATTAATGTAAATTTTTGTTCATCCATGAGCAAATTTCGGTTCACCATGGTTATAGCATGGTTAATTTTTTACTGTTGTTAGTCTTTAATGAATAGTCACTTTTTGTGAAATTCTATATTGATATATGCAGTTTTTCAATTTGTCTAGTGTATTAATTTCTAAGTTGAATAATTAGAATTTATTTTGAGAAACGGGAATTAGATGTAGTGCTAGTTACATTTTCCGTGTGATTAATTAAACAAAAATTTTTAAAAAAATCTAAAAGAGTAACATAAATATTTTTAACTTATATTGGTGGAGTTTTAAAACTCTTTCTTGGATGGATTTTCAGGGTTTATGGTTTTGGGTTTATGGTTTTAGGGGTTTAGGGTTTTTGGGTTCACAATTCAGTGTTTAGGGTTCAGGGTTTAGAGTTTAGGATTTAAGGTTTAGGGTTTAGGTTTTAGAGGTTCAAGGTTCATGGTTTAGGGGTTCAGGATTCAGTGTTTAGGGTTTAGGGTTTAGGGTTAGGGATTTAGGGTTTTAGGGTTTTAGGGGTTTAGAATTTAGGGTTTAGGGTTTAGGGTTCAGGTGTTTCTGAAACTGAATACTGATAGAAATATTTTTTTGTAATTAGCTCTCAGAATTTCTCTACTGTCTGTTTGTAACTTTCAGTTTGGCCAGTGTATTAATTTTGGTTCACTGTATTTTTTGGTGTTACTAATGTATTGGTAAATACACTGATTGCAATCACTGAGAACTTGGAATAAAACAGTAGCCAGACAGTTCCAAGAGATTTATAAATTAACATCTCAGATGAGTACATTGAATACATTGAAAAAAAATATTGATATTAAGATTAGATACATAGATTAGCATTTATATTAATATTCACATATATACATTGAAAGAAGCATTGTTTACTTTTTAAACAAGTTAAACAAAATATTGTCAAATACAACCAGTGAATCACAGTATATCCTATTTACTATCTAAATCCCCAGATGTGAATTTACAATAAGGGCTAGAAAGAGCAGCAGATGGCTTTGGCAGTCTTATTGCTTCAGATTCCCAAATCACTTGCTCTCTGATTTTGTTCATTTCATGCAACAAAAGATTTGGACCATATTGGTACTTGAAGTCATCAATCTCTTCCTACATTTCAATTGAAAGAAATTAGTTACATAACAAATGAACCCAACTGAAATAAGAAAAGAAAGAAGTTTATTAATTTAAAAAGTACTTACTTGTGTCCAAACTCTATATTTATATCTCTTCCTGCTTTTGATCTTTCATAGATCAATTGTTTCGAGCCATTTCATGATGTATATTTCACAATCATAGCTAAGCAAGAATTGAGTATAATACGATTAATAGTATACAAAATAAAATACATTAAATATAGCACTATAGAAGAGAAAGATTCTTACTCTGTACGTTGACCATTCAATTGGATATACTCTGCTTCTTTTTCCAGCCCATCTTCCATTAAGGGTTCCGCCCTAGCGTAAACCCTCATCTGAGAAATTATTAATCCCTGAAAGGGACACAAAAATAAAAAAAAAAGTATCAACATTGAATCGAACTCATTTCATGTACTAAATTATTTGAATAATTTACAAGAAAAATAACTTACAACAAATTTGTTAAGCATCACTCTTGATTCAGGTATATATTTTTTCGACTTATTGATAGGGTCAAGCACATAGAATTTCTTTTTCTTGACATCAGCAATCTACAACCACCAATGAGCTCCATTGCAAATTGACATAAATAGTTGAATTGTGGGTAAATGATAGAATATTTCAGTGGAAACAAATAACAAAATGAGAGAATTATTGAAGAATTTTCAGAAATTACAACTTACAAATGGATACGAAGCAAGTTTTCTTTTGTTAAGAAACTGGCGGTGGTGGGCATACTGCTCAATATCAAACAGGTATGCTTTGTTTGTCGTTTTATCAATGTACTCTATGCCATGTGTTCCCAACATAAAATTCTGTAAAACAAAGATCAGTTAAATCAAATTTCCACCAAACCGAACACAATTCATATGCTGAATATGACCTGAAAAATATTCAATCATGATGAAAAAAGTTTTCTTCATGGAAAAGAACTTAACACAACACATAACAATCAGGTGAATCAATATGAACATTCCCACCGAACCGAACAGCAATCAGTACAGAATAAGAAATTTAGCTTACCACAATATCCAGCGGCACAATGTATATTTGTTCTAATATCGACGAGTTTTTATTTAGTTGAGATTTATGCTATGTATACTGACCACCCACAAGTAGAAAATTTATGAGATATACTCTATAAGAGTGTTTAGAAAAATCACTAACATTAATGCAATTGGGAAAGAATTTACCGTGGCATGCACTTGTTCTTTGGGCATTAGAGACATGAAATATTCTCTTAACCCCTCGTAAAGTGCCTCATGTTTCAAGACGAATATTGTATCATATTTGTTGCTACTATCTTTTGTCTTTTTTACATGTGTCATCCAATGATAACACTTTTCGATTAACTCCTTTGAGATTTTTATTTTTTTCCGAAGTTTTTAAAACTGCAGCAGCTGGTAAGGGTGGCTCGGAAGTTGTTGTTTCAGCAAACTTTAATGGTGTCGTCACTCCAGCATCTACCACCATTTCTACCAGAATTTCAAGTTGTGAAACAGGCGGCTCAGAGGGATGAGTTGGTTGAGATGCTGGTAGACTTATCCCAAAGCTAAAGGATGGCATATCATCTTCCTTTTGGCTAGGTTGCTGTTCTTCTTCAACAGGACTGCTGCATTAAACAGATAATAGTTCAAAAATAACCCATTAAAATTAATAAAATGAATTTTTATGTGCAACTTACTCATCATCAGAAATTTCATAGAAGTAGTCATCTTTCAATAATTCTTCAATAACAAAACTCGTAAGAGACAACGCAGGTTTTGGCTCTGTTTTCCTCAGTGAAGATATCTCGACAACCTGCTTTTGAGGTTCCGGAGGGCAGCTGTAAGAAACAGAAGAGATAAAACTTACAATTAAAACATGTAGTGAAGTGAAATTATTGGGATTTGTATAAGCAGTGAAACTTACACATTAACATCTACTTCTTCTTCCGATTGCTGCACTGTTGCTTCTTTGCTGAGTTGGTGTTGTGGTTCCAGAGGGCTGCTGTATTAATAGATGTTGAAGTGATTTAAAATAACCCTAAATCTTGAACACACTATCTATCAAGTGATTTAAAATAACCAAATCCACTGAACTTAAATTAAGCAATGCGGTGAATAATGGTAAAACTTACAATTCAGGTTCTTCTTGTTGTTTGGGAGGGCTGCTGCATTAAACAACAAATATTTCAGTAATGATTTAAAATTACCAAGCCCACAGAACCAAACAAGATTCATGTGGCGAATAAATAACAAACAAGATTCATGTGGTGAATAAATATTTATAAACTTACTCTTTATCAGAGGTTTGTTGTGTTTGACTTTCTAGAGGGACATAGATAAATTCATCATTGATCAACTCTTCTTGAAGAGAACTTGGAAGAGACAATGGAAGAGGATTTATAAAGAATGTAAACAAGGAAGAAGTTAATGATGAATAATTAGAATTTTTTCTAAGAAACGGGAATCTGCACATTGAAAAGCTCACATTTTCAAAGGTTCAAAATGAGTCTCTTGTTGAACCTGAATGATTTGTAGGTCAGAATTGGATATAGCACTAGTGACATTTAAACACGTTTTTCGTGAGATTAATTAAACAAAATTTGATTACCTAAATCTGATAGAGTAATATAAATATTTTTAACTTACACTCGTGGACTTTTTAAAGTCTTTCTTGGATGGATTTTCTTTTTTCTAAAATATTTTTCCATGGATTCTGGGGTATTTTTCATTAAGAAAAAGATACAAATTAAAATTAGAAACCAAGATTAAAAGCAGAGGTTTAGAAACACATCAAATTCATTTTTGAAAACCACCGAACCGAAAGTAAAGAGTGCAACAAACCTGGTATTGTCTTGGGCATTTACAGATGGTGCGGAGCTTTCCTGAGTCTGCAAGAGTAGTTCACTTTCGAGATTTACAGTTGGCAGTCTAACCAAGATAAATAAATATTATTAATTGAATCTAGAGGAATTACAAAAGGTTCTAGCAAAAGTAAGCAAAGAAAAGAAAAGAACTTGGTATAAAAAATTGAATCTTACGTCTGAGAGAATTCATTTTGTGCCTCTGTTGAGGCAAAGTGATCTGGAGCAATGTGTGTTGACTGAGCTCCGTCATTTTTTTATCTCTTTTCTCTTATCGTCTCCAACGCTTGCCCTCTTCTTTCTGCAGCATTGTCTTTTGCTTGTTCAGTTCTGAAAGTTCATAAAATAAGTATCAATACACCTAAAATGAAAATATCAATAAAAGAAAATATGATTCAAGAAACTTACTCCTTATCAGATTGGGTTTTCTTTTTGCCACCTTTTGCAGTTGTTTTCTTTTTATTATGGATGTTTTCTCAATTTCTTTTTCTCTACAAGACAGACAAACACATCTAATTTATAACCGAGAAAAATATAAGCAAGAACAAGAAAATAACAATCAATTCAACTAAACTGACATACAGCACCGAACCAAAAACGATTAAAAGGCATAACCGAAAATTAGAAGACGACCGAACTGAAAGAAATTCATTTGCTGAACAATACTTACTGGCTTTCAGATTTGCTTGTGCTCTCTGAATCTGTCGGCACAGACTCCTTTTTTTTTGTTTTTTAACCACCTTCGATAGTTATTTTCTTTTCTTTGTTCCGGTTTTTTCGATTTCTTCTTCTCTGCAATACATAAAAACAAGTATATAAGAACAAATTTAAGCAAATACAAGTTAAATGAAATCAACATGAACATTAAACTTACTGGTTTTCAGATTCACTTTTGCTTTTTGAATCTGTGGGAATGCTTTCAGTTTCACTTGTTGATTGTGAATTCTTCTCAACAAGCTTTTGTTTTTTAAGCACCTTCTTTTGTCTTGCTCTCTTTGCCGGTGGTGTTTTGTCGGATTCAAATTGAGATTCAGATTCGGAAAATCTTTCATCTCCCGAAGAAGAATTCAGATTGACAATTTTCTTTTTTATTTTCTTTCCTTTTTTTTATCCAACTTCCTTGTTTTTGTTTTTTCATTCTTTTTTTCTTTTTTGTACAGAAGTCCCTAAAATAGAAACAAGGACTCAATTATTTAATGAGAAATACAATAACATCCATTTAATCAACATGAACAACCCACTTTACTGAATGATACTAATGTACTGAATAAAAGCCATAAAACATGATAATTATTTAATGATCAAAGAAATATTTTTGCATGCACAAGGACTCAATTGAACACACTAACAATCAAGTAAAGCAAAGGGAGTGAGCCCACCAAACCGAACAAGGTTCATATGGTGAACAATTGCCAGTAGGACAAATAAATTAATTATAACCTAAAACAGAAGTTTATTTAGTTAGTAGAGTATTTTAAAAGTATTTGAAACCAAATTTAGGGGAAATTTTAGTAGAGTATTTACCAATGGTTCTGTTGCTTTTCTAGAAATCTGTTCAAGCATCATTTGCTTTGTCCAATGGGCCACCCAAGGTGCTGGGGGAGCATTAGGTGCGAATGGGCGAGGGAACTTGGTTTCATGAAAGTATATCAATATCAACACAAAAACATAGCCATCAACAGACTGTTTTCTCCCCTTTCTCTTGTTTTCAACTCCTTTCATCAAGAAGTTGAGCACATGTTTTGCCCAATCCCATTCATGAATGTTGTCCACATGAAAGATCGGTGGCTTATGGATTGGGGAGGCCACACTTACTGTTGTGGGCAGCAAGAAGCACTTTTGTATGAAGATAACAAAAGTCCTCTTGAATTTTTTCCGGTTTTTCTCCCCTTCTACCCTCATATCCAACACATTCCTTGTCAAAGTTTCCAGAAAAATATTTTTAACGTTGTCAAATATTTTCTTGTCGTCTGGATTCAGTTTGTTGTAATCAACCTTATCATCAAAACGATTCCCTACAGTAGCAAAAATAAGTCAAAAAGGCTCAGTTTAATTTTATGTAAACCAATGAACTGAAAATAAGCAGTAAGTGAAAAGTGCATTACCTCCGTTGGTTATGCCGACGGCAGCTGCTACTTTTCGAGGAGTTATGTATATTCTACCCTAGAGAGTTTTCAAGCATCCTTTCTCTTCAGCAAAGTGATCAATCAATTCTCTCAGTAGGGCATGAGAGACATTCATTTCTGGAACATGTGCCAGGGCACCAAATCCCATTTCTTCCACTATATCTTTCTTTTCTTGAGTCATATCCCTGTACACTGTTGCCATTGTCTTTGTTTGGCATCTACAATAATGAATTTTCTGTAAGTTTTGAAATAGAATGTGAGGATATATTTATAATACAAAATAGATATTATTCAAATGAAAGCGGATAAATATATTTAATGTGCTTACGTTATAGTGTGGCTTCTCCTTCATTGTTGCCATTGTCTTGTTCTGTTTTGCTGTAAGGAAAAAGTTTGGTCAATACTTCACTCAATACACTAATAAGCACAAGCATGTATATCTTAATCAAGTCAATTAAAATGCCACAGGCCACCGAAGCAAAACTCATAATCAAATATGATAAATAATAAAACAGCTAGGAAATTATTGCTACATGCCATCACAATAATATTAAACAATGAACAAAGCAAAAGGAAGCCACCGAACCGAACAAAATTCAATTGACCAAATTTAAAAATATCCACAAATTTTATTCCAAAGCCCTAGTTATACTGTAAAATTTAATCACAGTATTTCAAGAATGCTACCGAACCGAACAATGTTCATGTCAAGAATAAATCATTTTCAACTATTAATCAACAAGAATAGTATTTCTCCATGCAAAAGAAGTACTGAACAGAGTAACAACCAATTTCAAAGCGCTAGTTACACTATCTACTGAACTGAATGAAAACAACAATAAGTTTTATTCCAAACCCTAGTTATACTGTAGATATGCATTCATAATAGTTCGATCTACTAAACGAAGAAAATCAATTTAGTAAAGCTGAAATGCAACTAGGAGAAACGCGACATTGTAAGATTTCAAATGAACAGTGATTTTTCTCATACCTTTGGTAGTTTATGATGTTGTTTTTGTTCTTTTTTGGTTGTTCCTTGCCAAATCTTCTCGTAATTCTTCTGCAGTAGTGGTTTTCGCAGAGAACATGACTGAAGTTTGAGTGATTGAGAGAGATTCGAAGAGACGGAGCAGTTTCGTATATTTTGAAGAAGATGGAACATTTTTTCACAATGAAGCACGAATGAAGTAGTCGTTTCGTTTGTATGGGATGCGTGGAAGTCACGTTTATTTAATGAGATTGAAAGCGTGTTAGTTGTTTTGGGTTTGGGCCAACTTGGTTACATGGTTACATGGTTACATGGATGTGTAGTAGGCCTGTTGTTTCATTGAAGTTGGATTATTTCAATTGTTATTGAGTAGAAGATCTTAAAAGTTTATGTTGGTAAGTTTTGAGACATTTGTAATTGTTAAAAAAGTATCAATAATTCTATTCTTTATTAACAACTTTACAACCAGCTCACTATTATTAGTTTAGTTCTATTAATTATATTGAGTATACTATTATTTCAATAAAATAACTTACATGGATTTCAGATGGAAGTTTGTTATATGTTGTTAGTTAACAAGTTAAAATTAGTTGGTAGGTTATATTAATTACTCTAATTAGTTAGCTTTCTATTACTATATGTGATTTTGTCTCTACTGAAAAATTATATGTCAACTATAGAACAATTGATTCTTAATAGTTTTTTCCTTTTTGTCCAAATGAGGGTAGTAGCTTCCTTCCACGAAGAGCACTATAACTATTGAAACAAAAAAAAAAGATAGAGAGCCATATTATAAGGTGATGGAAAAAATGACGGAGAGAGTGGAAGAAACTTTTGGAAGTAAAAATGAGCAAAAAAGACTTAGTCTTTTCCACTTCAAAATAACTATTACATGAGTATAATTCAAGTCATTTATAGCTTATATTATTTTTCTTGTCAAAGTGATGAGGATTGATACATTTGCAAAATTTTTTTACCTTTTTTTTAACTAATCATATATTCACTTTCTATTTATTTTATTTTTTTTTTTTTTAAAGGGGTTTGAGGATGTATTTAGTTTTTAGATAGGCCATGGTATAATATTTGTTAGCAATTAAGGTTTTTATTATGCTGCAAACCATGCATATAATTTGCTGCACAGTATCTGTGGCTTCATCTTATCTATTTCTCACCTTTTATCATTTTCATTTTCTAGATGTGTTTTTGCTCGTGTATTTGCACTGAATCACTGCATAGTTCTTTGGTGAATTCTTATATCTCTAGGTGGGTAAACCAATCATTTGGGCATGCTGATGTTATAGAGGTGAGACATGAATTGTTTGGATCTCACAGTTGGTTAATAAATCTGATTGTGTTTTATATTCTTCCTTTGCTCCAGTTTCATTTGTATTCCATTTTAATCTGTCTTCTTATCTGGCCAGCTTACATGCGAAATCTGTTTCAAAAGTCATCCACATGCTAACATAGAGATGGCTTCTTGTGGTAAGATAAAAAAGAAATATTTTTTCTTATTATTTGCAGTTGAAATCTACATTATATATATTGACTTTGTATGATGCCATTATGTTTCAAAATTCTTTGCATCTTGAATTAACTTTTAGTTATACCTAAAGCTTGTTTGGAAATCATTTAATATGCAAAAATAATTCTATTCCTTTCAAGAAATAATTTGTTTCTATTTAAAACTCAATTCCATTGTTTGGAATAACTTTAATATGGTAAAATAATGGAATTCAATTCTTTTGTTTGGAATGACTTTTATATGAATTAAGTTTTCTTCTTTTATGATTTTATGCTTGGCAAAATTATTTTATTAATTGTAAATGGGTATATTTTTTACATTTGACAAATCAAGTTACGGATTGATTCAGAATTTTGAAACAAAGGAAAATTTTATTAATAACAGTGAAGAACAGAGCTATGAAGTTTATATTATAAAAAAATTCTCTGTTAATTTTTTTCATTAGCAACACAATTTAAATCGTAATTTATTTCTAAAACACTCTTATAATATCCTTTAATTCTATAACTTGCTCCTTCTTTCTACTCAAATGTTAATAAAAACTCATTCTTCAATCATTAATTTTAGATCTTGCTTTTTTTTTTTACTCAAATGTTAATAAAAATTCATTCTTTAAGTGACATAACTTCACAACTTTTTTTCAACCATTTTGCAACCAAACTTCATCTTTTTTTTCCTTCAACTTCAACATACTTCTTATTTCGTATTGTTTGGTAGCTTCATCACTTTAAGAGATGAGTTCTTTTCCCAATCTTTTTTCACACAACTCTTTTAAATCATCTAAAAAAATATAATATATATTACATAACTAAATTATTCATATATGACATGCTATAACAATCATGCATGAAGAAGAAATAAACGCAAATTTAAAGAGATATTTTACTAAGAATTTCAAAATATAAGTATTTGAAATAAAAAATAGATATAAACTGAAATATTATGCAATATGCAAACTTTTTAGATTTTTTATAGAATTAAAGATTAGTTTGAGCTCTTACTGTTTACTTTATAAAAGGAAACACATTTGCAGGCTTGGTCACATATACTTTGCTCTCTATTATGTGCTTTTTGCCCATACTATCAATAGATTTAAACTGTCATTGTAGTTGCTGGATTCAACATGAAAGACTATATATTGCATGAATGAAAAAAATATATATACAAACTAGAGTGCTTAAGGTGTTTCTTATTTGATTGTTTGTACCTGATTAGAAAATATGTTAACTTCATGCATGCAATGATTGTTATCGTGACAAATTTATCAATGATTGAAAACTCTGCTACTTTTTATTAGGTTTTGGGTGAATGGAATGGTTGAAAAGGTTATTGGTATAAATACAAATATTTATTGTCTTACTTTTTGCAAAACTGTGTACTAGACTCAAAACTACTCATTATGGTAGTTTCTATCTCTGACATTATGATAGATGCTTTTCACGTTATTCGAAAAGTACTTCATTTCATCTTTATCTTTTTTTTAAATGACATTTGATGGGTGTAATTTTGAAAAAAAAAATCCAACTTTAATGGATGTTATCAATTACAAGCATTTTTTGTTGGTAACTAATTACAAGCATTTATAAATGAGTAGGTACATATAATTCGGAGTGCTCGGCCAAAAACATAAAAAAGATATGAAAGCAGCTGGCCGACTGTCATGACTACATTAGAAATAGTGCACTAAGCTATATACATGTTTTGGACTATATGTTGAATTGTGTTGCAGATATTTTATTTTTTTATCTATAACTATGTGACAATCAATATTTTGAATATTATACATAGTAGCAACCTACATCTGTATTGGACATTTTTTTATTGTCTATGAATATCCATTATATTTTGTTGTGTCCCTTTTTGCTTCTAATTGCTTCCAAATGAAACAATTATTAAAGGAAACAAATTGTTTTTGTATGAATTCTTCGTATAAAAATATTAGGTTGTGAATTGCAGGATTTAAACATCAACTATCGTGTACAGTTATATCAAATAGTTTGAAAAGGTGTAAATAATTATGTTGACATCTAAATTTATGCGCAAAATGCAAACCATTAACTGGTGTATGGTAAATTCTCTAAACTGACTTTATTTCTGAGGGGCAATGTAAATTTTTTATTTGAATGGATATAGTATATCAACTAATGTCTGATATACTATTGGTATGATATTTGACTTGTGTATATTAAAATACTAGTGGGTTGCCCGCGCTTCGCGCGGCTGATGGAAATAAATATAAGAACCATGGTATTTTTTAATTTTTTATTATAGTTATTAAGTTATTATCTTGGAGCTGTTTTTGCTGTACCTAAACCGGATTAGTGAGATATAGTTGTGAGAACATGTTAGGTGGTTGAAGAAAAATGCATGGTTCTTGGTCCGGGAAAATCATTTGAATAATAGAACTCATGGGCCTGGCCCATGTAAGATATCTTCTTCTTTAATCCATATAATTTATAGCTATGGGAAGTAAAGTCATCAGGTATCTACTTTCTATTATTGTTATTTAGTTATTAGTTATTTGGGTATTTGATTGTAATGATAATAATAAACTAAAATTAATTCTTGCATTTGGATATACGAAGTAAGCCCGAAAGAAACGTCTCTTGTACAAAAGTTTTTTGGCATTGTGAATTAATGAATGTAGACATTAATCCATGCACTCGAAATGAAATTTTTGGAGCTATATAAGTCCAAATGGCGCTCTCTCAATTGCGTTGGAAAGTAAACATCCAGGGCTTTCCAGCAATATATGATAGTCCATACTTTGCCCGAGTTTAGACGACGCAAACTGGCGTTTAACGCCAACTTTCTGCCCTATTCTAGCGTTAAACGCTAGAAACAAGTTACAAACTGGCGTAAAGCTCCAAGGAAGACCTCTACACGTGAAAGCTTCAATGCTCAGCCCAAGCATACACCAAGTGGGCCCAGAAGTGGATTTCTGCATCATTTACTTATTTCTGTAACCCTAGTAACTAGTTTAGTATAAATATAACTTTTTACTATTGTATTAGAGATCTTGGTATCTATCTTTGATCTGTTTATGCGATCTTAGTGATAAACGAAATTTAGCATGTCGATTTAGAATTCAATGATGAATATGATCGTGAGTATAGTCTAATCGACACTTAAACTTCGCATCAAACAATCCTACAATCTATAACCGAGAGTATTAGTCTCCCGAGTCGTCCTCCCTTGGAATTGCTAGAGTGTGCATCTTATTGATTAGAAAGCCTTGTTATGATTCTTTGAAGGTTTTAGCAAAATAGAAAACAAACAATCAATCCTTAGAAGACTTGGCTTAGGGTTGGCATTAGAAATTCTATCCTTATAGTTCTCTCAATAATGACAACAATTAGGCCTTGCTTCATTTAGTCAACCCCTAGGCATAGAGGAGAGTCAAATGAGAGTAATCAACTTGAGTCACAAGTCCTAGCTTTACCTTATAGAAATCTAGCTCTAGTGTACTCCAAGTCAATTAGCAATCCCTAATTCCAAATCAACGATTGGCACAACTATTCAACTTCTTCTAATGGCCCAAACCCTATATCAAGTAAGAAACTTTTACTCCATAACTAGTGTTGGCATTTCATCAAGGTGAGCAAGAGTGAAAGCCATGGTAAATTTGAGAAAAAAGTAGAATTAAAACTATTTCAACACAAGGAACTAACAACAATTAACATAGAACAACAATGGAAATGAGATTCTAAAGAAATTTATTAAATCCAAAACTACAAAGTTGAATCCAAGATCTATGAGAATTGAGCAATTACAAACACTAATTGAGATTGGAGAAGAAGATCTATGACATGAACAAAATGAATTGAGAATTGTAATGGATCTCACCAAAGAGTGAATAAAAATTCAGAAATTGGATGAAGATGAACCCTAGTGAGAGCTTTTGAATCTCTCTCCTTCTCCACAAGTGTAACTAACTATCCTCTCAAAAAATATCTAGAATCTAGAAAATGAGCTAAAAGTGCTTAACCATTGTTCCCTTGGTCTTCTTAAGCTTTTCCTGCCAGAGCACTTCCCAAAAATGGGATTCCCAACTGCCTCCATGCCCAAGTCACGTGGCTCTTTAAAAAAAATCATGTTCGCACATCGGCGCGCACGCGCAATGTACGCGTGCGCGTCCACGGGACATCTTGTAATGTGCGCGGAGGCGTAATGTACGCGTGCGCGCCATCGGAGATCATGGCCTAGCCGCTACGCAAGCTGGCTCGTGGCTTGGCTCTTGGCTTCGACTTCTTAACTGCTCAATCCACGCGGACGCATCAAGTGCGCGCACGCGCCCATGCCGAGATTTTTAAAGTTCAATTCTCATGCTCCCTTCCTTTGCACCCGTCCTTCTTCTCTCTTCCGGTCCGTCCCTGCCCTATATTCTGAAACCATTTAACACACAGGTCACGACATCGAATGGCATCAAGGAAAGATTAGAAATGTATCTAATTTAGTGCAAAATAGGCATGTTTTCATTCATGAGGAAAAATTAGGAAAGGAACACAAAGTCTTGTATTTTCATGTAGAAAACGTGTGGAATTATTGATAAAACCCCTGAAATCAACACAAGATAAACCCTCAAAATGGAGTATATCAACCTCCCCACACTTAGATTCTAGCATGTCCTCATGCTTAGAGAAATGCAAAAGAAACATTAAAAAAAGACCGAGGGATCATAAAGATATAAGACTCATGAAGTGCAACCTACTTATATGAATGCAACTATGACTAGTGCTATTATCTACTTGGTTGGGAACAAATCAACCCTCCTAAGATATATGCAAGCATATAGGGTCCGATGGTGGTCAATATATATAGGACTTGCCAATTTTCAAGCATCAAATGCAATATATGCAACTTTGCATGAGGAATGCTCGTGAGAGCCGGGAATCAAGGAATTGAGCATCGAACCCTCACCGGAAGTGTTTGCACTCTAATCGCTCAAGTGTTTAGGGTTGATTCTCTCAATTCTCCCCTAATCATGTTTTCCAAGATCTGTTCTTCTTCTAACAATCAACATATATTTCATGCATGCATTCAAGTATCATGAGGTCTTTTCTTTGGTTGTAATGGGGCTAGGGTCAAGGTATGATGCATATATGGTCAAGTGAGCTTGAAATTTGAATCTTTGATAAGCTTAAACTCCCCACCTAACCTATGACATCCTATACAATTAAGTTCTAACCTAACTACCCATTTTTCTCACTTTTTCACATACTCGTGCATTTTCTTTTTGTTCCACAACACTTATACATTGATCTTTTATTTGAGCTTCACCTTGGGGCATTTTGTCCCCTTTTTATTATTTTTCTTCTTTTTCTTTCTTTTTCTATTATTTTTTTATTTTTTTTCCATATTATTTTTTTCTTTTCTTTTTCTTTTTCTTATTTTCCTTTTTTTTATATACACGAACATCAATACATAAGATTTTACATTTGATCAATATATGAGTATGTACCCAATTCTCAATATTTTCAACAAAATATAAAATACACCCTTTTATTCACCCAATGTCCCAAGTTTTTCCACTCTTGAATGATGCTCACACACACTAGCCTAAGCTAATCAAAGATCCAAATAAGGGACAATTATTGTTTTTCACTTAAAGGCTTGTAATGTGCTAAAATAAGAACAAGTGGGTTAATCATAGGCTCAAAATTGGCTAACAAAGGAAGATAAAAGGTAAGGCCATTTTGGGTAAGTGAGCTAAATGAAATGATGGCCTCAATCATATAAATGCATGAATACACAAAATAATGGATATAAGGAATCAAACAAATCAAGGATCACACTCATAGGGAGAGAACAATTGCACACAAGAAGGATAGTAGGTGACTATAAGATGTAGCCACAAAACAAGGCTCAAAGCTCACTAGCTTGTGTCCTTAACTCAAAATTTATGTTCCAAAATATAATTCTTCATGCAAATTTGGCATCAAAATTGTTTAAAATTGGCAATGCCGCGGTTGCCCCAAAGTATTGGTTTCCTAAGAAAGAGTTTCATTGTTCTAACCAAGTAAACTTCTCATGCAATGAGACCTAATCATGCAACCTATCCTAATTACAAAGGAGTTCAAAGAACATGAATTTATTCGGGTGTTACCTACGGAGATCGGTCGGCCGACCTCCCCACACTTAAAACTTAGCACGGTCCTCCGTGCTATAGGTGAGGCGCAATGGGTGGTCGAGTCCCGAGTGTCCCTCATCTCCAATGTCATCGCTATCTCCGCTTGAAGTTGCAGTGGATGTAGAGATATCGGGTTCCTCCATAGGTGGGGTGACTACGCTTAGAAGTTTCTTCACGTGAGCGTATCGGCGTTGGTTACGCCTCTCATAACGGTCCAATTTCTTGTGAAGGTCCTCAAGGCGTTGGGTGGCTGATTTATGTGGTGTGGAAGATGTGGTAGTGTTGCGAGTTGGTGTGGGTAGTCCAATATCCTTGGTGAATTCCGGAGGCTTGAGGCATCTCTTGGTCGGAATAACGTCGCCCTCGACCGGAATTGAGGTTCTCCTATCCTTAGCCTCTCGGTGGACGCCGGCCATTGCAACTAATTCGGTCACCATGGCAGGGAATGGTAGATTTCCCTTGGCATGAATGCGCCCCATGGATTGGCGAATGACATGCGAAATGTCGACCGGTTTCTCGGTTAAGATGCACCATATCAATAATGCAAGCTCGGTGGTAATGGATGACCCATGGGTGCTCGGGAGCACGTAGTGAGCTAGAATTTGGGCCCATGCTGTGGCTTCTTGAGTGAGGTAGCGGGCATCCAAACCCTTTGGTCGTTGCTTTATTGTCCCCCGAATCCAACATGCGTCGGGCAAAGCAATTACGCGGAGGATAGCGCTCCAATCGAACGCACGGTCATCACATGCAGTCAAAACTTCTTGGTAGGTATCATAGTCATCTGTCAACGGCTCAATCCCAAGGACTTCGCGGATGGTGTCCACTGTGACTGACACTTGCTTCCGGCGCACAAATATTGATGTGAGAAGGGGTGAGTGGTAGTTGGAATAGAATTCCACCACCCATGAGAGATTGGCCTCCTTTGGTTGCCTCAAGAGGAACCACCATTGCCTCCGGTCAATGTGCGGCATCACTATCGGAGTGAGGTAAGCCGGTAGGACTAGAAGAGGCTCCGGGTGATAATTCCGTTCAATCATTCTTGAGTAAATAAGTTCGCAGTAGCGGTTAGGGAACTTATTTGAATCCTTTGGAGGGTTGTCCTTCTCTAGAACATCAACGGGGCCCTTAGCCTTCTTCAGGAGTGGCTTGGCCGTTAGTTCTTGGTGCGCTCTATTGGAAGCTGGCTTCTTCGGGGCTTTTCCTTTGTTCCTTTTGATTACCATCCTATGATAGCATAGAAAGGGGATAACATCAAACCCAAAGAAGCGTAATTGAATGCGATGATGCAAATGAAGAGTTATGCCATAAGAATATGGGTATCATTATTACATGACAGCTGCAACATGTAACTCAGATAACATGTGATGAGCAAGGCGAATCATTTGCATGTGGTGCAAGGGTGATTTAAGCATGCAAGTAAGAGGCATGAGAGGCATACATCCGCAAATACCAAAGTGGGAGTCAAATTATGAAAAGGTGAGTGGATGGATTAGAGAATGTGGGGATGCACCCAAAAGTGGTTAGTTAAGAGGCAATTAGTCAAAATGAGCTCAAAACTCAAGAATGTCTTTCATCAAACACTTTGCGTGCATCCTTGTTGTAGTATGCAATTAGATGCAAGTGAAAGCAATGTACAATCCACAATCCATTATTAATGACTACAGTGCACAGTGGGTGTAAGAAAATCAAGCAACACATCTCATCTATCAATGCAATGGAATGTAGGACCCAAATGCCTATGAAGAGTTAAATGGAAGAAAGAAGGAAACAAAAACACCCCAAAGAAGTAGCTAAAAAAGTTTAAGGGGAAAGAAAGAGACTACCTAAAACAAGTTGAAAATGAAGATTAAGAATCAAAAATAGAGAAGTAGAGCAAGAGGGGGTGTAGTAAAGTACCTTGAGAGAGATGGAAATGGGAATGGGGAAAGAGGTTGGGAAGTGGAATGATGGAGGGTGGAGGGGTAATGTAGGGGCCACCGGAGGTAGGTGGTCGGAGGTGGTTGGAAGGAAGGGGAAAGTGTAAGAGGGAGGGGGTAGTGGAGGGGGTGAGAAGAAGAAAAGTGAAAAAAAATGAAGGGGGGCAAGTGTGTTCATATGAAATTTTTGGCGTCGAGCACCCACGCGTGCGCGCATGGTGCACGCTCGCGCAGAGAAGCGAGGTGCAGTGGAAGTGCGCGCGCGCGCGCTGCGCACACGCGCCCATGTGCTTGTGCTAGTAGCACAAGGGTGGCATAGAGTTGGCAAAACTCTCTGGATGAAGTACCAGAAGTTGGCTGCAGGGCTATCGGCGCGCGCGCGCACGGTGCGCGTGCGCGTCAATGTGGTTATGCCCCAGGCATGAGATGGGCCTGGGGTGGGCCTAACTCTCTGTGAAGTGGCCTAGAGGAGGGTGCAGGACGAGGGACGCGTGTGCGTCCTGGGCGCGCGCGCACATTGTGTTGCAAGCGTATGGACGCGTGCGCGCCAGGTGCGCGCACGTGGCAGAGGTGGTGGGCTGGTGGCTTAGTGCAGGCCGGAGAGTGGCCTAACTCTCTGGAATATGTGCCAGGAGTGCACAAGGGTAATCGGCGCGCGCGCGCACGGTGCGCTAGCGCGTCGATTTGCAGATATGTGAAAGCGTGCGTACGCGCCATGTGCGCGCACGCGTGGTTGGCCTGTGCCTCAAGCATGGGGCTGGCGCAAGGTGGGCTCAAGTCTCTGGAAAATGTATGGAGGGTCGCTTTTGTCGATCCATGCGTCCGCGCACGGTGCGCGTCCGCGTGAATGTTTGACAAATTCTTCAGGGACGCGCGCGCGCCAGGTGCGCGTACGCGCAAAAGGGTGCCTTTTCCAGAATTCTACATGTTTTGCACCACTTATAACATTCCAATCCTCTAAGCAGCCACCTAAGCCCTTTAAAAGGGTGTTTTATCTTGACACTACCAAATGAGCTCAACAAATGAAACAAAATTAGCATTGAAATCTAACTACAACTACTCTATTACCTAGGTACTAATCATGAAATCAAGTGTTAAGCGAGTGTCAATCAAGAAATGATGCAATGGTTATGTACAAAGGAAGATCTTACCATGGTGGGGTGTCTCCCACCTAGCACTTTTGTTTACCGTCCTTAAGTTGGACTTCCACTAGCTCAAAGTTCTTGTTCAAGAGAGGCATCCCTCAAGAGGAATACTTCAAATTCCTTGGAGTTCCTTCTTTGCTCACCATGGTACAATTTGAGACGGTGCCCATTTACTTTGAAAATCTCCGGACTTGATGGGTGGCGCAAGTGGTAGACCCCAAAAGGTTCTACTCTCTCCACTTGGTAGGGTCCATCCCACCTTGATCTAAGCTTTCCGGGTAGTAATCTCAATCTTGAGTTGTAAAGAAGAACTAGGTCACCGGGTCGGAATTCCCTCCTCCTAATGTTCTTGTCATGGATGGCTTTCATCTTTTCCTTGTAAAGTCTAGAGTTGTCATAAGCTTCTAGTCTTAAGCATTCCAATTCCGCTAATTGAAGCTTTCTCTTTACTCCGGCTCCACCCAAGCTCATATTACATTCCTTTATTGCCCAATAAGCTTTGTATTCGATTTCTACCGGTAAGTGGCATGCTTTACCATATACAAGCCTAAAGGGGTTCATGCCAATGGGTGTTTTGTAAGCCATTCAATATGCCCATAGAGCATCGGAGAGTTTGGCGCTCCAATCCTTCCGATTCGGCTTCACAACCCTTTCTAACACATGTTTGATTTCCCGGTTAGAAACCTCAGCTTGGCCGTTTGTCTGAGGGTGGTAGGTCGTGGCAACTTTGTGTATGATGTCGTACTTTCTCATGAGGCCGTCCATTTTTTTGTTGCAAAAGTGGGATCCTTGGTCACTTATGATTGCTCTTGGGGAGCCAAAGCGACAAATAATATTGTTCCTCACAAAAGAATAAACAACATGAGCATCATCCGTTCGGGTGGGGATTGCCTCCACCCATTTTGACACATAATTGACGGCTAACAAGATGTAGAGAAAGCCATTGGAATTTGGAAATGGTCCCATGAAGTCGATTCCCCATACATCAAAGATTTCACAAAAAAGCATATTTTGTTGGGGGATTTCGTCCTTCTTAGAAGTATTTCCAAACCGAATGCATTGGGGGCAAGATTTGCAATAGAGAGAAGAATCTTTGAGAAGTTTTGGCCACCAAAATTCGCAATCAAGGACCTTTCTTGCCGTTCTTTGGGGGCCATATTGGCCACCTCCTTCTGAAGCATAGCAAGCGTCCAAGATTGCTTGGAATTCGGTTTGAGGTATGCACCGTCGCACTATTTGGTCCGCTCCACACCTCAACAAATAAGGATCGTCCCAAACATAGTATTTAGATTCGCTTTTCAGCTTATCCTTTTGATGTTTGCTAAGATTGGGAGGGAAGATGCGTGAAACCAAGTAATTTGCTATTGGGGCATACCAAGGAACTACTTCCGAGATTGCGTGCAAACCATCTAGAGGAAAAGAGTCATTGATAGGAGTGGTGTCGCCTTTTGTGTGTTCGAGGCGACTTAGATGGTCCGCCACTAAGTTTTGGGAACCACTCATATCTTTGATCTCCAAGTCAAATTCTTGTAACAAAAGCACCCAACGAATTAATCTCGGTTTTGATTCCTTTTTTGTCAACAAATATTTTAGTGCCGCGTGATCCGAGTACACTACAACCTTGGAACTGAGAAGATAGGCTCGGAACTTGTCCAAAGCAAAAACAATGGCTAGGAGTTCCTTTTCGGTTGTAGTGTAGTTGGATTGGGCACCGTCTAGTGTTTTGGAAGCATAAGCTATGACGTAGGGAATCTTACCTTCGCGTTGTGCTAACGCGGCTCCTATCGCATAATTTGAGGCATCGCACATGATTTCAAATGGTTGAGTCCAATTCAATCCTCGCACAATAGGGGCTTGTGTCAATGCTACTTTAAGTTTGTCATATGCTTCCATACATTCCTTGCTTAGCTCAAATTCAGTGTCCTTTTGTAGTAGTCGAGAGAGAGGTAAGGCTATCTTGCTAAAGTCTTTGATGAATCTCCGGTAGAATCCTGCATGTCCAAGAAAAGAACGGACTTTCCTCTCGGAGGAGGGGTAAGGTAAACTAGATATGACATTTATTTTTGCCGGATCTACGGAGATGCCTTCTTTTGAGACTATGTGTCCCAAAACAATGCCTTGTTTGACCATGAAACATTTTTCAAAATTTAAAACAAGGTTTGTTTTGGTGCATCTTTCTAAGACTTTTTCAAGGTTACCTAAGCAATGATTAAATGAATCACCGTACACACTAAAGTCATCCATAAAAACTTCCATACATTGTTCTAGAAAGTCCGCAAATAAGCTCATCATGCATCTTTGAAATGTTGCCGGTGCATTGCATAGGCCAAATGGCATACGCTTGTAAGCGTACGTTCCAAAGGGGCAAGTAAATGTGGTTTTTTCTTGGTCCTCTAGAGCAATGTGAATTTGGAAGTATCCGGAATAACCATCAAGAAAGCAATAATATAATTTACCGGTTAATTGATCAAGCATTTGATCAATGAACGGTAATGGGAAGTGATCTTTTCTTGTGGCTGCATTCAACCTTCGGTAGTCTATGCATACTCTCCAAGAATTTTGCACTCTTGTCGCTATAAGTTCACCGCTTTCATTTTTTATTGCGGTCACCCCGGATTTCTTTGGCACCGCTTGGACTGGGCTTACCCACTCGCTATCCGAGATAGGATAGATGATGTCCGCTTCAAGTAGTTTAGTGACTTCTTTTTTCACAACCTCAAGAATAGTTGGATTAAGTCTCCTTTGAGGTTGTCGGACCGGTTTTGCTCCCTCTTCAAGAAATATGCGATGCTCGCATACTTGGGGGCTTATTCCCACGAGATCCGCCAAAGTCCACCCGATTGCCCTTTTGTTTTTCCTCAATACATTTAGCAATTTTTCTTCTTGTTGAGGAGTTAACTCTTTTGCGATTATCACGGGGAGATCTTGGGCTTCATCAAGATATGAGTACCTTAAATGGGGTGGTAGTGGCTTCAATTCCATCTTCTTTTCATTCTTTGAGGTTTGAGTTTCCGGATGGTTTGTATGGTGTGTGGTGTTTAATTTGCTTGGATCTTCATTTGCTTCTTCAATCATGTACTTTTCATCTAACTTTGCAAGGTGCACTTCGGCAACCATGTTGTCAATTGGGTCACACCGGAATAGAGAGTGATTCTCCGGCGGATGCTTCATTGCTTCCTCTAGGCTGAAACTTACGACTCTCCGATCTATTTCAAACGAATAGGTTCCCGAGTAGGCATCTAGCTTAAATTTAGAAGTTTTCAAGAATGGTCTTCCGAGTAGGATAGATGATGCTCTCTCGGTTTCGCTTGATGGCATTTCAAGGACATAGAAGTCAATTGGAAATACCAACCCTTTGATATTCACCAATACGTCTTTCGCAACACCCGTCACGGTTATTATGCTTTTATCCGCTAGGACAAATCTTACCGTCGACCTTTTTAGTGGTGGCAACTTCAATACCCGGTAGATGGAGAGTGGCATGATGCTAACACATGCTCCGAGGTCACACACACAGTCTATAAATTGAACTCCATTGACGGTGCAAGTGACCATACAAGGGCCCGGATCATCACACTTCTCGGGCAATGCTCCCATTAAAGCGGAAATAGAACTCCCTAATGGGATGGTTTCCAATTCAAGAATTCTATCCTTGTTCATGCATAGATCTTTAAGGAATTTTGCATATCTAGGAACTTGATGGATAGCATCAAAGAGGGGGATGGTTACCTCAACTTTCTTGAACATTTCTACCATTTTGGGGTCGAGTTCTATGCGCTTTCTAGCTTTCTTTGCAAGTGTTGGAAATGGGAGTGGTTGAGCAATTTCTTCTTCCAAGGTTCTCTTGGCCTTGGGGGTCTCCTTTGTTGGTTGAGCTTCATCCTCAATTATAACTTGTGGTGTTTCATCTTCCTCTACCTCTTCTACATCTATTTTCTCCTCCTCTTGGGCGATTGTGATAGGATTTGAGTCTTTTGCTCCCTTCTCTTTTAATTGTGTTCTGGATCTAAGGGTGATGGCATTGATGCCCCCCTTAGGATTGGGTTGAGGTTGAGAGGGAATGACGCTTTGGATTGGGGGTTGAGGAGTGGAATTTGATGGCGTATCCATTCGTGCAAGAAGAGCTTGTAGTGTAGAGGTGAGGCCGGTGAGGCCGGAGGCAAGTGTGTTTTGTAGTTCCTTTTAGCCTTGGATGATGGTCCGGAGTGTCTCGTCTTGGTTGGAGGGGGTGGTTGCATATGTGAGTTGAGGAGCTTGTGATTGGTTGGGTGGTGGTCTTTGATGTGGTGGTTGGTATGTTTGGTAGTTTCTTTGTGGGTTTTGTTGGTTGTATGGTTGATTTTGTTGGTTGTATGGTGGCCGATTTTGTGAGAAATTTTGTGAGTTGTTGTTCCATCTTTGACCTCCTCCGTTGTTGTTGTTGTCCCTATTTCCTTGTTGGTGATTGTCTCTCCAATTTTGATTATGGTACCCACTCCCTTGATTGTAGCTTCCTCCTTGATAAGGGTGCCCTTGGTTAGAATTACCGCCTTGGTAGTACCCTTGATTTGGGCGGTCATAGAAATTATGGGTAGCCGCCAAGGTGTTATCTTCGTGAAGGCTTGGGTACTCATCCGTGTAGTGGCAATAGCAAGAACAAATGCCACACACTTTTTGCGGGACCAATTGTTGGTTGTGTTGTTGAGGGGGTGGGGGTTGTTGTGGTTGTTGTTGGTTCAATTGGAGTTGCCTCAAGATGGATGTCATTTCGCTCAAGGATTGAGTTAGAGCGGTTGTCTCACTACTAGTTGATACCTCATTTACGGTTCTCGAACGGTTGACTCTTCGTCTCATATGTTGGTTGGATTCGGCTAAGTCAATAATAAGTTGCCATGCCTCCTCCGCTATTTTATACTTAGACAAAAAACCATTGCTAGAGGTGTCCAAGAGAGTTCTATCTTGTTCTCGCATTCCTTGACATATGTATCCGAGCAATACTTGAGTGTCAAGCATGTGATTAGGGCATGCGTCTAGTAGCTTACGAAACCGTTCCCAATACTCGTATAGCAGTTCCGTTTCACCTTGCACAATACAAGACATTTCCTTCCTTAGCCTATCCATCTTCTCCGGAGGCAAGAATTTATCCAAGAATCCTCTTCTAAGTAAGTCCCAATCGGAGGTGACTTCACTAGATAGAGTGTAGAACCATTCTTTCGCCTTGTCCTCAAGAGAGAAAGGGAAAGCGAACAACCATATAGCAACTTCATCGGATCCTTCCCGTCTAGTGGTTGAGCATATGCGATGAAAGTCCTTGAGATGTCGAATAGGGTCTTGTGCGGGAAGCCCATGAAACTTAGGTAGGAGGTTGATCAAAGCGGTCTTCAATTCAAAGTTTGTATTCAAGTTGGGGTGAGTTACATGAAGGGGTTGAAGGACATAATCCGGTGCACCCGCTTCCTTGATGGTAACTCTCCTCGGAGCATCCATGGTGTTAGTACCTAAAATGAAAGAAGAATTGTTAGTGATATTGATGGAAGTATGACTAATGCCTTCTTTGAGTGACGGTTCAATGTTCACTTTTAGTAAGGTGGTTGAGGTGGTAAAGACCTCTTCACCTTTCCCAAACTTTAGCCGCCTCCGAGCTTGTCTAATATGAAACAAAGTTCGTTCTATTTCCGAATCAAAAGGGACTAAGCTCGGATTCGGTTGTGAACGCGTCATGCAATGAAGGGGAAATGAGATTCATGGTAACGATGAGGGGTTAGTCACTTGAACAAATTACAATGAAATGTAACTATGTACATATATACACATTCATTCCAAACAATAACATGGCACACTAAGCAAGTTCCCCGGCAACGGCGCCATTTTCATAAACGAAATTTAGCATGTCGATTTAGAATTCAATGATGAATATGATCGTGAGTATAGTCTAATCGACACTTAAACTTCGCATCAAACAATCCTACAATCTATAACCGAGAGTATTAGTCTCCCGAGTCGTCCTCCCTTGGAATTGCTAGAGTGTGCATCTTATTGATTAGAAAGCCTTGTTATGATTCTTTGAAGGTTTTAGCAAAATAGAAAACAAACAATCAATCCTTAGAAGACTTGGCTTAGGGTTGGCATTAGAAATTCTATCCTTATAGTTCTCTCAATGATGACAACAATTAGGCCTTGCTTCATTTAGTCAACCCCTAGGCATAGAGGAGAGTCAAATGAGAGTAATCAACTTGAGTCACAAGTCCTAGCTTTACCTTATGGAAATCTAGCTTTAGTGTACTCCAAGTCAATTAGCAATCCCTAATTCCAAATCAACGATTGGCACAACTATTCAACTTCTTCTAATGGCCCAAACCCTATGTCAAGTAAGAAACTTTTACTCCATAACTAGTGTTGGCATTTCATCAAACATTTGGTGAGCAAGAGTGAAAGCCATGGTAAATTTGAGAAGAAAGTAGAATTAAAACTATTTCAACACAAGGAACTAACAACAATTAACATAGAACAACAATGGAAATGAGATTCTAAAGAAATTTATTAAATCTAAAACTACAAAGTTGAATCCAAGATCTATGAGAATTGAGCAATTACAAACACTAATTGAGATTGGAGAATAAGATCTATGACATGAACAAAATTAATTGAGAATTGTAATGGATCTCACCAAAGAGTGAATGAAAATTCAGAAATTGGATGAAGTTGAACCCTAGTGAGAGCTTTTGAATCTCTATCCTTCTCCACAAGTGTAACTAACTATCCTCTCAAAAAATATCTAGAATCTAGAAAATGAGCTAAAAGTGCTTAACCCTTGTTCCCTTGGTCTTCTTAAGCTTTTCCCGCCAGAGCACTTCCCAAAAATGGGATTCCCAACTGCCTCCACGCCCAAGTCACGTGGCTCTTTAAAAAAATCATGTTCGCACATCGGCGCGCACGCGCAATGTACGCGTGCGCGTCCACGGGACATCTTGTAATGTGCGCGGAGGCGTAATGTACGCGTGCGCGCCATCGGAGATCATGGCCTAGCCGCTACGCAAGCTGGCTCGTGGCTTGGCTCTTGGCTTCGACTTCTTAACTGCTCAATCCACGCGGACGCGACAAGTGCGCGCACGCGCCCATGCCGAGATTTCTAAAGTTCAATTCTCATGCTCCCTTCCTTTGCACCCGTCCTTCTTCTCTCTTCCGGTCCGTCCCTGCCCTATATTCTGAAACCACTTAACACACAGGTCACGGCATCGAATGGCATCAAGGAAAGATTAGAAATGTATCTAATTTAGTGCAAAATAGGCATGTTTTCATTCATGAGGCAAAATTAGGAAAGGAACACAAAGTCTTGTATTTTCATGTAGAAAACGTGTGGAATTATTGATAAAACCCCTGAAATCAACACAAGATAAACCCTTAAAATGGAGTATATCACTTAGACATTGGGGGCTGGCCTCACGGCCATGCCTAGACCTTATTTTTATGTATTTTCAACGGTGGAGTTTCTACACACCATAGATTAAGGTGTGGAGCTCTGCTGTTCCTCGAGTATTAATGAAAAGTACTATTGTTCTTCTATTCAATTCATGCTTATTCTTATTCTAAGATATTTATTCGCACACAAGAACATGATGAATGTGATGATTATGTGACACTCATCACCATTCTCACTTATGAATGCGTGATTGACAACCACTCCTGTTCTACATGAAAACAAGCTTGAATGTGTATCTCTTTGGTTTCTAATCAACGATTCACATCGAATCTCCTCTGACAATGAGGCATTTGAATCCGAGATTAGAGTCTTTGTGGTATAAGCTAGAATCAATTGGCAGCATTCTTGAGATCCGGAAAGTATAAACCTTGTCTGTAGTATTCTGAGTAGGATCTGGGATGGGATGACTGTGACGAGCTTCAAACTCGCGACTGTAGGGCGTGGTGACAGACGCAAAAGGATAGTAAATCCTATTTCTACACGATCGAGAACCAACAGCTGATTAGCCATACGATATCTGTGCATGGTATTTTTCATCCGAGACGAGCAATCCGACAGTTGATTAGCCGTACAGAAACCGTAGAGGACCATTTTCACTGAGAGAACGGGAAGTAGCCATTGACAATAATGACACCCAACATACAGCTTGCCATAGAAAGGAGTATGAAGGATTGGAAGAAGGCAGTAGGAAAGCAGATATTCAAAAGGAATGAGGCATCTCCATACACTTATCTGAAATTCCCACTAACGATTTACATAAGTATCTCTATCTTTATTTTACGTTCTATTTATCCTTTAATTATTAAAACTCCATAACCATTTTAATCCGTCTGACTGAGATTTACAAGGTGAGCATAGCTTGCTTAAAGCCGACAATCTCCGTGGGATCGACCCTTACTCATGTAAGGTTTATTACTTGGATGACCCAGTGCACTTGCTGGTTAGTTGTGCGAAGTTGTGAATAAGACTGATATTACAATTGTGCGTACCAAATTATTGGCGCCATTGAGATCACAATTTTGTGCACCAAGGTCATGTGTCACAAACTAAGGGAAATGTCATCACCCACCGTTTATCCCAAAACCTTCCCACTTCCCCTATAAAACTCCATAATTCTTCGTTCTTCTTATAGCACTACACAAACATGAGTTATCCCCCCTCCCTCACTCTCCAAATTGGACATAGTATTGTTGCTCTCCCGACTACCATTAGTATATTTTCCTTTGTTAATGGTAGCCGCCGCATTATAAGATCTATCCAGATTGGTTTTGTTGAGGATTTGCTTAATTTTGAATTTGGCTACCGAGCAAGAAGGTCATTCTCATTGGTTGGAGAAGAAGCTTTGCCATAGGAAGAATGACCATTAGTCAGACATGGCAGTCACAATTTGTCCGGCGACAGCGATCTTGTGGACTAAGAGTGTTTGTGTATCTGGATCTGTACTGTCTTAGGTGAGGAACATGTACTTCTATGGTTCTTACAAAATAAACTTGTGTAGCTGTAGTGGTATCATTTTGGATTTCATAGTTATTAATACGGTAAGAATTTTTTTGTAGTTTACAATGGTGTTAGGTGTCGATCATCTTGGTTAATTCTGGTTGGAGTTGATTGCTGGCTTGGATTGTGCGATTGCGTTGACAGCGGTGGATCATGGCTGCCATTATAAGTGCTATAACAGGATCTACTATTTCAGAAGGTGTAGATAGTTCCTTTCCTTTGACGCTATTTTTTCGTGTCTATTTATTAACAGGTTGTTGCTATCATTTTAGTTACTATGCATGAAGTCGTTGTAAGAGTTTAATTGTAATTTTTTTATTTGCCGTTGATAACCTAATTGTTCCACTTCACTGTGTTGCATATGTATTCTTTATAGGTTATAGGCTTATCATGAATCTGTGAATTTTGTTTTTGTTGGATATATGTGTTGCATATTTGATGCCAGGACTTGCTCTTTCACAAAAAAAAACCCAATAACCTTTGTTCTTGTAAATACATATGTTACTACATTCTTTTTTTTTTAGTTGGGCTGACAATCTGACACGATGTCTATGGTTGTATAACAATCTTAATAGTAATAAATTGTTATTAGGTTCTAAATTTGATTATTTATCACTGCACTCCTTTGTTTTGGGATTATAGAGGGATACTTTTATTAGAATTTTATGTCTGTAAATAAAAATATGTGCACTTAGTTTGTGTTTTAAATATTTTTTATATTTTCTGTTTTAGAATTTTTTGAAAGAATAAGAAATGAAAGATGATATGCATGTATTTGGTTTATATGTTTATTTCTGTCTTTATTTTCTGGATTTTTTAGTTATTTATAAAGAAAAATGAAAAAAATAGATAAAAACAGGAAATAAAACGTTATTGTTATCTTTTTTTCTTGAGAACATTGAAATAAAAATAAAAAATTAAACCAAACACATTGTCTTTATATTTTTACCTTAAGTAAAAACAAAAAATTAAACCAAACACATTGTCTTTATATTTTAACCTTAAGTATTTACAAATAAATATAGCTTTAACATAAGTACTAAACATAAATAAAAGAGACATAAAGGTACTAAGTCAACTAACCAAGCTATATATAATTATGGTCTAGATCATACATGTGTTCTTGTTGGATGAATCTGTGCTTGGGTTATACCCTTGAAGCATTGGATGTTGGCTACAGTCATATATATTTCTATCTCCATGTGTCGTTGTTGGATGAAATTGTGCTTGAGTTATACCCTTGAAGCATCCATTAGATGTTGGCTACAATTATATATATTTCTATCTCCAGTGTCTAGAAAACTACTCCTATGATGGAATCCCAACATTATTATATATATAGAGGACTAATTGCATTTAAATTAGAAACCCTAATATGTAGTACTAACTTGCATTTATAAATTTATGAATTATTCAGAGGGAAAACAAACAATGTGAACTGTGATGACTTGGTTCATCTGTCTTTTTGCTCCTAGACAGCTAAGAATGTAAGGAAATAGCGATGAATCATTAGTCATTTTATAAAGTGAAATTATTTTATAACAATAATAAATTTGACTAATATATATTATCTCTATAAGGAATACATACACTTTATATGCCATTTTTTTGGTGATTTGTTTTGGCTAGTAATGTTGTGTATCTTCTTCATAAACTGAAATTAATTTTGAAACATGTGTTATTGACATGAGGAGCTGATTCAATGAAGACGTAAAACGACAGAATTCATTAGCATTATTACAGAGAGCAGCGGCAGGAAAAGATTTGAAATACTGTGATAACATGCATGATTTGCATCCAACAAAAAAAAGCAAGGTAATTTAGAAGTGCATCATTCGTTTGATATGCTAATTACTACTATAATATTTTGTCTCTTTCAACAAAGTATACTTTTTTAATTAGAAACTAATTATGCTATTTGTTCAATTGATACACTTTGTTATCAACATATATTTTGTCGTGGGTGTTAACAAGAAAATAGAATGAATGCATCCCATAAATTTTCATCGGGTGCTTTTTTTAAAACTTCTATATACTTTTGTAATATTCAGGTTTTTAGCAGTGAGAAAAAATCTGTTTGCCATTTTCTTCCCATGTGTTGCCAAGCGAGACTATTGCGTACATTATTCATACGTAAGAGAAATTTGTTTTTCTGCGATATTTGATTATGTGCTTGGGTAATTAAAAACACTTATAGTCCGTAAAATTATGCATGCTAGAACAGGTTGCTATACAACATTTTTTGGCCTAGTTTCCATTTAGTTTTCTAACCAACATTCCTAAACACTTCTTTATATACCACGTTGTCCGTTTCTGTGCAGTTATCCTCCGTGTGACATATCAATATTTTCAATAAAGCTCTATTTGTAACTCTAGATACCGCAACATATAACTGACCATGTATAAAGACGGGTTTTTTTAGGATCAACCCAACTTTAGACAACGATTGGCCTTGACTTTTATTAATGGTCATCGCATATGATACCATTATAGGAATTTGTCTACGTTGAAACTTGAAAGGTATCCTGTGATCAGATGGGGTTAAAGTCATTCTTGGGATGAAAACCTTTTGGCCACTGTTTGCTCCTGATAGGCTCCTTGCTTCTAATACGTGTTTACCAAGTTTGGTTATGACTAAGCGAGTGCCATTACATAACCCAGCCGTGTGGTCAATGTTACAAAGTAACATTATAGGTGTCCCAACCTTGAGTGTCAATTCATGGTTTGGCACCCCAGAGCATTTAATCGTGTTTAGGAACTCAGGTGTGTGAATTGATGCAGAGATGTCATTAGCAGGTTCTGTTTCGCATGCTTTGTCTGAGCTATAAAAGGTTTGCGCCTCGGTTTGGTTCAAACTGATCATATAATTATTGATTTCATCAACAATATGCAATGTGGGTGCAAGTATGGCCCGATCTTAAATGTTAGATAGATAGTTTGTCCCATCAAACAAATCCGGATATATTGCTTTGCAAATAGCTACGATGGGGTCATCCCAATCCTTTATCATGATATCATCCAAAATTTTAACTTTGTCAACACCATCCTTCTGAGTGCCATAGTTCCCAGCACCGATCTTTAGAATCTATTCTGCAAATTCCCTTAAGTCTTTTATTTTTTCATCATCATGTGTAGCTTTCAGACGCATGTTCTTTGACAAAGTAAGTAACTTGCAGCTCTCCCAAATGTAAGATGAATTTATCGTTGCATGTACAATATCTTGCCTACTACCTTTGGGAATAACAGGAAGTATCTGTCGAAAATCCCCACTGAATACAATTGTCTTTCTTCCAAATGGCTGATTTTGACTATTTGGATTACTAAACCTCAAGATATCCCTCATTGTCCTATCAAGCACCTCAATGCAATGTTTATTAACCATAGGAGCTTCATCCCATATTATTAACCGAGTCTTTATTATCAACTCAGCCAATGCACTGCCTTACTTTATGTTGCATGTTGAAAATTCATCAAGGTTTAATGGGATTGCAAAACATGAGTGTGCCGTTTTACCACCTGGTAACAATAAGGATGCTATCCCGCTTGATGCAACCGTGATAACAATCTTCCCTTTTGATCTAATTGCAGCGGCTAGTGTCTTCCAGAAAAATGTCTTTCCAGTCCCACTGTATCCATATAGGAAGAAGACCCTCCCTTTCCCATTGTTCACAGTTTGCATAATTTGTTCATATACTAATCTTTGTTCTTCTGTTAGTTGTTGCAGATATGTTGTGTGTTCCACCGCTAGATTGCGTCTATCATATCGAAGTTCATCGTGAATCAGTCTATTAATCCCAGTGTGCCTCAATAGCAGATTAGATATTTTCATGTTTGGGTATGGCATAGAATGGTAATCTCTTAAGCTTTTGTTGTAAGCTTTTTGTAAGTCTTCAATTTCAATTAGAATTAAGTCCTGCAGCTCTTCATCTATTACTTGTAAACCTGTATTGGAATTAAAAGGTTGTGATCAGCTGAAACTATGATAACACTATCAACTTAAGTGCATGCCACTGTTTCAGAAACAGCATGGATATCTATTACTATATTAGATTTTTCATATACATCAAATTACTATTTATACATCAAATGTGTGTGTTGTTGTGCGGTTATAGCAATGATATATAATTGTTTGTTTGTTGATGTGATTTTTCAAATAGAATTTCTTGAAAAAGAGTTAATAGTCTTTGTTCTTCGAAACACGTGTTAATTTATTTTAAAAGTTTTGTATTTTAGTACGTTGACGTCATGAATATGGTTGAACAACATTTTTAATAGTAATAAATTGTTATTAGGTGTTAATTTATAATAAATATACTTGAATCATATGCTCATACAAATCAATTTGTTACAACATAAGATTTTTGATAAAGATATCATGCAAGTTATTTTGTATGTACATTTTTCGATTTGTTTTGGTTAGTTAGTCTTCCCATAGCTACTATACAATGGACTAAATGCTGCAGTTTTTATAACATTATGTATTTCTTCAAGCTCCTATCTATCATGTGCTCTAGTGTATTTTTCTTATAACTAATTCTCACTACTATTATTGTGCATGCTATTGGACTCTGTAAAATACCCAATTTTCTACACATGTTGACAGGTACATCTAATGGGATGGATTTGGATAAAGCTGGAATATTATATCCATAATAGGGACAATTGTGCAAGGCTTTTCATTGATACAACCACGTCTGACCATTTTAGACTATATTTCATTAGAAGGATCATCCAAATTCCAGAACAAAGAATTTCAGAGATAATACATCTTTCCATAACTATAACTACTAAACATTATATTGAATTTTCATTCAAACCAACCAACATGGATTTATAGTCATTTAATTGCACAAAACAATTGCATATATATTGTGCATATAACTTGAACATAACTGGTCAGTGAGACCTCAAAAGTCACTAATGTTAAAATGCTTAAAATTAAATTGTGTATAGATCTAATGTTTGGTTTCCTAAAAGAGTAAAAAATTTTCTTACATGTTTAAGATATTCAAAAACCGTAAGAATGCTAACTCAACTATGTATAGGATATTCAAAAAATGTAAGAATGCTAACTCAATTAAGTAAATCTCCGTTCTTGTATTGATTAAAACTGAGTAGTGCTTATGGTGTGAATGCTATAATTATGATGGTGTGGTGAAGTTGTAGTTCTTGTATTGATTAAGACTAAGTAGTGCTTATGGTGTGAATGTTATAGTTATAATGGTGGGGTGAAGTTGTAGTTTCTAGAACACCGTATTTCCTTTTAACAAATCATGAGAATTTAGATGTACTTGATTTATGCAAAAAAATTACCGGTCAAAGTCCTGTTAGCAATTTAAGGTTACCTTGATTATCGAGAATTCTTCTTTGTCTGTGCACAATGTCATCATACAACAACTTCCATGTATTTTTCCACACATGCTCAGGCCTTGCCATTGAATTAGATGACAGTAACGTCGCATACAGTTTTCTTAAGTATTCTCCTGATCCCTAATGGCTAGCTTCATTAATTGCTTCAATATATTCTTTGTCGTCATCCAATAGACCTTGTGCAAAACATGCGTCTCTAAATGACGGATATACAACCGCATCAACTATTCTAACCTCTTCGTATGACGTAGGTCCCCTAATAAAGTTACGTAGCAATTTCAAGTAATAAATTTCACCCAATCCCGGAGGAACGAAGAAAATTCTCCCAATGATGGAGTGTGACTTGCGTGGGAACCACTTCCATGGTTGAGGCTTTCACACAAACTTGGTTGGAAACTCGACATATGTTAGGTTGCGCGCTTCTGGATATTTTTTATTTGCCTCAAACCATCCTATGAACATAGACTCTTTCACTGAAGCTTTTCTAGCAACATCATCTAGGATTTCATGATCTTCAAAGACCACATGTTGCTCATCATGTAAATGAAAACCTAGTCTAACCACCGAAGGGTCTCTATAATGGATGTTGTAGCCAAAAATCCTCCAAGCTGCCTCACAGGGTGAGATGTACCTATAATCGTTGTACATGCTCACTTCATCGCATTCATCATCTTCTGCATCTCCTGTAGCACTCTTGTAAAATGAAGCTGTCACTCGATCATGTCCTTTGTTCACATATTTGAACAAATATTTTATAGATCTTGATTAGTTGCACCACTCAATGTTGATGTGTGCTCCATATCTCAATAACAACTCCCTATTATGTGGGACAACATATCGATTGTCAAGATCGACACCTGATTTATTAATTATTCTGCCATCTTCCCTTCGTCTATAGATTGGATAGCTATCCTCATCAACAGTTGTACTTTCAACAAATTTCCTTGGAAAATGGCATATGCATTTGCCGTTATCCATGCATAGCGAATCTTTTCGAACACTACCATATGGTCTATGCATCATGTGCTTTTCAACAGCTTCATAGTACACTGGATCTTTTTTTTGTCTGGTATTTCAGCACTGATAATTCTTTCTATGTCTTCGCCTGTTGGATATCTATCATCTCGGTGAAGGAATAACAAAATGTGGGCATGCGACAATCCTCGTTTTTGAAATTCAATAGTATAAACCACTGTAAAAGTAAAGAAAAAATTACTATTAGTTTGACAATTTGTTTTGGGCTAAATAAAACTGATTGGGTATATTTGAACACAATTAATAAAACTAATGAATTACCTATGATGACACTTCCAAACATCTTGTTAGTTCTTATGTCTTTTATGAATCGGTCCAACTTAACTTTGAAAGCTCTACAAACCATGTCGGATTGGTCTTCTGCATTTAACTCCCTAGTCTTGAGAAAGTCATCTAGCTCTGGCCACTTAGGATTACATGTAAATGTTAGGAAGAGGTCTGAATACCCCATAACTCTACATATTGCCATTGCATCCTGATAGTTTTGTATCATATACCTTGGACCTCCTATAAATGATGACGGCAAGATAATATGCTTCTCACGTGATGATGGCATTGTCTCTCCATTCAAAACTGCTTCTGTTATACCTTTGTACATCTCGCACCGAAACTTGTCTTGTTTAAGGCGAATAAAGTTAAGTCTAGAAGACTCAATCATCGAGTAAGCATTGACCACAAATTATTGGAATAATCGCCTTAAATAGAGTAATAAGGACCCATCTGCATATCTTTCTTGTATCCTATATGCAAAAAAATCTTTCATTGATACATCATGTCTTCCTTTGGCAGACTCACTGCAATTCTTGTTAAGTTGTTTATCTTTCTTGTATACGTCTTCTCTATATGGGAACAATAGAGGATATTACAAACCCAAATATGTTGGATTAAGCTGGTTTATACGTTGTAATCTACCACTCTGAGTTTCAACCACAATGTCTCTATCATTTTTATCTGGATCAAAGTCCCCAACAATTAATGCAGCAACTTCATTCGCAGAGGGTAAATTGTACCTTCTACCATCCTTACCTCTTTTGCCCATTAATCTCAACTTCACTTTTGATCTAGGCTCAGCTGCTATGAATTGCCTAACCATTCGGAATACCTTAACCAAAACATTATGCTCATTTAGCATACTTTTCAACGCTCTAACAATCTCTTCATGTACTATTCTCTTTTCTTCACAACTGTAACATGGAAATAGACACAAAGGGGTCAAATATGTGATTTATTATATTGTCCAATTATTTTTTACAACATTTTGTTAAAAGTATCATGCTAATTTACAAAAAAAGGTTAATTTAATACTGTACCTTATGACAGACATACGATTTTGTATCTCATTATTAGTGTCAAAAACGTACAACTCTGCAAATTTTAGAATACTCCCCTCTAGTGGAATGAGATTGCCCATCAAATGGTAATTTTCTCCACATAATATAAAGGTTGGGGGCCCTCTTGTCGTGTTTATACTTCGATCAATTTTTGCACCAATTGATGTGAATTGAAACATACTATTGTAACTTCTAATATTCTCACGGAAGTGTTTGCTCTTCGTATCATTTTCGTATAACAATAACAAATCATACAACACATTAGGAGCATTTTGTAATGGTAGTATTTCCACTTGTCCTCCACGACAATAATTCGTGTACTTTAGATCATCAGTGTTATAATATTTCTGAGTTCTTTCATCATACCATAATAAAGCATGACAGTATTCACATGCATATGATGCATCTCCCATGTGCCAATATTCTGAAAATCTTGTAATCATCATTGACAATTCCAGTTTATATTATTGTATGTCTAGTGTTATTAATAATGTTATCATCACCATACCTTCATTATTTTCACTTTGTACTTTACTTGGTTGTTTCCTTCTCACTATGCCACTCGTAGGTGTGGCTGATTACAAAAAAATCATCACTGCATCGTCCTTAATCACATTCTATAATCTAAGCTAGAGATCAGAAAAGAAGTAATACAAAATTCTTCGTGCATCTTAAAATTCTTTTTTCCTAAATAGGTGTATTTTACATTGAATAAAAAATTATACCTGGTGTCATCTTACTATGGACATGTGAGCTAACTTTTGTAATACCATCATTTGTTGCATTTGAGATTATGCTTTCTGTCATAGTTAGTTGAGTCCCCTGGATATGTTCTCTGCCTGTATAATCCAAAAAATGTACAATAAATGCTATCCCTCTTCACATTAAGGACATAAAAACTGCGTTCCCAAAATATATATATTCTTGGTTACAAATAAGTAAGAATTCTATGTTAACTTTTTTACCACAAATATATTCCATTCCTGAATATAAGGTCTTTTGTTTTTGTGAGTAGATTATACTTAATATTTTGAAACTTAATTTGGGAAAACTATTATAAATAATCCACTCCTTTTACCACTAAAAGTTATTTTGCTAATAATAAGATGTGCAGCACTTAAAGCAAAAAGAGTTAAATCTAGTGAAAACTATACCTGGCGACATTACAATAGTATTTAGACTTATTTCTTGTAACGGTTGTCTTTTGAATGTCTGAATCGATGATGAGATTGCACTTCTATTGATGGTGTAACTTTGAGTGCTATCATTGTGCTTCTTTATCATCCGGTTTTCATTTGCATTGAAATTAGTCATGTTGGTATGTTGTTCTTGTAGATCAGCAATACATTGCTCTGCATATTTGCAAAAAATATTGGTAATCATGGCATAATTCAAAAGCCTTGTTGATCACTACTATTAAAGGTACCTTTGTTAAACGGTAATGTAGAACTAATGAAATCTTGTCTTGCTCCCATTCTTGACTTAAAACTTGTCGCTCTTCCATCAGCCTTCCTGTTGTTAGTTAAAGGTGACGACCTGCTTGTTTGGTCATGTTTATCTACAAATGGCAACATCCTCTAGTTAGTTAATTTAGGTTATGCAAAAAATTAAACATAATGTCTTTTCTTTTTCTGAGTCAATAATAGCTAAAGTTTTTAAACTTTACTTGGTAAAACCATTTACAATAACCTTATACATAGTTCGACAATGGTAATCATGGGTGATAATAGCATGAGCAACAATTAAATATATAGAAATTAGTTCTACTGAAAATCATACCTGGCGATATTACAGCAGTAGTTATTCCTTGTAATGCTTGTCTTTTGAATTGCTGATTCGATGTCTGTGGTTTCAATGTGCACTTTCTTTTCTTTTTGTCATTCAGAATACATTTTCTCTTGCATCTTGCATCCGCAGTGGATGATTGTTCCATCTTCAGTGTGTCTGGTTGGCGGTTTCTTTATTGTAGTTTTCATGAACTTCTACATATCTAGGTTACCTTTTAGAATCCCTTGTGTCATATTTCTATATGCCTCATCTTTGTCATATTCCTTTTATGTTTTCTTTAATTGGGTAGACCTGATAGCACATGACTACACTATCTAAATGGTGTTATTTCCTTACTTACATATAACACAAATTTTTTTTGCCTTTAATAGTGCAATTAGTTATACAAATGCTGTGATATCTAAAATATGTATCAGCGTCCCCCTTTTATTTTCTAAGTACAAAAATTAGCCACCCTTTTATCTCATAACTACAAAAATTAGCCAGCGATGAAGGCTCCAAAAAGTAATGGGTTGATGTAGATTTTGTGCATGCTTGGTTGGAGAATCTTAGATATGTTATACTGCATAATATAATCAAATTTGTCCACTCATTTGGTTTGTTACAATCCTTGTCATTATATATATATATACACACACACACACACACGTTTTTATTATTTATTTTTGAAAAGGTATTATCTTTAGATGCATGGTGTCTATCTTTTCATTTCCCAAAATGTATTAAGTTGCGCACCTTAAATTTTATTTGATTTTTCATAATTTATTTGTTTTTTCACAATCAGTTTGTTTTAGTACACCTATAAGATGTATATATTGTCACCACATATACACTTAATACTTGATAACCATCCAATTAACTTAACTACTAATTATGAACATGCATAATGCATGTATACTATGTGTTTTTAGTGAATGCTCGAGACTACTCAGGCTTTGTGATTGTTTAGGACTTATTATTAGTTAATCCTACAGCTAATGTTTGAATATTTTATACACATATGCATGATTTGGTTTAGTATACTACATTCAGAGTTAACTGTGTATTTGTTTAGTAAATAAAGATTGAAGCACATAACATTGACATTAATAAGAAATATATTGCATCATCTCATTTCATTTTGGATAAAGACAAAGATTCTCCACTCTAAACATGTTGTCAAAACACAGTAGCAAAACAGCCTAATTTCAAACTCCTTGAGATCGAAACCCTAAACACATAATAATAAAATATTAAAAACTGTTTGCAATCCTAAAACATACTCTAGACATAAAATATACTGATATAGTTTCTAAGTGACCAACCATAGATCACTGAAAATGACAGTTAGCTACACCTTCATAATGTTTAAAACTTAGACAATATAAAGCCCATCCGAGTGCAAAGTGGAAGTTTTAACATATACAATCTCTTGCCAAACATGATGCAGAATGTGTGCTCTTATAGCTGACTTCCATTTGATCTTAGATATAACAATGTCAGTTCTCTCCGCATCTCCCTCCAATCCGCTCCGGGATTCTAGTATGGATACAATGTCCATTTCAACAAACATTGTTGGATTGTATGGAATTCCAAGGTCAGAAAGTTTGATCATTTTCTCCCACTCCATCTTGCCTTGCCTATTGCTTTGAATGCCCCAAATGACAACAGTTCTTGTGTAACCCAGATTCTTGTAGGAAATGAAAGCAATGCTGTCGTTGAAGTTTGTTAATGAGTGATAAGTGGACTTTGCACCATCCGCAACTTTTGCCTCGTAAGCCAACTTCTGTCGCAGATCAAATGTTATGATTGACGATGGATCTGTCAGGTTAAGTCCATCCCATCCAATCCAGTAAACGACACCATTATTCACAACAGACTTAGGACCATCTTTTTCACATTACTCTCAAAGCTACCTGAATCTTTCCAATCAGCGTCCCATGAGTTATATAGCATCCATGACATACTCTTCTCTTGCAACTGCTTTTTATATACGTGCAAAATACAATACTCCATGCTATCGTACGTGTAACCAAAAGCGTAGAGTGATATAGCATGGGCCCGATATTTTCTTGCCTCATCAAGAACGAACTTCATCCTTCGGGTGAGCGGATTCCATATTAGAAGATGGCAATTAAGTCCACCCAGAGAGAACCTCAAATAAATAACACCATGATCTGACCCAACCAATGAGTAAAAGCCAAAGTTATTAATGGCTACTGGTATGGAAAGTTGGTGCTCTACTCCAGATTCGACATGTGTCCTAACAAACCATTGAGAGTTTTGGTCGGAAGGTGGATATCCAATCCCAACGATCAGATCCCGTTTTCTAGCCTTATTCTCCTTCCAATTCTGCTTATTAAATATTGGGGTTAATAAGTGGAAGTTCCATGCCTTACTCAGTGTCTTGCATTTACCAACAGTCTTTGGGTCAACTTTAACAAAGATCTTTCATAAAAGATCATCCACAATGTGTGGTAACTCTACCCTTCTAGGCAATATACCACTCATCTTTGAAACTAAATGGAGAAGTGTTTGAGATATGGTGTTTGGTGAACAGTTGATGTGTTTGTCCATGCCTTTTTTCATTTTCTATCAACATGTATTTATAAAGCTGGCTATTTGTGCCGTTTTGCTAATATAGACTCCAACTTCATTTTGTGTTTAGTTTCAACAGCAATATGGATATCTAAATGTCTTATTATCTCATGATCATTATTTTAGACTTAAATAATTTGTTCTTTTTGCTTTCACAAACGTGTATATATCTTTTGGTGTGTTACAGTATACATGTTTAGTTTATCGAGAAATTATGAAATACCTTTTTTAATTTTTTAATTTTTATTCAAGTGTAATTGTAATATATTTACTGAAAAACTTTCTAGTGAATTTGGCCAAGCACTGGCTTAGAAATGTTAAGCTCTTTTCAATGATAGTTGCCACCTGAGTGGTTCCTGATAGGCCATGAACATGATCCGATAATTGAAGCTTATTTTTCCCATATTTCATTTTTATTCTTGTTATTTCCTCTCTTTTCTTAATATATTTAAAAAAATCATCTGACGTGTCTTATTTTTTTTTCCAGATCTACCTTTTACATTATATAAATAATCACCTCACACATATCTGCATTATCCCTCATTGCAATTCTCAATGAGGCTTAGATGATTTATTTATTCATGAAATACTATTTTCATTTGTGATATTTTTACATTATTATTCACTTACCTAACCTTCTTCATGATAGCGTTTTCTGGAATTGGGACACTAACCCAAAAGCTTGAGATTTAACCACACAAAAATATCTTTAGTATGATAGTTGTTTCATCATATATATATATCTGCCTCATAGCTATCAAGATTGCTATTCTCAATGAGGATTATATTCTTTATTTGTTCTTTAAAAAAATATTTTCATTGCCATAAATCACTTATATGTGGGCTTATTCACATGCTACTCCCAGACCTGTGCATAATGAAACATGATGACTACATTGTAAATTTTCTAATTTCTCATTGCAACTTAAAATGGCTATGTATTCTTTTCACCAATCTATATTTTATTTTTAAAAAAACTTTTGATTCATATCGTCTGATATATCTTGTTTTCTTTTCAGTTTTTTCTTTTGCATTATATTAGTAATCCTATTCTAAACATCACACACAACTGATGTACCCCATAATCCCATATATTTGTAACACATTGGAACTTACACATAACTTTTGACTTTTTTTATACACGATTTTTTTCTTGTTTATTATGAATAGACCTTTTTATCTAGTAGATTAATGTGTTATCCTTTGAATTTATTATTCCCTAAGTCAAGCTGTTTGACCATCCAGACAACATATCGTTTGTGTGAACAATACGGAATATCATTTCACTTACCATGTTAATGAAATTTATTTATTCAAGATAGTTGTGCATTTCCAAGTTTTATAACATTCCATATTTAGTTAAATACATTTCTTGGCCTATTACTATATACATTAGCATTCTAAATGCAATTTACCTGCTTTTAGTCTGTTTACATAATCGATGACTTTTGGGTTGATGAAATTTTTTGAAATATTGACCTAATCTTCTCCATAATAGCATTTTTTGGTATTGGAACACCAACCAAAAAGTATCAGATTTAACTACACAAAAATATCTTTAGTATCATAAGCATTTCATCCTATGTATATCAACTTCATAGCTAGCAGTATTGCTATTCTCAATGAGGATTATCTTCTATATTTACTCTTTAAAAAAATATCTTCATTGCCATAAGTTACTTATATGTGCGCCTAAAAAATTGCTTTTCCCGGATCAGTGTCATAGGCGTTTCATCATATGTATCTCAACATCATAGCTATCAATATTACTATTCTGAATGAGGATTATCTTCTATATTCATTCTTTAAAAAACTATTTTTATTGCCATAAGTTACTTATATGTGGGCTTAAAAACATGCTACTCTCGGACCTCTGCATAATGAAACACATAGACTGCATTATAAACTTCCTAATTTTTCATTCCAAACTTCCTAATTTCTCATTGCAACTTGATATGTCCATATATTATGTTCACAAAAATATATTAGTATCATTCGACCATACATTTGTCAATATTTAGAAAAAGTAAAAAAAGGCTTTCATGCATCCCGTAATTTACTACATACCATTCACGGATACTGGTCATTCAAACCAATTTTGACTACACATATATTGTAGCTTTGACCTTGCAATGTACTACTTTATCATAGACGTGCTTGAATATTAATAATCTCACTGTTTATTCATGATATTAGGAGTCTTTATTTTGGTCCTAATAAAAATCTTTTTCCAAATACTTCTTTCTTTAATTTGATTTTTTCTTCATTTTTAACGTAATGATTCGTGAGTTTTTCTTCAAGATTTTTTGGGATATCATTCATATAGATCTGTCATACCTAGTAAACATAATTATACTAACATCTGTCCATCTAAGAAGAAGACCCTACTTCTATCAAGGTTTTGTATAACTTTTTTTTCTTTACATTTTTTTTAACACTCAAAAAACTAAGTCATGTTTTGTCTTACTATTATTACAATTGGTCTTGTCAATACCTTTGATTTATTAAACTTCAACTAAAAGGTTTACTATGGAATTTTTTTACTTATTGATGCCCACCTAATTGTAAATACCTCTCTCATACAATCTGATATAGTAAAATTATTTACTTGCAAATTGTAAAAAATATAACTGTGACATTTTTATTCAATTGTATTGTCTTTTTTTAATATACTAAAATAACCTGTTTGATGTATCTCATTTTCTTTTCATATCTAACTTTTAAATAATATAAGTAACCATATTCTAAACCTCCCATGGATCTGCATTATCCCTCATTACTATTCTCAATTAAGTTTATGTTATTTATTTATTCATGATATACTATTTTTATTGAGTGATATATTTACATCATGATTTACTCTCTCTTTTTAAAAAAATTGAAAATAATATGATCTGATATATTTTGTTTTCTTTTCACCTTTTTCTTTTGCATTATATTAGTAACCCTATTTTAAACATCACACAGAACTGCCTTACCCCTTGTATTTGTGACACATTGGGACTTATAAATAAACTTTGACCTTTTTCATACATGGTTCTTTCATTGTTCATTATGATTTTATGAATAGACCTTTTTCAGATCAATAGTGTTATCATTTGGATTTATTCCTCTCTAAGTCAAAATGTTTGATCATCCAAACAAATTATGTGTGCGTGAACAACACGAGATATCATCTCACTTACCATGTTAATAAATTTCATTGATTTAAGATAGTTGTGTATTCCGAAGTTCTATAACATCCCATATTTAGTTAAATACATTTCCTAGTCTATTACTACATACCTTAGCATTAGCAGTCTGAATGCAATTTACCTACATTTAGTTTATTTTCATGATTGATGGCTTTTGAGTTGATGAAAGTTTTTGAAATACTCACATATCTTTCTCCATGATAGCATTTTTTGACATTGGGACATCAACCCAAAAGCTTGAGATTTAACCACACAAAAATATCTTTAGTATGATAGTTGTTTCATCATATGTATATCTGCCTCATAGCTATCAAGATTTCTATTCTCAATGAGGATTATATTCTTTATTTGTTCTTTTAAAAAATATTTTCATTGCCATAAGTCACTTATATGTGGGCTTATTCACATGCTACTCCTAGATCTCTGTATAATGAAACATGCTGACTGAAAAGTACAAAATTTTCTAATTTCTCATTGCAATTTGATATGTTCATGTATTCTTTTCACCAATCTATATTAATGAATATTATTCCAAGACTATGCATTTCTCAATATTTAGAAAAGCAAAAAGACATTCACGCATTCTTTAATTTAATACACACTATTCACGGATACTAGTCATGTGTACTAATTTTGACTATACTTATATTATAGCCTTGACATTGTAATGTACTACTTTATCATAGACGGATTTGAATATTAATAATGTCACTATTTATTTATGATATTATGAGTATTTCTTTTTGTCCTAATAAAATATCTTGTCCAAAATAATTTTTTCTTTAATTTGATTTTTTCTTCATCTTTTATGCAATGATTCGTGATTTTTTCTTTAAGATTTTTTGGGATATCATCTATATAGATTTGGCACTCCTAGTAAAACTAATTATACTGACATCTGTCCATTTAAGATAAAGACCCTACTTTTATCAAGATTTTGTATAACTTTCTTTCCTTCACATTTGCTTTTGACATTCAAAAACCTAAACTATATTTTGTGTTATTATTACTGCAATTGGTGTTGTAAATCCTTTTTATTTATTTAACTTTAAATTAGTCATGTACAGATTTACCATGAAATTTTTCTAGTTTGATACCCACGAAATTGTAAAGACATATCTCTTACTATTTGGTGTAGTAGAATTTTTTATCGCTGCATATTAACCTAGAAAGTTAAATAAGTCTTTCAATTATAGATAGAGAGACAACGTAATGTTGATAAATTCAAATTAGAACATGGCTAGCATATGTATAGAAAGTGTAATAAATCTTTCAATTATAGATAGAGAGACAATATAATGTTGATAAATTCAAATTAGAACATGGCTAGCATATGCCACATAGTACTACGATATAGTTCAAGAAAATTTTCACAAAATAACCCACATACTACTTCTACATAGTTCAATTAATTATCGTCAAAGAAATTAACAACATAGTCTTGGATAAATCTTGCACACCATTATACTCGCTAGTTAACTTTCCTCATCAATTAACTGAATCTTCTGCCTTTTTTGCAGCTCTCCTACTAAAATGATTAGTGAAAAATTGACCTTCTTCTTCATGTTGGGGCAAGCTTTTCGCAACATCGTTTATCCCATTGGAAGCACTTATAGCTGGAGTCTTATACTTGTCACTTGACACGCTATCTTCAAGGCCATCCTATACATAATTGACCCTCATTAGTCAATTATTCACAATACAAAAGTGATTTATGGACGACCAATGAAATGAAAAAGTTTAACATATATTTTTACCATGCTAAAATGAGGATCAGTATCAGTTTTAAGGTTGACAACATGGCCTGACATATCCACTAAGTTGCTGTAACCATTTTTCTGCCCGAGTAACATACACATATCTGTTTACATACTATGCTTACCAATTCATAATGTAAATGTCAAATTCTAAAACAATATTCAATGTGTACAAAGAGATTATACTGTGATGTTTGTGGATGGATTGGTCTGTATTTTTTTGGGCATGTTCTTCTCCACAAGCTCCTCATCATCGCATACCTTGCTAACTGTGTAAACTTGATCTTCTTGCTTGATGTTTGCCATTTTAATATTTATCTTGAATAGTGCCTTCTTATCCATGATATTATCGAGGGTGAGAGTATTCTTCATTACCAATCTTTACGTAAAGTATAATTTATGATGATTTTAGCCTTACATACATAAAAAATTAAAGGTGATTATACATAATTTAATAATTTGTAAAGTTACCTCCTCATCCATAACTTTTTCAACAATCTTTCCAGCCAATTGTGTTGTTTCCCTGTCCCACAATAACAAAGTCATGCTCTCTGTTCCATCACATACCATCACCTCAAGTTTGTATCTATTATTAGGTGAAAAATAAATTGGTTGCATTAGTGATAACAGGAAGCATTGAAAAATTTGTCGACAGTTATCAAACTTCATAGTTTATTATTTCACATACCTAATAGCGGCACATCCATGTGTGTGTCCACACTTAGTGCATTCATATCTTTTTCCAATCGGAGTGTCAATTTTCTTTGGGCACTTTCTACATGACTTGTAGTACCAATCGCTCTTACTTGCATTTATAGAAACTACAGTTGCAGCAATCCAAATGGGACTTTCCTGAAAATTGGCACCCATTTGAAAAATGAACCTTGATACAATTCATTCACATAACTATAATATTTACTAATAAAACTATACATGATAATATTATAGCAGTATTTGAACTTAGTCATGGTTAATAATAGCATGAGCAACACTTACGTAAAGTAGATATTAGTTCTACTAAAAATATTACAATAGTCTTTGAACTTATCCCTTGTAATGATTTTTTTCTGAGTGGTTGCCTTTATAGTTTCTTACTATTTAATTAAAACAACAATTGACTACCTGTGTATTTTTTTATCAACACAATTTGTCTATGCGCTTTAAAAGTCATAGTACACTGTATATATCTTGTTTTTTTAATTAACACATCTTATCATACCATGGGCAATTTATTAACATCAATATTTGTCTATATCAATAGATAATGCACCGTGTTAATGAACAGCTAGATTTAATGAGACATGGAGAGGGTCACCTCAGAAGAGTTCAAAACTTTCTCGATGGTCTTTGCAACTACAGATCCCTGGTTCAGATCCTCGACACCTGACCACCGGCCTTGCGAAGATACTTGACTGATCCTGGGAGAATTGGATGGTGCACCACATAACATCCTACAAAAATCCATGATATCGATTTAGGCAAAATTATTAAACCATGCCGTGTTACTTTAACATGCATGACTACAAATATTAAAAAACACATGTTATGTATAAGGGTACCTACTTCTAAACACAACAACTTCTTTAATTTCAGGGTCAAAATGTAGCTTTGATACATAAAAATGGCTCTACATCGACATGGTACCTATTTCACAACATCGAGATTAGTTATAATTTGTATATTATAACTTGTAAAGTATATATTGTGTTAGGATAAGTTGTCAGCTTCTCAAATTTATTAACTCTTACCATTCCACATATGTGCTTTAAAGTATTAAAACATCACAATCAATGGCTCTACTCTCCCATCTTTAATATGAGGGAGAATGTGGTCCACCAGGTCATCAAACAAAATGCAGTTGATATGGTTGTTCCGGACATTTTGATGAACACCAACACATGGTATATTACTCTCCATAAGATCTAAATAGTTAAAATGTAAAAATATATTAAATTTTTTTCACAACATACTCTAAGTCTTGAAGGATTACCACTAAACGCTTAGTCTCCATCCCTTTGGTAGTAATCAAATTTCTTGGGTCTTCCTTTCCAACAACTTCAGCTACTAAATCTGTGTTTCATTTCAACATGGACATACCACATGTTAGTTCTTTTACAATGAATGAGCAAATATAAATTTGATTTAAAAGAAAAGAAACTTCTCACCGAATAGTTCAGAGTCGTCGACCTTTTCAGCTGTCAACAGCTCTGCAATGGACTTAAGGTGCCATACGACCAGAGGAAAACTTGGGTTTTGGACATGATTCACAACCGTCCTATGGGTAAAAACCAAGATCCACTTAAAGTGGCTCGTCTTCTTATTTTTGCCGTGCAGAACAACAAAGTTGCTCATGGTGTACATTTGAAACTCAGTTATGACATGACTCCATTTCTTAACAATAGCCGTAGAAACTGAGGCATGCATCCTTGACCCCTGCAATTTTTCCAAATAACATGTTAAATACAGTATTTGTTACCAATGTTCCAGATGTAGTGTTAAAGAATAACTAATAATAGAAAATCCATTTTAGTTAGTTAACATACCTTGCTATCTTGAAGTACCATTTCAATGGAGAAAATCTCCTTCTGGTTAAACTTGTTAGGAACTTCCCATTTTCTAACGATATATGCCTTAAAGTTCCATGCTTACTTTTTCGTATTCACATCAACAAAGAAATCATATATTTTTCCTATTGGGTCTAAGATTTTGCTGCAGAAACTTTGAAAGGGAAGCACACTAACTTTTAGTGAGAAAATATGACCGAATGTGAAGTCTTTTATATAGAGTTTATATATAAAGAGACAGCAATAAAGATACGTGTTGATCGGAGAAAAACAAAAAATAGTAGAAAAGGGGACATGTGAGATATCTAGATGGGAGTTACTGTTTGGCTACTTTTCTTTAAATATTATAAAAATAGATAAATTGATCTTGTTTTTTGACTGATTTTAGTGGACAGGTGTCGAGTAAATAGCTGTTCCACTTGTTGAGAGCTTAGACATCCACTAGTTACGTATTATATATAAGAAGATATATGTTTATCCCATTGCAGACAATGAAAGAAGAAACATGAGAATTATTTGTAGTTGATATTTTTTTCTTGCCAAGGTGGAGGATTAGTGCATTTGTAAAAGTAGGGGTGTGCATGGCCCGACCTGCTCCGAAAATCCTGCCCAGATTCGAGCATTTTAGGGCTAATTTGGTGTGATTTCATCGGGTCTAAGGCCGGGTAAGGGTCTCAAAAATAGACCCGGTCATTAATTCGGGTCGGGTTCGGGTCATGTCTCGGGTCACCCGAAGTCGGCCCGGTGGCCCGGTCATCATACACAATTAATATTTTGTATTATTAGTGATGGATGATGCCTATTCTTATGTGGAATTTAAGTATTGTAAACCTTAATATTTTGTGTTATTAGTTATTATAAGACTATAAGTTAATATTTTATATTTTAAATGCATAAGATTTTAGACTAATGCATAATGTTGTGTTATTTGTATTGATTTAAATATTTGGTGTTATTATACAATATTAGTATTGATTATGATTATGCTTTAATTTTAAAGAAGAGTTTGTTCTTGTTATATTTTTCTAAGTGAATTTTACCATGTTAAATAATAGTTGGAGCCTTGAAAATTTGGATATTTTTACATGCTAGCTTATAAAAAGGTATCAAGGTAATGTAATGTTAATGGTCCAATTTTCACCCGGTTTTTACCCGGTATAATCGTGGTCCGAAAGTATATAGGTTTTATCGGGTTTAGGGTCGGATCTGGATCACATCAAACCCAGTTTCACGCGACTCATGGACACCCCTATGTAAAAGTTTTTACCTTTCTTCTTTAAACCAATCATATTTTCAATTTTTATTTATTTTATTAAGGATTTCGAGGATTTATTTGGCTTTTAGATAGATCATGATATCATCATCTATTGTTCTTATTGGCTTCGAGGATCTATTTAGCTTTTAACTAATGTGATTTTTTTGTAATTAATTCAACAACAATAGTATAATATAATTATTAAAGTTAAGTCTTTCATTTTTGTTCAATTGTATTAAGCACTATCTAAAAATAATTAAGAAATGAGTTTAGTTAATATATTTTTTCGACACTATATTGTGTTTACAAATTGCAGTAAATTTAAGTATAAATATAAAAAAAACATATATTTTTCTCTATTCATTAAATAAGAATATTTAAAAATTATTGTTGATAATAAATTTATTGAATGTCTTAAGTTCTATGTTACAATATTAATTAACATACTGAATGATTGTTATATTTTATTATTCTATTTTAACATAGAGATATTTTTTTGTTATTAAAATATTAATACAACATTTATATTTTTAGTTATATTTTAATATTTTTTATTTAAAAGTTTTGAAAATACATTGATCCGGTGCAGTTGCCCGGGTCATCACGCTAGTTAACCTCTGCATTTTTGGTGGGTTGGACTTTTGTTTTTTTCCCATAAATAAGAAGACCTATGAAGTTATGGATTCAAAAGATCTAAGCCCAATATTAAGATGCGATATTAACCACCCCCCCCCCCAAAAAAAACCAAAGTCCCCAACAGAGTCTTCTGAGAAGATATATAAAAAAAAAGGGACATGGGTGTTTATCTATTCTGAAAAAACAAAAAACCGGCAACTTCAACAACGTTCCGAGTTCTGACAGCGACACAATAGTTAACACTTTTCTAGTTTTCTTTGTTCAAACAAACGTCCTTCTTTGATTCTCAAAATGTAATTCTTCCCTTGCACGCTTTTCCTTCCTTTTCAATCTTATTATAAACCCTCTTACATTCACAAAAAGACTAAATCTTTGTATAAAACCCTCTTTCATTTTCCAAGAAAGAAAAGGCATTTCTTTTCTGATCAACAATGGAAGAAATGGCAGAAAGCTCCGGAGCCAAACCCCGTGATGAAATATGGGCTAAGCTTGGTGAGGATTACATTCTCTTTTTCTTTTCTTTTCTTTTTTTTTTTGTGCGCAGCAACAATCTGGCATACTACTGTATTATACCAATTCAAGGTTTTAAACCTGGGTCATTCTTCCTTTTTTTTTCCCTTTTTCTTTTACCACTCCCCTTTCACTGGATTTCGCTGTAGTTATTCTAATATTGAATGAAATTAGAACATTGGGTGTGTGAAAAGACTCGATCTTTCTTGTTTTAGAACCCAATAACGGCACAGTTATTAAAGCTTCCATTTTTACTGTTTGGTTGTATAGTCATTATATTGTTGCATTATATGCTGCACCCAGAAATTCATGCTTCGTTCTCTGTTCCCTCTGTGTTCCAGTGGTTAGTAACTACCTAGAATAATGGGCTGTTGTGGATGCCATCTTCTAGTGTCTGTTTAATTTGAAAAAAAAAATGAGAGTATTTTAACAGACACAATATCTATGTAGCTCTGCAGTGTATTTGGCAGAAGGGCAATGGGTAGAAAAGTACTAGGAAGAGTGCCTTTATGTTCCGGGCTGGGTATGTGATCTGATAGAATGCAGATAGCGGTGAGTAGTGGCAGTTCTGGAAATTAGAGCAGTTACATCGCTCAATTTTTCTTTAAGTGGTCTTATACAAGTGATGGTCTATGGTGTTTCTTGAGTAAGTGTAATGGTTGGAATTTCAATGCTGTTAACAGTTAAGATCAGTGCCTCAGCGGGCGTTCCATAGGGTCTGTTCATGCTCGACCTTGTATGAATGATCCAGCGATGGTTACTCACTCTCATTTTAACCATCATACCAAAAGATAAAACAGTTCATGGCTATGAAGTATGAAGGCTTCCAATCCAATGGTAAAAAGGATGGTGATGGGCCTCGGTGCTTCTTATTCCAATTTTTTTGTATTCAGTTTGTAGAGGATTCTAAATGGACTCTTTTTTTATGAGCTTTCCAAGGCATACATTTAGTGTAGAATTTGTATCTCTTTTAAGGTTCTTAATTTCTTATTTGGTCAAATTCCTTCTTTCTTGCAGTTTCATCAGACTCAAGATATTCAGATGTAGAAATAAGGTCAGATGAAATAGTTATATGTTCGGAGATATCATCTACTTCTACTGACAAACATAACTGGTGCAAGATAGTAAGGAATTCTGATCTATGTTCTGCCACAATAGAAAACAAGAGATCAAATACAATTCTTGTTGATGGGGCCAAGTTATGTAATGAAGATACCATAGTTATCAAGGATGGAAGTGAAATTGTTCCAGGTCCTGATGGAGAAGGGTTTGTTAACTACAGATTTAATATAATGTCAAGCCCAGAAACATGCCAGAGGCAGCTAAAGATATGCATAGATGTTGAGCATGCAAAGTGTAGCATTTGCTTGAACTTATGGCATGATGTTGTTACTGTTGCCCCATGCCTTCATAACTTTTGCAACGGTTGTTTATCAGAGTGGTTAAGGAGGTCAGAGCAAAGACGTTCTGCAGTACTTTGTCCTCAATGCAGAGCAGTTGTTCAATTTGTTGGAAAAAATCACTTCCTACGTGCCATTGCAGATGTAAGTTTTGTGCTGAAGCATTCTGTTGACATTGAGTTGAATTTTATATCAGAAATAGATAAGCATGTTTGATTTACTTCTCATCTTCTACATTTTGTTTAATCTTACTTTTCAAAATCAGGATATGGTAAAAGCTGATTCTTCTCTAAGACGTGCGGATGAAGATATTGCACTATTAGATTCGTATTCATCAATACGATCAAACCTTGTGAGTAATATGATTCTTCAACCAGAGCTAATTTATCACTGTAAAATTGTGTTTTTTTTGTCCAATCTTCAAACTATTTATAAGTTTCTTCAGTGCCTAGGTAGCGTAAAATATCATGTCCTTTAATTCAACCTAAGAACAGTGATTGACACCATGTTGGTTGGATTTATGATTTTGTATCACGCTTTTATTGTCTGACATTTTCTATGAGATGTATCTTTTACTAATTTCTTTGTTTACTATAAGGTCCTTAGGTCTGGAAACAATCGCCGAAAAAGGGCTTTGACATCCACACCACCGAATGATCAAAGTGATGATGGCTCAGACCTTCGATGCCCACAGTGTGGTAATATCATTGCGATTAAATATCGGATATGGAATATGGTCCTATGCAATTTTGCTTCTTGCAATTTGCAAGACTTGGCTGAAACTAATATAGGAAATGAAAATCTAATTCAGATTTCTATCTTGATTTCCATGTTTCATACTCACTGAGTTTGCTACTTGTAATTTTCAGTTACCGAAGTTGCTGGGTTTCGTTGCAATCACAGCACTGATCATCTCCAATGTCAAGCATGTGGAGGAATGATGCCCTCCCGTACTGATTTAGGCATTCCTCAACATTGTAAGTTCAGCACCTGTGATTTTGCTAACTGCACAACTCCATCTAGAATTTTGTTTTCCTTTGAAATGTGCATCACTCAAGGGTCAAGATGCTTTCACGCTATCTTGTAGCATGATAAAGGTCATTCAAAGTTATATGATAAATCAAACTATTTTATATATTCTCCATTTTCTTTATGGTTAGTTTTAACTTTTAATAGTTCATTTATAATGTCTGTCAATGAATATTTTTCTTGTAGGTTCAGGATGTGATAGACCATTTTGTGGAGCTTACTGGCATACTTTAGGGGTAGCCAGGAGTGGTTCTTATCCCATTTGCTCCCAGGATACTTTGAAACCTGTATGGAACACGTTATTTCTTTCTTTTAAGGGTAAACTTATACTTTTTGTACCTAAAGTTTTCGATAAGTTCAAATTCCATCCATACTGTTAAGTTTGGCGGTCAACATGTAGTTAACACTTTTTCCAACTTTACCCTTCAAAAAAACATTCATCGCCATCTTCATATCCAAACCCCCTTTTCTTCTCTCTCTCTGCGCTTTGCGCCATGCCTTCCTCCTCCTCTGCCGGGACATCGACACCATCACTGTCATCCCCTTCAAACCGCCTATGCCACACCTCCATCGCCGGCACTGCACTTGCATGCCATGTGCCTCCTCTCCACCACCCCTCGCTATGCAATCCTTCTCACAGTGATTTAACCTTCTCCTCCCCCGCCTCTCTCTCTCTCTCTCTCAACCTGAATGTTGTTGTTGAGGGAGGTGTTGGTGATGGTGGAGGTTGGGATTGTGGGGCTGGGGTTAGGATGTTGAGGGAGAAAGTGTTGGTGACAGTGGAAGTTGGGGTTGTAGGGTCAGGGGTTGGGGTGAGGAGGGAGAAGGTCGTGGCCCAAGTCCATTAGTGTGGAACATTCTCTTTTCCAAGTGAAATCCCATAGCATATGAAAGAGTGAAAAAGTGCTTTTGTGTAGAATAAGAAGCCTTCGTATCTTAATGCATGTACCTAATTTATTCGGAGCTATTAGAGTGGGATCCACATTTTGGGGGAATATGAGTAGAAGCAATAACAACTTAACAAGAGTATTTCTAGTGGGACATCTTTCACAATCTCTAGAGAGACAGTTCACTGATAGAATGAGGGATAAGGCTATTCTTTTCAGAACTGAGAAGTTCTAAAGGTTCCTGGAAATTTTTGCTCCCATTGAACCATTTGTATCTATATGCATGAATCGTAATGGTGGCAGTTAGGGTTGGGGGCTGTGGCACAGTAAGGGTGGAGGTTAAGGGTGATGCTATTGGATGGGAGATGGGAATAAGTTGGAGTTGGGGGTATAGAGTTAGAAGGGGCGAGAGAGAAGAGTGTGATGATGGTGACAATGATGATATAGGTACAGGGAAAAGGGTAAAATTGGGGAGAAAATGTTGACTAACTATCAAAAAATTAACAGTAAAGGTAGAGTTCAGGCTTATCAAAAACATTATAGACAAAATTGAAACAAATTAAACATTAAGAGCATTTTTGAAATTTTTCGAAAACACCAAAGACAAAAAGTGTATACTTTACCCTTCTTTTAAAACAATTGCTAGCTATAGTGGAAGTTATCCTGAAAAGTGTGAACTTTGTAATATTCATGCCATTACTGGGTTAATATATTGGTTATTACACTGTAAAGGTCATAGATATGATATAATTCTCACTTGGTCATGATGCTCTACTTGTGCTTTGCTTTTGCAGATCTCAGAACACACCATCTCTAGAATCCCTTTGATAGCACATGAAAAGAATCTGCATGAGCATATTGTACTGGTTTTTTATCCCTGTATTCTATTTTGTCCAGTCGTAGCTATTTTCTATTCTTTTTTTATTAACTTTGATAATTGTGTTTGGTGTTCTAGATCACTGAAAATTGCATTCGACAAATGGGGAGGACATTGCAGGATGTTATATCAGAATGGATAGTGAATCTGGACAACAGACTTATTGGTAATAAACTTGTCTTCTCTGTTCTAACCGTTGATCTGATGCACACCAATTATGTTAACAATCTTGACTTACATAGATTTCAAAATTTCAGTCTACATACTCGTTCATCATGAGATCATACGATTGCTATACAGATCATATAGCATTATCTCAACCTCTTCTACTTTTATCTTTGTCAGATAGAACTAGATTAATGCTAAATAATGCCGAGATGATTACTGCTAGGACTATCATATGTCGGTAAGCTTGGTCCTCAATTGTTCAGGGGGTAGATTGGATTCTGAATCATGATACTTTCTTATGTTGTAATGGTGTCATTTAAAACAATCTTGCCATCTTCATAATGCATTCTTTTATATTCATTGATGCAGTGATTGTTATGAGAAGTTGGTGTCTTTTCTCTTGTACTGGTTTCGAATATCCTGTCCCAGAAATGTAAGTCCCTTCAAGAACAGCATTTCTGCTCATTTGTTTGTTAGGTGGAAAAAAAAAACTCATTTTGAACTTACAGTCTACTTACTAAGTTGACCTTTTTTTTTTTCTTTAATGTATTATTGCAAAAAGTATTATTCGGAAGCAGCGATAGCAAGGCAAGATTGTTGGTATGGATATGCGTGTAGGACACAACACCACAGTGAAGACCATGCTCGTAAAAGGAACCATGTGTGCCGTCCAACTAGAGGCAATGCCTCCTAATTCTCCATTTCTCTCATGTACATTCATTTTTAGTTTTAATCTTTTAGAAAATAATATTTTTTTTTGGTAATATTTTAGAAAATAACTTTGTTGAGTATTGAGTATTGACTGACATGACTTGTTGGGTTCAATTAGTTCAGAATAAATACAGAACGAAAAAAAAAAAACGCCCATTTCTTGAAAGAAAAAAGAAATGATTTCTAATGGTGAGGTGTTGTGTGTTTTAAGAAACTGTTAAAAGAAAGAGTGACATGATGAAAATAGTTGAGTTAATGACATTAAAATAAGATAATATCATCAATCATTTGACATTCTTTAAAACGAATGCGTTTCTCTCTCGTCACAAAATGGAATAAGACTCTGTGTGTAGCATACTAGCATGTGGATTGCTTTATAATAATCTTTTAATAGTGACCCGCAAAATTCGTGGCGGCAAACACTACCTACTCTTCCTTTTTTTTGTTGGGTGATGATCAGATGATTGCAAGATTTTTTATAAAGGCGATAGTGAGGTTTGAATTATACTCTCCGTTTAAATTGATTTAAATATGTGCGATGTAGCTACTACCTTAATCCTAGTTATCTTTTATGACCTTGTCTACCGGGCATGCCTTTATTTTTTACACATTAACTTCACATAAAAATGGGTTTTTACTGTACTTAATAAATAGGTAGTGTGGTAAAAGAACGTTGTTGAACTTCATCCGAAACATTGATGAAGGATTTACGTGGATTAGCAGTAGGCTACTGGTTCTGCCTACCAACTTTCATAAAATCGTCTTGCGTTGTCGTATTATTATTGTATATGCATTTAAAGTAAGGAAAAGAGTCCCTTACAAACGGAATAGGATATGGTGGAAAGCAATCGAAGATGTTTGAACAAAACTTGGTCAAATTTGCAGTCTTAAAAATTAACCATGCATTAATATAACATGAGAGCGACTGAAAACAAGACGTTAGCTTTTGAAAGATCTACGTTTTATTCCCCCTTCCCCCAAAATTATTAATCTATAAATCAACTACTTTCCAACCATAATTTGTTAACTTAGCTCGAATATTTTCGCCATTAGTGTTACGGAACATTGAACGAAGCTCAACCGCGTAGGATTTGAGCTTAATTGACTCCTTTAATTTGCATAATCTATCCATACAGTTATTATTGCATTTGAACATTAACTAACAACAACAACGACGTATGGTGCGGTGCTGAGCCCTACCTCTTCTGAAGATGACAAACCATAAGAGGGTTGAGAATTGAGATTTAGACCAAACCACAATAATCGTGGAGAGAGAGAGTTCCTTCCAATCGTGGAAGGCTCACGTGGATACGAAAACGAAAGAATTAGGTGGGTGATGCGAGTAACATGCGACTTAGCTCCTAAACCTTCTAGAACACCTAATTGCCTCTTTATATTAGTCCTCGCAATATAATAATATATATCTGGGAACTCAAATTCTGACACGTCCCTATGATTAGTATAAGGTAATATAGTAATTCAGAAGTGTCCACATAGATAAACTTATAGATTAATGTATCATACTTTAGGATCATAATGGTTAGCTGCATGATATAGGTGACAGCTACCTTTCAATATTAATTAAAGAAAGTAATTTTTATATACTTGCTATACATTAAGATTGGAGGAAAATGTGGAAGGGAGTGAGAATTTATGAGAAAAGACAGAGGGGTAGGTGAAATTGGTGACGTGAGCTCCATCTACACACGTACCTAACCTGCTCAGTGTTCAATGTAGATGTCTCATTCATTTTCATATGCATGTTTGATGTTTTTACTATGTCTCTTAATTTGAATTTCATATTTTAATTTTCCTTTGGTGCAATTATCAATTTATCATATATGTTCCGTTATGTTTTCTCTCTCATAGTCTCATTCATGACCCATACTCCCATAGGCATAAAGGTAAGGTAATTAAGGGGGCTAAGGGCAGAACATACGTGGCCCCACTCCTCACCAAACACCCTCTTTCCTCTTCAATAAATCACACATCCCCCTTCTTCAATCAATCTTATTTTTTTGTCTTCTCTCTCTCAAAATTTGGGTGGTTACTAACATTCTGCCCAACCACATGACCAGAGTCACTTTTCTACCTTCATTTATATTATTAAAATAAAATATAAATATTTTGTTAAATAATAGATAGCTCTATTCTACGTGTAAACATAACGAAATACTAACATTTAGTTAAGATAAGAGTTTAATAGGATTCTATCTATACAAAAGGCAGAGTGACTAGAAATATAAAATTATATGCCAAAATTAAGACCAGGACGTCTTCACTCTGAAGTTCCAAGCTCGAAATTAATCTTTATATGTATTGGAAGGATAAATGGTCTAATTACTAATCAATTAATTAGTTTTATAATTTTTAAATTAAATATCTGAGATATGAGTTGTTTTGGTTATTCTACAACTTGTTGAACTACAAAGATATTAAATAAAAAGAATTCAATTTATCATGGACCAAGTCTGGTCAAGGACTTCAGCGTATAGGTGACCAATTGACCACTTTCACCGATCAATATAGCAATATTTGAAAATATTAAAAATTCTGAATAAAGTAAGCTACATAAAAATGCATGGATCGATAGTACTATTTAGCATTTACGATAGTTTACCCCAAGGTATAAATACATGAGTACATCGCATATGGTAAACAATGAAAAAATTAAGCAGCAAGTCAGCAACCACCCGAATATGTGCTATCAGAAGGGGAAGCAAGCGGGTTAACAATCTAGTCAATAGAAGAGTAGGTTAATGATGAAGGTTGAGTAATTCCTTCCTTCTAGATAATAAGAAAAACCCTAACATTAACCAAACTTGTTTTAAGATGGTTACATTAAAAAAAGAAAAAGTTTAAATTACTTTAACTCATATATTTTTTTTTATTTATCATCAATAATAAAGTTGAAAATTTCAAATGTTTTTAATTGTTTTCAAGAGAAAAATTTAAAAACCAATAAAACTTATTATTTTTGGCTAAAAATTTAGTTATCAATCTAATTCTTTTAATTTATTAATTTAACAATATATTTTTAATTTATATTTTTAAATATTATTAATTAATTACTGACAAAAATAATAAATTATATTGATCCTCTAATATTTTTATATTTTTAATTCTATTTTTTCTAATAATAATATAATTAAAATTAGATGTTTGTAAAAAAATTAATTATTTTTACCATGGAAACTTTACATTTGCTTATAATTGAGAATAAAATGGTATTTTTTAAAGCTTAATAAATCCAAAGAATAAAGATAAAATAAATAATATATACTAAATAGCCTCAACAAAAATCATGTGAAAATTTCTCAAAGAAGGGGGTTTCGAAATCTACAACTACTGGTCGTCCTTGCTGACTGTCAATAACTGTCGCAACAACATATCACATGGAATAAACCACTCCAACTCCATTCCATATATTAAACTCTCTAACTCCCCCTCCCCAAAAAGAAATGTTTCTCTCTATATATTTATATATCTATTTTATGAACTAATTAATTAGCTTGTAAATTGAAATCTGTTATACACATTATTATCATTACTACTATTATTCGAAGCAGCACCAGCACTTCCAGTAGCAGCACCAGGCTGGGCTTTGCAGGCACAAGGTTGGTTATTACTTTTTTGAAACCCTAGAGTTTGACACATACAAAAGGAATAAGCAGCTTGTAGTTGTTGACGGTGTCGTTTTGGGTTTTGTGTGTGGATTATGGAAGAAAGAGGAGAGGGAAGGCCTAAGGAGAGGTCCAAGTTGAGTTTAGGATATGCTTCTAACTCCGTTGTGACGCCACTGCTGCTGTTTGAATCTTCATCACCCCCTCCTGATGAGTAGTAGTCTGTTCCATCAGTATTATTATTCTTGGCACAAGCAACACCAAATAGACGAAAATTGATGCTGTTGTCGTTGTTGTTTGTGGCCGTAGGTGGAACTGTTGTTGTTGGTGGTGGTGGGGTTATTGTTTTGGTGGAAGGTGCGGGTGCAGCGTTGAGTGGTTGATGGGTTTGAGGGTCAATTCCACGGCTATAAAGTTTACGCTTTATGTGGGTGTTCCAGTAGTTCTTTATCTCATTATCGGTTCTTCCCGGTAACCTCGCTGCTATTAGAGACCATCTGACAAACAATTCAAGAAATCACGTATCAATTTACATCATCTATCTTTGATTCTATATCTATATATGATGAAGGAACTTACTTGTTACCGAGTAAGCTGTGGAGGTTGATGATGAGCTCGTCTTCTTCGTCAGTGAAGTTGCCTCTCTTGAGATCAGGCCTTAGGTAATTTATCCATCTCAGCCTGCAACTCTTCCCACACCTAAGCAACCCTGAATACAAACACAATATATATCGTCATGTATTTTGTGTGAGGAGGATATATATGGCAAATTAAAGAATAACACGTACCTGCAGCTTTGGGAAGGGATCTCCAACAGCCTTCGCCATGAAGCTTGATGTAGTTGATGAGGCGCTCATCTTCCTCTTTGGTCCAAGCTCCTTTGTTTGTGTGCTCTTTCTCACAACAAGGAGATCTACCCATGTGTATATTGCTAGAGAGAGAGAGAGTGTGTGTGTGTGGGAATGGAACCTGAAACTTGTTGAGAGAAAGAGAGAGAGAGAAGAGGAAGAAAGTGATTGGGGACAAAAGAGGGTAGGAAGGGAATATAAATGGGAGGTGGTGGAGAGAGAGGGGGTGCAATTGACTCGGGTACCTTCTTTTTCTCTTTCTCAAAGAGAGAGAGAGAGAGAGTATTTGACCGAGTTGGTGAGAAAGACGAGTGGTTACAATTAAGTTTGTGCTTCAATTGGGTAGGTAGCTCTACTTTTCATGTCTCTCAACTTCTCTCCTTCTTTTTCATCTCCGTCCCCCACACCCCCTCTTTTTCCCATATTTGCACTTCTACCCCTCATCTTTCTTCTTCATTTCATTGTGTCCTTCTCTTCCTAATCATTTTTTGCCTACGTCACAACGGTTGTCAACAGTCGTGTCTCGGCTTCCAATTACTCTTATTAGAGACACAATATCTGTTAAATGGATATATAACTTATAACGGTTGCTCCTCTTTTTCATTTCTATATTAGTTAGTTACTACTGTTAATAGAATTCTCACGCTGAATATATATATATATATATATATATATATATATATATATATATATATATATATATGCATTCCGTATTAACTAATGTATTATTCGTTACTGTAGTTGTTTATAAGAAATATTTCTCAATTAAAGCAGTGCAACCAATAATATAGGCCTTCCCCGATTTTATATAATTAATTTTTTAATTTATTCACTATTACTGTAAACAAATTTTCTATAGGTAATAATATTATTATATCAGTAAACATAATTAATTTATAAATTCATCACTTAAAAAATATATAAATATAATTCTATTAGATGATTATGTAAAATTTGTTATAATGTTTAATGTATTAAAATTAAAATAATACGTAGAACATATAGAAAATAAGTATTTTCTTTCATAATAACAAAAATATATATATATATATATATATATATATATATAATTATATAAAATTTGACACCTTCTTATCTTATACAAATTAGTACAAATAAAGAATGGTGATACAAGCCGAGCTAGCGATGGAATCTTGATTATGTTTTCAAAGTCATAATTACTCTCCATAGGTGTTCAAAAGAGAAAGTTTAAATGTCAATACTTTTATTAAAATTTGATTAGTATTTAATTATTAAAAAAATGAGTAATTTTATATTATTATATATAATTTTACATTATTAAAAATATTATTAATAACTAAATAATGACTATAAATTATAAAATTTGTTGATCTTTTAATATTCTTCGTGTTTAAAATTATCCAAGTATAAGTAGTAATTAATTTCAATAAATTGTAGATATCTTTTTCTTTTTAACTTTTTCCTTAACAAAGAAATTTGAAACTATATATTTGATCTTATTGACTTTACTACTTATGTGATGATAAAAATAAACCCTAATTAAGGTTACAATTTAGATATCAGCCATCCCTAAAGATTAATAAAATTGCATAACAACCCTCCCCCTCTTCTCTCTTTCTCTCTCCCTCTTCCTCTCTTCGTTTCTCCACCCTCCTCACAAGTATTCTTATTTTCTGTTAGGCCAATTAGCCAAAAAATGCATTATTGTGGTTTGACTATTGTTACTAATTTGTTAAAGCAGCTTCACTCATGCAATTAGTTTAGTTGGACATGATCTCAGCATAAAATATCACACCGCCTTCGAATAAACGATCTATATTGCAAAGCTTGAAATTAAAGAGAGAGAATATATATAAATAAATAATAATGTCTGAGAAGAAAATAAAAGGCTGTGAAGACCTACCATAGCAAAAGCATGTTTGCCTACATTGCACATTGATTTAGAAGTATCAAATTGGCTATGCGTACCAAGCATTTTCTTTTTTTCGGGTACACTTCCAAATAAAATCGCTTTTATATTTGATGATTCTTTTTCACAACTTTTTATGTTTATGGTCTTCCACCTTTCCACTTTCTTTCTAACTACTTGTTACGTTTTTGTATTTTTATTTCTCTTAATAAATTAAAGATTGCTTCTAGATGCATTCCTCAACTTACTCCACTTACTCTTGTCAATTCGGGTTTGATTTGAGTAACTAACTTCCCCTACCATCCATGATTGAGGGATTAATACTGCTCACCTTTTTTTCTTTCGATTCTTTCACCCAATAATAAAGAATAACCAAATTCAACAAGCACAGCAGCATTGTTCAATTTGGCTCATAGGTCTAATTAAGTGCCTAACCAATCTATGTCTTTATCTTATGTTATTTTGCAATTTCTACTTTTTATTTTATTTAACGATTCTTATTATAGCCATGGAGCCCTAATATTAATAATTCTAATTAATTGGTCGAATATTTATTAATAGTAGTTAAGAATAATAACAATATTGCATGACTAAAGAAAAAAGGAGCAAATTAAACAGTACTATGGCACAAAAGAATCAAGAAATTAAATTGATTCGCCTTTATGGGGGTGGTCCCAACATATATACAATCTTCATTATATTCATGCGTCGTGTTATGTTCTTTCAGTGGATGTTTGTAGAGATGGAAACAGGTTAGATCATATCAGATTTTATCTTTAATAGACTAAATTTATAATATATTTAATTGATTTGTAGTTTGTTATAAAAAAATTTTAAGTATTAAATTTAACTTGTTATTGAGATTGATCTGATTTAAAGTCTGATACAAGACATAATATATATAATTTTTTATTAAAATAAAAAATAAAAATATTAAAAATTATTTATATGTAATATACTAAATTTAATCTTTATAATAATATTTAAATTTTTAAAGTATTTAAAATATAAAAAAATAATTTATAATAAAATATAATAATTTTTTTTTATTATAAAAAATGATTTATATTTTAACAAATTCAAATAAACCTGACAAATCTATTAGGTTATTTTATGAGCTGAGTATAGCCTATTAACAAAATTAAATTTTTAAATAAGTCTGAAATTATTTTATGATTGGCCAGACTAGATTACGGCCACTTGACTTATTTGCACCGTTACTTGAAAGTTGAAACCAAAATCGTTTATGGCAGCAGTAACAGTAGTATGAGTCCATTGCAACATACATCGCATCACATGATACTATATTATTTATATATTTATATTACAACAATAATATATATTGTATGTCACTACATTATGATTATTGTATCTTCTCAAAATTGTAAAAAAATATAAACTAATCTAACATTTTTATCTGGTATTAAATGATGTGTAAATTTTACCAAATTTTTTTGACACATAATGAATGTGTAGATAAAACAAGTTGTTTGAGAAATAGTATTTGTCACTTTCAAAGTTCAACCACATCCAACACAGTTATGTCATTTAGAGCCGGCCATGTCAATTCCTACAAACAGGGTTGGTAAGCCTCACCCTCCAACCTTAGTTTTTTGTTGGTTCTAGAAGCACTGGGTAGCAAGATTGCATTAAATTAAGGGAAAAGAATCTGTGTGGTTGGTGACCCACCTCCTTGCCTCCATGGATTTCCCACCTCATGTATTTCCACTCAAAGTGGCCCCTTCATTCATTACTACTCTGCTCCTATCTAGCTAGCTCCAATCTATCTATCCCATGCTTTTCAACTTCCTCACCTTATTCATTCATATATCCTCTTTCTCAAAGCAATTTCTCCTTCCCTTTTCATCTTTTATTTTAATTATTCTTATCAACTTGAAATCTAATTATCTAATCGTATTTATTTTTTAAAATAATTATTTATACAATTAAAATTTAAAAATAATTATTTTGACTAAGGTAATACCTCAAAGTTCACCAAATTAAATTCATCTTTGTATCTTGCACCAAATCATCACATTTACTTATAAAATTGATTATTGGCATTAGTCTAATAATTCATGACCACGTATGGATTTTTTCTGGGGTGGGACCATGTGAGAAGATTATATTAAGATGGACCCGAAAAAGTGGAGGACCAATATATAATTATGCAGTTGTTCAACGCCATGTGGCATATATTCCATATAATTACCAAAATCATTATATTAATAGCTGAGGCATCCTATCTTGTTTGACTCATTCATCCACGTTGACAAACAAATCCAAGAGTGTGTTTGTTATCTCTGAATGAATAATCAAGTGCCTCTAATTCGAACCTTCCATTTCACTACTCTTGTAACTGCATGTATAGCTATACATTTTACTTTTTTACCCAACACGCAGAATCGGATTCCATTTTGTTGAAACAGATTAGATCAAGTTCGGTCGAATTCAATTTATCATGTGCTGTGATCTGTATACGTGAACCAAGGAAAAAAATGGAGAAGGAAACTCGTATATTTAATTTGTGGATAGTGTATATAATTGTATCCAATCTGGAAGATAGAGGCTTACGTGTAAGTGATGGTGATGTCTCAAAATTTCAAGGCTATACAATTACCTGCCCTAAAATTCACTTGGTCCTTGCCTACATATATCTGTCCTTGAAGTTTAATTATATAAGACAAGAAAAAGGTGTGCGGTCGTCTCATATCAAGAGGCCAATAATTTACATTAATTACACGGTCCTTAGCTCCTTCTTACAAGCGCAAGTAGACTAGTCCATTCATTCAAAGTTCAAACCCTTCAACCCTCTCTCTTCAAAGAAATGATTTTGTGTCAACTCTTTTTTTTCATATTATTTTATCAGAAATGTATATCAGTATAACTTTTCTTTCTCTCCTTTCTTTTATAGCTGGTTAGTTACTCACATCATCTTTTTAATTTTATACTAAAATAGTCAAATAATTTAACTAAATATATTGAATTATCTAATAATCTTTAACTACAAATTTTATATAAAATAAAAATGTCTTTAGTTTGAATAGTTATCACCTATTGCACCGGTTACATAAACCAATGATAAATACTTTTTTATCTCCATACATTACCAACATTTTTTACTCAAAATTCAAGTAATTCCAAAGAATTGCAATGCTCTAAACAAATTAGGCTCAACCCCTAAGCTCCATTAATTGAAATTACAAGAGTAAAAACTGTCAAAATCTAGCCTAATAAAATTGCCGTTCGCTTAAGTTTTTTTTAGAGTAAAGTATTGTTTTTGTCTCTTAACGTTTGGGGTAAGTTTTATTTGTGTCCCTAACGTTTAAATCGTCTTATTTGTATTCATAACGTTTATAAAAGTGATTCAATGTTATCTTACTATCAATTATACTAACAAATCAAATTATATTTTTCAATTATTCTCACTTGAATGTATTCATTTTCAATTATACCACTATTTGTGTTTAGATTCAATTATGTCCCCTAGAAAAATGAATTATGTAAATGTTGTAGGAATTAGTTTCAGCTTTTGATGAACTATTTTTCGGAGTGAATTATCAATTCTATCCCAGACATTTGTATTCTAACTTTAAGAAAAAAATTTTAAAATTCAAACTAAAGCGTTCATGATGTGTAATTGACGGCAGAATAACATTGAATTATTTTTACAAATGTCAGGGATACAAATAGGATGATTTAAATGTTAGGGATACAAATAGGATTTATCCTAAATGTTGGGGACAAAAACGATACTTTATTTTTTTTAAATAAAAAACAAGATGTGACATTTGCAGGGTTTTTTTTTTTTTTTTGGAGAGATTCGGTGACATGCATTCATGATAGCGGCATAGAATTGGTGGCATTCGGCTCTTTAGGGTTTGGAATTGGGACAAACAAACACCCACACGACCCAACCGCAATTAATGAGCCTTGATCTGGGCTTCAACTCTGTTCACCACTTCCCACACCAATGGATTGAAATTAAATAACTCCAAGGCCCATCGTTCTCTATCAAATTTAATTTCGGAAAGGCTTAAGTGGCTAGTAATATTGCTAATTATGAACTTGATCAGAAAAAAAAAATTGTAACTTGTTAACTGATCTAAATAAAGCATAGCTCTAAAACTAGTCTCAATCATATTTGTAAGCCCTAGATAACCTTTTATATGAACTATATTTTTTTTTTAAATTAAGGTCTATTCAACTTTGATATATCAAAAGTATACTTTATGACTGTAGTAGGACCATCCGATATATATTTAGGAATCAATCAAATTGTAAGGGTGTGTGATGTATTCAAATTTCACATGTCGTTGTAAATCTTGAGGGTGCATTGTTTTAGATTGCCTAACTGTTTTTTCATGCTTATTTGCTATTTACTATATTTGCTGTATTTATATTTTATTTGTATTTTCTTTGTTTAATTGGTATGTATTTGTATCTGAGAGATTTTTCAGTAGTAGGGGAGTATTGAGGGTTGTTTTATTTTTAGTGATTTGAAAGTTTTAAGAAAACAAAAGGGCAAAGTTAGATTAGAATCAGAATTTCATAGATAGAGTATCGAATTTTTAGTTTAGCATAATCTTTAAGTTAAAATCTAAGTGTCAGAATTTTAGAAATGACTCTGCATTTTTCGAACCTTATATATTATCTATATATGTGGACACTTTAACCATACTGAGAACATTCGCTTCTCATTCCATACATATTCTGCTATTTTTTAGATGCAGGTCGAGAGACATCTCGCTGAGCATTCTAGAGATCCTTTGGAAGCGAAGAACTATTTTAGAGCTTGGTGTTTTGTATTTTGTTTATGTATATATATTCTCCACCCTATATATATATATATATATATATATATATATATATATATATATATATATATATATATATATATATATATATATATATATATATATATATATATATATATATATATATATATATTGTATTTTATCCCTCTCAGAAGTTGATTTGGAGAAACAGGTTTTTTATTAGTATTTGGTGGTGTCTTTTGGGTTTTATATATATACTCTGACTGGCCTTAGCTTTGTAAATCGAGTCTGGAGTTTGATATTTGTACCTTTGAAACTTTATTCTTTATATATAATTTATCCTTCTTTACGATCTTGTTTATATATTTTACGCTTATCCAGACGAATGCAATGCGGTTTTTGTTACGCTTTTGTTTAACTTTTTCTTTAAGGCTCCTAGTTAAATTTTTTTTATCTATATTTATATACCTATTTTTCTTTTAGAGGTCGTAATACCTCACCACCTATACTTTACGACTTAAGCGTAAGGTTTCGAGTGGTAGGGTGTTACACAATGTCACATTGAACAAATTGATTTTTTCGGGCACCATTCACTAGATCATTAGGGTTTTGTCCCTTATTAATTATTACAGGTGACTGACGACCTTCCAGGTGAGGTTGATTACCTCCTAATGGATTTGTTGCCGTATAGTTACTCTAGATTGTTCCAATCAATTCATTCTTCTGCTTGTTACTTGTTCAAACTTAGCATTATTTTTTTTATCAAAGGGTTTAAGACAATTGTCATTTGCTAAGTCAGTGTGTTAACCAAACTATGATGACTTTTTGCTATTTACTGTCTAAAACCTGCTAAGAAATCAATAGTGTTAGGCAGAATTGTCCCTGACATTGATAATTTTCTCGACCTTTCTGAGAACAATAGGCCTTTATGCATTTCAATATGTTAAAGTCATAATAGGGGTCGAACAAGGCACCTCCATTTGTGTAGACGATTGAATTAGCAAATCAATCTGAGTTGAGGTTAGCCTTACATATGGTTGCGTCGACATTGACAAAATACCTTGTTAAGTTAGTTGTGATATCATGAGTGTAAACCCAGTTAAATAATAAATAATAAATTAATTATAAGTGCAAAATGTTAAATACTTAAATTTATAATTGGGAGAGATAAAAATATTTAGGATACAAATTAAAACACTTATCTTAATGGTTTTGACTCAAAGTTGGGTCAAACAAAATTAAAAATCAAAACGGGCCCATATTGGGCCTAAAGCCCAAGCCCATACACCAAAACTCCCCCTTCACTTAGTAAATTCATTACATTTGCCATGGAGAGAGAGACCCACGGATAGAAGAAAAGAAGAGAGTGAAATACCCTAAGTTTACTATTCATCCCAATCTTCCAACCCACATAACTTCCAAATTGTAGCTCCTATTAATGAGCCGTTTGTGGCCACGAGTCGCTCTCCTCAACTTCTTCAATTCTATGTAAATATTTGGTGAATAAATCCGAAATTTATGCTCTATTTTTGAATTCTTCACTGTTTTGTATTTTTAGATAAATGGTGTTGAAATCTTATAATTTTGGTTCTTTAGGAGTACTCTAGCATGGATTTCAAGTGGGTCCCATCTCAAATTCGAGTGAGTTAAGGTAAACAAGCTTTTTTATTTTGGATTTTTCTATTTTATGAACCCTAGGTTGAGAAAATTATAAATTTTGTTGTGAATAGCTTAATTGTTAAGTTAATTGTTGCGAGTTGGTGCCTCATTGATTGGTGGAAGCTTGGGTTGATTGTGGAGCTTTTGGTTGGAAGAGATTTGATCAAGCTTGGGTCCATTCATTTGGTGAGGGAGGATTCAAGGATTTGAAACCGTCGTTTAAGAGGTACAGATTTCAGTTTCGAGTAGGCATTATGTAAAGTTGTATGAAAACCTCAGTTAATTGTTCCTAGAATAGGATTGAATGAAAATGGTAGTTGTTATTGTTGGGAATAAGTAGTATGACCACAATACAATCAATCACGTGTCAAATAATTTGTTATTGTTATTATATTAAAATGTTAATATAATAAGGTCCTTGATTATATTTAGAGATTTATCATTGTGATAGTTATCATAATATTGAGAGATAAATTTTTTATAATTTAATCTATATTATTCTTGATCATAGGATTATTAAAAAAGACATTAATAATCCGGAAAGATCAATATATATATATATATATATATATATATATATATATATATATATATATATATATATATATATATATATATATATAAAATGGTTTTCATTGGATGAAGATTAATAGATCTCATTTATTAAATTATATATATAGATGGTGCATATAGGGATATGACCATTGAACTGACTCACTCTGAAAATTTCTAATGGTTATAATTACCGCATATTTGTCAATAGGATATTCTCAAGATGAACATAGTAATAGAGTTTTCTTTGACCTGCGACTGTCATAGTAATTAACAATGTATTTATTATACTTTGATTCCGGACACCTAATACCCTAGTGTGCTAATTGAATGGACATTGGGTATGATTTAAATACTTGTAGAATTAATGATTAGTCAATAAGAAATCCGTCAACTCTCGGTAAAGAGTTTGAGTTCTATGATTATAATGATTGAGATGAATAAAACCTTGGCCAAGGGGATCGAATGAACGAAGAAATGAGTTTCTTGAGTCATTCACAATTCATTATAATAATGGTAACAAGTTAGAGTTTGACAATTAAACCATACTCTAAGGGTTAACCAAGAGCTGGAAGATGGAAGGAATTATACTTTGTTCTTCTAAGGTTCTTCGTAAAAATATATTACTTCATATTATCGAGTCATTGAGGAGTGTTGCTAGACGCCAACCTTGATTAGTAAATTTAGTATGACTAATTTACTACCCGCTTAGTATTGAACCTATGGGATCACACACTAACGAGTGTTCTAATCTTTGCTGTAGAATTATTTAATTATTATTTTGATTTGATCAAATAAATAATTATATTAATTCAGATGGAATATTATTATATTTTTTGCTAGCACCAAGAATATAATAATAGTATGATAATTAAGAATATTAAATGAGATTTGAGAATAATTAGTTATTCTATTTCTAAATTTGAATTCTAAATTTGGATGAGATCCTAACTGATTCTGTTTCAAATTGAGTTATGATATAATTCATAAATTTGAAGGATTCAGATTTAGAATTTTAAAATATGATTTAAATTTGAGTTGAATTCAAATTTAAAATCAGTAACAAATCTCATACTATATATATGTATGTTAAGAGTAGAGGAATGTGACGGAGATGAGAATAAAACACAAAGATTTTATTCCTTTACCTCTACACACATAAACGTATGTTAGCCTGATTCTTGGAGAAGAATTTTATGACGTGCAAAGAGTTGCAAGAGGTTTCTCAATTTAGATTAGATGTCTATTGGTCAAGGAGTTGACAACAAAGGTTGGTTTCGATGTAGATATGCATAGAGTTTTCGTACAATCGAAGAATAAAGTTTTTACTAAAGTATTTAAAGGTATTTAAATCTGATCTATATTATATATTATTTATTGGAATAAAGTTTAAGTACAAAATAGATCTTTAGGATTACTTTCTTTTCTTCCACTGCGTGTTATGAACACATGGTAATCCTTCAGCTATGATTAATTAGTTGTGATCTATGAGTTGTATTTGTTGTTGAATGATATAAATGTTTATATGCGAATGAGTTTCAATATGAGATTTTAGTATGATTGCCTAAATGGTATTGATGTGGAATTTGGGTCAGAGATCGTGATAGGATGAGAAATCTCCTACTTGGTAAGTTGAGGTAAGCGGTGTTGTTGCTCTGATGCAATTTGTTGAAATTAATGATTGATTTTAGTTTGGTTGTGGATTTTGGATATAGGAGTGTTGTGTGTTATTGTTGTGAAAGGATATATGATAGAATGTGCTAAATGAGTTATAATTGGGTTGATTAGGCTTGAAATAGTTAAGGATTGATAAATGAGTGTTTGAAGTGTTTAGAAATGGTATTGGATTGGATTTGAATTAAGTTAGATTGAGGATTAGTGAAAATAGGCAATTGTGAAAATTTGGTAAAAGACCAATTTTTAATCAAATTTGATGAGTCATAACTTGGCTTTCAAATCTTTAAATTTCATAGAACTTAAATGAAAATTAGGTTTATTTAGTTTATGATGTTTGAAGAACAGATGGAAAACAATTTTAAACAAAAGAGTTATGAACGTTTGAAGAGTTATGAAAATTGTGTGTACGTATTACTGCTCTATTATTTAGAAAATGATGATTTTAATTTAACCTATCCAACTAGTTTTTTAACCCATGTAACTCCAATTAAGGTTTGATAACTAGTTTTTAGGCTCTAAAATGAGTGTGAATACATTGAATGAATTAAAGTAATATGTTTGAGTGAGATTTCAAATTAGAGAACCTAAGTTAATGATAATTAAAGGAAGCATGTGGTTAATGAAGCTATTGAATACTAAATTAATTAAAGACGGGAGTAATGATAACTGATTGTGGTCAAAATTATTTTTCTGGCAAGGTTAGTAGTATAACCCACTTGCATACTGAACTGATATTTATTGTACTCTTGGCAAGGACGTGGCAAGGACGGTGGTGAATCCTGCTAGCACACTGAGCTGAGTTATACCAAAGCAAGGACGGTGGTAAATCTCGCTTGTTTGTAGTTTTCTCTGTCTATAAGGTGGTAGGACACTAATTCCTCAATCTGTATGGTACGACCTCACCAAGAAAAATCGGTATGGCACTCATCTACCGGTTTATGCGCCCTAATGTCTACCTCTAGGAGAAGGTGGTAGGGCACTAATCCTTCAACTATATGCCTCCTGAGGATGCATAAAAGAGAGATGATGTCAGGGTTAGCTGCCGATGTGTCGGATTCTGGCAGTTTAACCGATACTTGAGCTCATGACCAGTAGAACAAGCATGCATCATGTGCATCTATGTGCAATTGCTTGAGTGTGCATATTGTGTTTGGTTTGGTTAAGTGAATAACTCTGTTTAACTGCTAATTGTTATTTATATTGTAATTGCTCTTGATTATGTTTGCACCTTATTATTTGTGTTTGCTACTACTGAATATTTACTGAATCATATGCTGGTGGACTGTGATATTAAAAAGAGAAAGGTTGAGAGACATTGTGAAGGACGATTATGAATTACTAATATAGTGGAGGACTTAGCTTAATTACCCTGTTTTGGATTAGTGTGACCCTAGGCTTGGATCTTGTTTGTTGGAGTTTAGAATTGCTTAGTGGATTCGTATAGTTTTACATCGTCTCTATTTGGCACCGTTACCCTGCTGAAAACCTTCGGATTCTCACTGGTTTTGAGAATTTTCTGTTTTTCAAATAGATGACATGATACTCCTCGCTGAGTGTGCTGGTTTCTCATGGATGGCAAAGACTCCTTTATATTTTGTATTTTGTGTTTAGTGCTGTTTATTTATCCACTTTTGTATATGTATATGTATATCTGATTCGTGAGCATCTTTTCTATCTTTTCCTAGTGAATTTGCATCTAATTTGTTGAGTTTAATCAAGAATTAATTATATTTTAGCCACTATGGATGCTATTTTGAGTTTTGTGCAATACTGTTTATTTTAGGTAGCATTCGGCTAGATTTGATGGAGTTTTTGCAGCACGAGAATCAAAGGAGATGGCTGTGAGGAGCAACGCGCACGCGTGCCTGACGCGTGTGCGTGATTTGGAGGTATCCACGGCGACGCGTGCGCGTGACTGACGCGTACGCGTGAATTGAAGATTTGCTAAGCGACGTGTCCGCGTGACCGACGCGTTCGCGTGACTTGCGAAAAAGACCATCGACGTGTACGCGTGACTGACGCATACGCGTGACATGCGCCACGTGCAGAAAATGCAGAAAAACGCCGAGGGCGATTTCTGGGCTGTTTTGACCTAGTTTTCAGCCCAGAAAACACAGATTAGAAGCTGCAGAGTGGACAAATCAAGTGGTCCCCACCCATCAGCTATAGACTTGTTAATTAATTCGAATTTAAATTTAAAATATTATTTTTAGGAAAAGATATTATTTTTAATTTTAGATAATTAGATTTTAAATTTATTAGGATTAGTTATAAAAAGGGATCTGATGCCATCAGATTAGAACTCTGTACATTTTACCAGAATCCTAGTTTTCTTCTCTGAACCATGAGCAACTAATCCTTCATTTTTAAGGTTAGGAGCTCTGTCTATTTGTATGGATTGATTCGTTTTCTCTTTCTAATTTAATTCATATTTTGATTTATATTTTAATAATTATTTTCGTTCTTTATTTTATGAATTTGGGTGGAACGGAAGTATGACCCATGTTCTAATTGAGTTCTTGTAAAACTTGGAAAAGTTCTTTGCTTGAACAACAGGTTGAAAACATATTATCCTAAATTTCTAATTGTTTGTATTTAACGGGATACGTGACATATAATTCCCTAAATTTTGGATAATTAGGATTCTTGTGGCATATAAACTGGAATTTGATCATCACATTCTAATTGGAATTAATTTACCAAGGAATTAGCAGTTAATGAATTTTAGAGGAGACTAGGAAGGTCTAAGGAATCAGGGTCTAGTCACATATAGTTTGCCATGAATTAAATCTTGCATGATTAAAATAGTTAGTAAGAAAAATCAATCCGGAAAATAGATAACTCTGAAGCCTTAACTGTTTTCTCCATATTTTATTCCCAACTCATTGCTGCTTGCTTTCTGAAATTCTTAATTTACTGTTTAATGCTCATTGAATACCAAAACACTCTTTTCCGTTTGTCTAACTAAACCAATCACTTAACTATTGTTGCTTAGTCCATCAATTCTCGTGGGATCGATCCTTACTCACGTAAAGTATTACTTGGTACGACTCGGTGCACTTGCCGGTTAGTCTGTGGGTTATAAAATACCGCACCAATATCCCTCTTAGAGGTTAATTTTTGGAGAAACAGGATTATGTGTTGGTTATCCTTCTGGTTCTGTAATATACTTTCTAGTCGGCCTTTTTTTCGCAGGTCGAGATTAGTACTTGTTTGTGTGTCTGCATGTGTCTTTTGTTTTTGTAGCCAACGCTTTCTATCCTGAACGTTTTCGAGTGCGACACGATTCCTGTTTTGCTTATCCTTCTTTCACAGGTTCCTAGTTAAATTATCTTTCGAATATATGTACGTATTTTTATTTTTAGGCGTCGCAATGTCTCACTATCTTTGATTTACGACTTAAGCGTAAAGCTCTGTGTGACAGGTGTTACAATAAGTCTCGATATCATCAGTCCCAAATAGAAAAGATTGACCATTATATATTGATATAAGTACGAGTTGTATTCGTATACAAAATTTTCTGGATTTATTCCAACAATCGGGTTTGACTGAACATTTGTATATATTCCAGAATAGATAGATTAGATAAAAATAACGAATATTGAGGCAACCTATACATATGCCAAGTAGTCGGATTTACTTCGACTACACTAGGAGAAGCCACTGAAATCACATTTATGTTATTCATATGTCTAGTCGGACTTCTAGCAAAAGTCATAGACACTTGTATCGATTCAATGACTTGTGGTTGTGGATATAGTACTATTTCTTCAGAGTTGTGGTCTCACCCTTCTGTTAGAGAGGACGACTGAGATGACATAGAAATAGATGCATTTGAACCACTATAGGGTATAAATTTATCACTTCACAAACGCATACACAACAACCACTTTAGGTAACCAATCTTACCTAAGGTCTTATCGGATGTGCCAATTTGTTTCGCCTGGATTTTGCTTTTTTCGACCTTGACAGGAGGTGTCAACCAAGCTTATATCAAGATCTCAATTCGAGGAGCAAATACGACTCCTCTTGCGAGTTGCTCTTAAGATTTAGAGATCGTATCCAATAGAAGTGTAAAAAAGAACAATAATTATAGAAAGCAAGTAAGAAAGAATAAATGCAAACAATAAAGAATTGAAAATTGCAAGATCTGTATTAAAATATGCAGAAATTGACAATGGTTTGAATGAAAATAACAAAATTTAAATAACAGTAAGGAAATAACATAATTGAAATGACTAAAAGAGAAATTGGAGTCTCTCAATGCTTACATGGACTCGTGACTCATGTTTTCATGCGTCACTGTGTTTATAAATTTTTAGAGTGAGTAGTGAGTGAGTATGTGAATGAATGGAAACTCCCATAGCTTATTGAAACTAATTTTATTTATAGAGAAAACATCCTAAACTAATTGATATAACCTTAAATTTTAAGTAAACTTGCACTTCAAGTAGTCTTGGACCTTCAGCAAATTTGAACTTCAAGTAGCCTTAAACCTCAAGTAAATTTGGACTTCAAGTAGTTCCTCAAGCAAATTTGGGCACCAAGCATAAGGAAACTTGACCATCAAGTTTAACTCATTCTTATTTTCTTCGACCATAATGTGTTTCATATATATCTGATCTTCAATTTTAAGTGTCGAATTCTTTTAGACGTCGACTATTTTTGCCAAAATTTTGCACAACAGTTTATTTTTTAAAAAAGATATATTTTTATAAAGATATCTTCACATAAAAATGACATTGTAAATCGTTAAATAATTCAATCAAATATATCAAATAATCTAATAATTTATAATTCTATTTTTATGTGAAGATGTCGTGAAAATATCCACCATAATAAAATGGTATTAGACTTTTGGTATCTGTTGGTGCAAAATAAACTTCGACCAAAAAATGGTGTTCGACATAGCTCAAATTAAAGAATGAAGAGTGGCTCTTGAATAAGGGAAAGAACTCAAGAAGACATTTCAACATAAACATGCTAAGGTGAGTGTAAATATCGAAAGTTGAAAGAGTCGAAGTAGCAACGCTTCTTGATTTCATATCAAAGATGGAAGTTTATATCTTGACAAGAGTCGAAAGAGAATGCTGAGACTTCCTAAATGAGCCCCTTAATAAATGTAGGGGAAGGATTCGGTACGCCGTGTGTGTGTGGCGTTTCGGTGCGCATAGCACTTATCTTTGGCATACTGGTACACCAAAGGATGAGAGTCGTTGGATCTTTCTTTTGACGGTACAGATCACTTGTTACTTCTCTCTTTTGATTGGCTATTGGTTACTTTTTCTGCTTTTGTGACAGAGGGGTTGTTTTGCAAAATTTATTTTGTTGTTGGTTTTTTTTGTTAAATCCAAGAACTAATGGGGTTATGTAGAAAAATTTATGAATTCTTAAGTTGAAATTGATTACGGTTAATGATTGTGTATTTCGTTAACTTAACACGACGGAGTTAGGCTGTAAAGGAAGGAGTTGCGTTGTCGATGTCTTTTGACGCATATATACGATTCTGCCACCCACCATCGTGACGTGTATGCAGTTCGTGTTGCACGAAGTAATCGCAAATTGCCCAGTCGCTAAATCTCGCATATGCGTCAGTGCATACGTTCAGAGGATTACGCGACTGTCATGTCATCATCGGAATAGCACTCGATCCCCACGAATAACAAGAAGTGGTGGTTCATGCAGAGTATTCGCTTTGCCATAGAAGATCAGAGTCAAAAGATCGCAGCGGCATAGAGAAGCTGGAGAATGAGAAGACCCACGAAGGAGGAGAATTGATTTCGGATCTATCGCGACTCGTTGGTTCGGAGGATGAAGATCTGCATAGTGGCCTCGCCGGAGATGGATTCGATCACCGTCGGATAACAATGAGTGATGTTTCGGCTAGATGTATGGCTTTGCCGGAGAAGTCCAACAAGGAAGGATCGAAGCGGCGTGGGGATGGTGGACGAGAGGATGACGAAGGAGAGGCCGATGGTGCTACGGGTCGGGCGGGTTAGGTTAGAACACAGTTGGTTTAACTTGGGTCAATCGTGATGGGCCTCTGGAGTATTTTTTTCCCTGAGATGCACATTTTTTCTGAAACTAATGCTGGGCTCAAGTGTTGGGCTATTAAAAATGTTGTTCAACTAGATAAATGGTCTAGTATGGTCCTTTTCACTGTACGCGTTGGTGCGGTGTCGAAAGAGGCAAAGAAAAGAAACGGTGAAGGGGGTGAAGAGGTGCGGACTTTGTCGCCAGACAGGGCATAATCGAGTTTCTTTCCACTTAAATCCCAACAGCAGAATGAACACACAAGAGGGTGCATCATACTTTGGTGGTGTGGGCGAAGGTGAAACTGGCACAGGGGAGGACTCGTCTGAGGAGGATGAGGTAAGACTTTGTCAACAAATTTGTTAAATTTGTTTAGTCGTCCTTTTCAATGAATGTATTGACTGTCCATGGATTCGTAGTTCATGGCTAACTGAATGTATCATTGTAGTTGGCATGGGACGATGCATCGGACGTTGCCTTGGACGAGGGTTATGATTCACGGGGCACGGGGCACAATTTGGTAACCAGTCATTACTTTTAGTGCGCTCACAGCTAATTCCAGTGGGGACGTGGGTCTTCAAATTAGGCAAAGGTTTGGTGATGCAGCAGGTGTTTTAGCTTCTTAGAAGATCATGCGTGATGTTCTATGTTTGGAGAAACAATAGGTAGCTATAGAAAACTGTTTTGTACTGTTATACTTCCAATTTGACGATATCCAGGCCGCAATATGACTTTATTTTGTAACGCGCTATATTTAAAGTGGAAGTTATTGTAGAGCATCCATGGTGCTGTATGAATTGAAATTGCAAATTAATGTAGAGAGCATCCATGCTGCTGTGTGAATTGGAATTGTAAAGTAATCTAAGGAACACTGATATTTTGAAAAGTTCTTAGTTACACCGGTCATAAGATTATATCATGTACAAAATGAGTGAAGTCTAGCAGTTGCAACACATCGACAATCAGAACACAAATAGTTGTTGCCAAATCAGAAAAGGCAATCCAAAGTAACATGGCCAGCTAGGTCATCAACCCAGTTGGATTCATTCAAAATCAAGAAATTTGACCAACAGCTCCACTTCTGGGTGGGTGCTGGAGATCTCAAAGACGGCCAGCTTGGGCACACTTATGTTACACTTGCGTAAGAAACCCACCCACCCTTTGCTAATGGCCCCACAATTGCGCCTTCTCTTGCCCCGGTATTTGTTGTAGACTGCCCGGACGGAGATCTCCCCCGATCTGAGAGTCACCATGACACAATCGTTGACGTCGTCTCTAAAGTGCGGCACATTTGGCTGGGCAAACCAAAATGGAGCAAGGAGATGTAGTTAATGAGATGTGTAACATGAATGCAATGTGCATGCAGTCAAACAGAATGAAATGACAACTACTGACGATGGCATCATGAACAATTAGCATGCAGAGGAACAACACTTTATGTAGAATGGCAGACATGCCTACAAAGTAAGGACCATCGAAAGAACAACACTTTATGTAGACCAGGTATTGGCCGCCAAATTACTTTTAATAGAGGGCACAGCAGGGGAACAAAACAGATAATGTGGTCCCCAAAGTTAAACAACGTAACACGTGTATATACAGTGGAGAGGGAAAGCCATTACCAGGAAGTGGGTGCCCAAGAGCCTTTTCGTGATGTGCATGATGAAGAAGGGGTGCTCGGACCGAAATGTCTGCTCCACCTCAGCTACAGCTGCGCTCCTGGGGACATTGATGCACCCCGTTCGACGCCGGGGCGCTTCAGGAGCGTGTGTACGGATCCGTCGAACCTTCCGGGGTGTGACGTCGACGACTTCATCACCGGACGTAGCATACGTCCTCTCGAAACCCGGTGACTGAAAGATGTGAACGCTGAAGTCGTCTCTGCCCTTGTGCTTGAACAGCAGAATGTTAGATGGTTGGAGCTTGTATTCAAGATAGAACCTTTGCCATCCCGTGCCGAGAGCGATCTCCTTCCACCCGTTGGGTCTGCATTCAATCTTGTAGGTATGGTTTGACCCATCGGCGACCGTGACGTAGAGATGGTTGCTACCTTTGGGCAGGAGCCGATTCGGAAACGGTAGACGCTGCATGTAAGGGCACATGAGGAGTCGGCGTCAGAGATAGAACACAATGCGGATAGGAGAGTCAGAAATAATGGAAAGAACAGAAGAGCAAGCTTTAACCTACCATCGGTCGCGACGGATCTCCTGCCGCTTTGATAACCCTAAGGACGTCACCTTTCGCGTGTTCTCGTACCATTTTCTCGTCCAGGCACGAACAGAGAAGAAGGGGATATTCTTAGTTAGGAGAACTACAAGAGAGTGGACAGCGTGTGAATCGAGCGGATATGAAGGCTGAATCCTATCTAATTAAATAATTTAGTGATAGTTCCACCCCCTTAGCACTGTGCGCCATCACCCTTCCATGAAGTCTTCCTCTAGAAGCCAAAAAGTTTCGTCCCTGAAGAGGATAGGAGCTTCGAGTGGGGTCGGTTACTAGGGGTTGGGTTTCTGGCGAGTTCGGGTTTTCGTTTTTGGGTCGAGTCTATTTCTCTGGCCCAAATACCAGATAAAAAAAAATGTTATTTTTCAGGATGAACAAACCCAAAAAAAAAATTTAAAAACCGTAAATATACAAAATAATAAGTGTAATTATGAACAACTTACCTGCTTCCAAGGACTACATCAATCCGTGCATCCATCAACGGGCAAAGGCTGACAACACGAACGGATTTTTCGCTGACTCACTGAAGTGGAATGATTGATAAGATTTGGTTAAGGCTATAATTTAAATTTTGAATACATTCGGTGGTGATAGCTTTTGTTAGAAATCCGTTTATTGCCGTTGGTAATTGCACCCACATTAATTTCCAATTAATGACCAGTCTAATAAGGTTTAAGGGTTATTTATTAAAAAGATAAAAAAATTTTAAAAGGCGGGAGGTGTTTCGCCAGATTAACGCGCGTACGTTTACGTTTTTCACAATCCCCAAAAAAAAGCGCGTACTTTTCAAAGAAGGGAATCACACTGAGGTACGTACTTGTATAAAGTAGTCCCTTCGTAATCTTTGTTGATCCAAGCATCTTAGTTGGAATCATGAGTTGTAAATAGTTGCCGAAATGTTCTGGAATCATGCGTGGTAAACGTTAAATGATAACGGCTCGAGACAATTCCGTAATTTTGTCTAAATCGGTCAAACGATTTGTTTCACTTGGGTGAATTACAGGCATAGGGGCTGAGTTATTGGTAACAACAAACAATTCACGATAAGCAGAGAACGAACCGATGAAAGTAGATATAATAATCGCTACAAAGGTTTAATTAGCTTTTCATAAGATCAAAAGGACGACGAAACAAACAAACCAGATAGATCATTCAAGGCTTTGGTCAACGACAAAAAACGAAAACAACATAAAGATGTCACCCATGTGAACTAGTTGAAATACCTCCGTCACTGTCTTCACCCTGCTCCGGTGGAACGCCTGCCTGGCGGGACAAAGATTTCTCTTTGGCTGTCAAAACATCCACGACACTGTTTGCCAGGAGTCGCCAATTTGAGCTTTCCGCCATCATTTCGGTTGCTTTGTCATACAGTCGTTGACCGGCCACGTCATAGTGTCGCAAGGTCCTGCGAAGCAACTTTTCATCCCGTCGCCGTGCCTTCTTCTCTTCCTCCAGTTGATCCTCTATTTGCTTCAATTTGACCATTAAGTCAACGTTCTTGGCATGGAGCTGGAAGAGTTCCTCTGCCGCCTTTTCACTCCTAGCCTCCCATAACCCCTCCCTCCTGAGAAGTTCGGCCTCAAGGAGGTCAAAATCCGCGGACTGTTCATTTGTACAGAAGATGTTGATCAGATTAGACATCGGTTCTTCCGTGAGGTCGACGGGACTAAGTGTGGGGTCGGTGACGGTCTCCTTCGACATTTTCTCAGAAGTACACAGTGGAGAGAGCAGTGGAAGGTGGCAGAAATAAGGAAGAGGATAAGGATAGACGCAGAGGTGAGAGAAGGAGTTACGACAGAGAAGAACTGGGAAAGAAGCATTGGGAGGTAGGGTTTGTCGTTAAGGGGCACGTAAACATATACCGTGTAAATTGGGAAGCTTCGTCGAATAAAGAAGTAATTGATGTACTTGGTTTATTTTTGGGAAAATAAACGATTTATATTTACTTAAAATCGTAATTTACGATGTCTAATAACCTTTTTTAATTTTTCTGACTTACTTAAAATCGTTATTCACGATTTTTTGAATTTTTTCTTTTTAATATTGTATTATTAGAGGTGAAATCCTTTATCCTGTGTGTTAAACACAACTATGGCCATTTACAAAACGTCAGTGACCTTTTGTGTTTCTTCGATTAAAATAATATATTTTTTACAAAACGTCAGTGACGTTTTGTGTATTAATAATTAAAATAATATTTTTTATTATAAAACGTCGGGAACGTTTCGTTTTTTATAATTAAAAATTTTTTTTATTATAAAACGTCAATGACGTTTTGTGCTACCACTACAACTATGTAAAACACTAAAATAATAAAATATTTTTGTATTTCACATTAAAATTATTCATATATAAATTTTTTAGCCCGATTTCTTCTTATCCCATGACACAGTATTACAGCAAAATATTATAATATTAATGAAAAACACCAGTAACAATCGAATATAAAAAAAGTTTGCCCTTTTTTTGGATATTGGAAAAAAATTGGTGTAATCCTTGAATCGATACAGAACAGCCCAAAAATCGTTAACTCAATGGCGATTCGCCGAAGGGCGTGTTTTGCGTATTTATGGAAAATTATTTCAATTTAAATATACTCAAATTATTACTAACAATACAGGAGATGAGAAGATGTTGATAGTTAACCGCATCTGGATTAAACGGAATTATAATGACTACAAGCACAGAATATTAATCTACCGAAAACAAGGGCGACCTAAGAAACAAACTAAATAGAAAGTTCAGGGCTACAGGGTTCGACAGAAACCAACACAACATAGATATGTCACACATGTGCACCAGGTCAAATTCCTCCGTCCCTGTCTTCACTCTGCTCCGGTTGAACGCGTAATGGATGGGACAAAGATTTGTCCTCGACCTCCAAAACATCGACGACCCTTTGTGCCAGGTCACGCCACTTTGAGCTTTCGGCCATCATTTCGTTTGCTCTGTCATACATTCGGCGAACGGTCGCATCACACTGTCTCTGCTCCATGCGCAGAAACTTTTCCTCAAGACGCCTTGCCTTCTCGTCTTGAGCCAGTTGATCCTCCATGTTGTTCAACTTGACCATTAACTTCAAGTTCTCGGACCTGACACGGAAGAGTTGCTGTGATATTGTCTCGACGCTAGCCTCCCAAATTTCCTCCCTCCTGAGAAGTTCGGCTTGAACGAAGTCACATACGATGGACTTTTCATCTGTACGGACGACGTCGATCATTCTGGACATGGGCCGTTCCTTGAGTTTGACGGGACTGGCGCCGTTGTCGTTGACGGTCCCCTTCGACATTCTCTCGGTAGTGCACAACGGAGAGAGCAGTGGAGGGTGGCAGAATTAAGGATGTGGAGAAGGATAGACGGAGAGGTGAGAGAAGGAGAAACGGCAGAGAAGAACTGGGAAAGAAGCACTGAGAGGGATAGGGTTTGTCATTAAGGTGCACGTATACCTATATAGCGTAGGCCTTATAGTGTAAAGTGAGAAGCTGTTTCGAATACTTTTTTTTTAATTAGAAAATGTGTTATTAATTAATGTAAGTCGTTTGTTTTTTGAAAAAATAAGATATTTATATTTAACGAAAAACAAGGGATAACAAATTTAATGTAGTTTTAAATTTAAATTTAAAGTTATTTTTCAGCGTTCAGGTTCTAAACCGACGTTTAAGATGTCTTCGATTCCCGTGCCAACCCTAAAAACGAAGCATCGGTTACAGACTTACAGCTGGCGTAAATGAAGGCGTGCGTGGCACGGTTCCTGACTTATCTGGTGAGCTGTTTTGCAGTTTATAAGTTCAGTACCCAGTTTTCCTTCCCCTCATCTTGTGATCCATACTAACGACGGTCCTCCTGTAAACTTCCCCTTCCACCACCTATTCATTAAATTTAGATCAAATAGGATGAGATCTAGTGCAAGCACCGAGAAAGGCAGAATAGGAGAGAAGGCCGGATATGGGAGAAGGAAAGGGAAAGGGAAAGGGAAAGGGAAAGGGGTCCCACCGCGCGTCTATCCGCAGACCCTTCTCCCTCGCGAGATATGGGAGAGAATTGCATTAAGGGTTGCGTCGTCGTCCATCCAGGATCTGTTTAACATGCAGGCGACCTGCAAGGTATTTCTGGACATCTGCCGCTCATCTGCGGTGTTCAAGGTGGCCTCCATGGCGGAGATACCCGTCGTGTTCGGTTACGACTTGGAGGACCGTCCTGAGGATGGGTTCCTTAGTGTCAGCGCGCGCGCAGGAAATCCGGGCGCTATATTCCGTATAGGGATGAGAGAATTCTGCTGGATGGACCGACTTGTTGGTGGGGTCGACACCCTGCTTGAGGCCGCCGATGCGGGTGATGTCCCAGCCCGCTACATTTGTGCGATGCTGCTGCTTACGCCGGGTGTTGGGGACGCGACGGACGCTGGTAGGGGGGTTGAAATGTTTGAGAACGTGCTGGCTGCTGGAAAAATTGAAATGTGCAGAGAAGTCTTCGGGCAGTTGTTCGCAAATCCGCTGATTGGGGTGCACCCGTCGGATCCAGGGAAGCCCGTCGTCTGTCGGTCAACCGTCTGCCCGACCCGAGGAACCATGGGTGCCACCAACGATTCCTCTACTGTGTCCTGCGTCCACTGCCTTGCCGAGTTGGAGGTGTTGCATTTCTTTAGTCTATTTACTTTCAGATGAAGTTTCGCTTTAACCGAAGCTGAATGTATTTCATTGTTAATGAGTCGGGTGTTTAGGGTTGGGTGGCCTTGTAAGTCCCCGCTGTCGTGGACCGTATAAGTGACATATTCGAACCGATGCATATCACAGTTTTCAAACATTTAAACGGTCACACGCATAACCTACGATAGAAGCATTATTTCATTACTTCATTCGCTAATAGGGCAAGCCGAATAAATTAAAAAAGAAAAATAAAAAAAAAACGGGCCATCAAAATTTCAATATTAGCGTTGCGACTAAACAGTGCAATAGTAATCCTAAACATACATTGCCGGGGAGGGAAGGCGTCGGTCTATGGTGTCTCCATCCCGTTGTTGCACTGACCCGTAAGACCTTGGACTAAAACGTCGGCCATCTGCCGTATGATTTAATTACGATAAATGCTTCTATAATCAATATAATTATTATAATATATGAATGCATCGGTAAACGAAAACATCTAGGAAAACGTATGCGGTACTGAACCACGGGCAACCCCCCTCCCCCTACCCCCCGAACGGCAGTATATTATATTAAAAGCAAAATGCCACAAGGGCATCTACAAATTCGTCCATCCTCCTTTTGTAATCTCCAATAATCCGTCCTCGAAGTCCCTCCAAATGGCCGGAAGTTCCCAAAAGGACAAAACGAAACTGGAGGCATCCATTCAGCACGAGTGTCTGCCGAATTTTCTTCGTGTCGAATTATGGTCGAGTATTGCCACGATGGTTGCATCGAATTCGATTGAGGATCTGTTCAACATGCAGGCGAGTTGCAGGTTATTTGCATCTGCATGCAATTCCGACGCCGTGTACAGGCACGCGTCGGTGTCGGTGTTGCCTATCGCTTGCTTCCTCGACTACTCCGGTACGCCTGCAATGACATTTCTGCGTCGATGCGCCATAGCGCGGAATCCGGCCGCTATGCTCCGCGTTGGGATGTCTCATTTATTCTGGTGTGGCCACCGCAGAGGTGGTATGCGGACCCTGACCGAGGCAGCAGAGTTGGGCGATGTGGAGGCCTGCTACATCGCTGCGATGCTGCTTCTGTCGCTCGGCGACAAAACAGATGATGAGGTCATCCGTGGATTCGAACTTTTTTGCGTCGTTCGTGACTCCGGCAAAGTCGAAAGGTGCAGGGAGGTCTTCACGCAGGTGTTCGCCGGTCCGTGGTCCGATATACCCCCAGCGACCCCAGAAGATTCCGTGTCATGCCGTTCCGGTAGTTGCCGTACCCGTGGGACCATTGGTGACGACAGCGATCTGTCCACTGTGACGTGTGTGCAATGCCTGGCCGAATATGAGGTGCGGAAGTTCTTGGGACTTATTGCGTTTAAGTAGTTTTGTAAACCCCAGCGATGGAGATGCCGATCATGCTAATTGCTATGCGTACTGATGGTGTATTTTACCTTATTCTTGTAATCGCATAATATAACAAGGCTAGTAAATATATACAACAATGATTAATCTTGCTTAATAGTCGAATATAATGATTAATCTTTATCTGATATCTCTTCACGCGTTACTTCGGGTTGGGGACAATGTTAGTGTAAAGTTCTAAAATTTATAGACTATAATAACTATAGTATTGTTTAACTTCGATTGTTTTAAATAACATATATTTTATTATGTAAATACACTAAATTGTAGTTTAGGGTTTTTAAAAGACGTATTTCGTATGATTTAAAAAAAAGGACACAGAGAAAAGTATGCATAATTGTGTTATCCGTGTTTAAGTTCCATTGCAGAATATCGAAAGGGCGACAGAACAAACATAGGAAATAATGGGATCACACTGGCCCCGGCGGAAAACTTGACATCCAGACATGTTGCATGTGCATCACATCAACTACCTCCGGCGCCGTCTTCATTCTGCCCGGCCGGAGGACGACGAGGACGACGACGGAGCAAGAACCTTTGCCTTTCCTCCACAACGTCCAGCCGGCGTTCCAGCTCAGACCACGGAAGAGACTCAACCTGTTGTCGTTCATGGCGCTGGGCAATTTCAGCTTGTAATTCCTTCTCAGTGAGAACCAACTGTTGAAGGAGCGCGTCATTTTTTCGCTTCTCTGTTTTCAATTCTTTTTCAAGCCGTCGCTTTTCCTGCACCTCTTTCTCCAGTTCATCCTTCCTTGCCTCGAAGACGAACTTGGAGGCCATCAGCTCGACCTTTGCCTGCCTCAGTTCTGCATCCGTGGTTACAAGTGTCGCCTTTAAGTTCTCCTCCCTCCTAACCAGTGCCGCCGCAACGAGATCACAATCTGCGGACCTATCATCTACGCGGATGATGTCGATAAGTGCGTCGATGGAGAGTTCCACGAGGTCCTCTGGACTAATGGCGTGTTCTGTGATTGATTGCTCCGACATTTTCTCGGGATAAGACGACGACGACATTGTGGCAGTTATGGAGAAGGGTAGACTGAGAGTTAAGATAAGGAGTTCCGGCAAAGAAGACGTGAATAAGGGCTAGTAGTTACTAGGGTTTGGGGTTGTGAGTAACGGGCACGTATACACATATATAGTTTAAAGTTGCTTGGATGGGTTTTTAACGCAAATAACGTGTAAGTAGTGGGGTTTATTCACGAAAATAGGAGATTAATTTAAGCTATTTCGGTTGAAAAAAAAAGTTAACGATAACATTAAACATTTCTTCAATAAGCAATTAAGGAACGCAATTAAGCTTGTCATGAATATAACACAAGAATCGAATAGTCAACATTTAATTTGTGCCTCGATAAAACCCTATCAGTTGAATTGGAAAGCACATTAGTATTTCGTTCGTCCCATATTAATTAATTAACTTTTCCTTTCCAGAACCATCCGTAGAGAATTGGAAAGCACATTAGTATTTCTCTCGCGCGGACCCCACGCTCAGGAGTTAACGTGTACTTCAAGCCGAATTAGGTTCATAAGCAGGTGTGCAGGGATGCCAGGGTCAGGTGTAGGGGTGTGGTGTACAGAGATATGAAGAAAACAGCTTTCTTTTGTCAAATCAACCATAAAAAAATTATTATTGCAATTAACCGAAAAAAAAATGACCATATTATTCCATAATGTACAGCATACGACATGTATTTAATTGTTTTATCTGGTGGTTTCCTATAATAACGATTATCGACGACCTCCATTAAATTTGCAAACAACGAAAATGCCATTTACGTTTCCCAATTCCCATTTCTCATTTCCGGATATCTGCGCAAGCTGGAAAATGAAATCCGGAATGGCCACCGTCCTTTGGCAAAAGGATGCCACTTCTAATTGTACGTATATGTTAATATGGGACTAATTACATAAATTAATTGTACTAAATATCCGGTATTAACCATAATTTTGTGCAACGAAACGAGTTACGCGCTAAGCGGTAAAAATTAACTAATGTCAGTGTATATTCTACTGTTGGGCAACGAAACGATTTACGTGTTATACCCTTATTGTCCTTTTTATTTTTCCTTGACCGGCCGGATAGTATCGGTCGCCGTGTTGAAGCAGGCATTAAAGATCCTATGCTCCGACAGGGGTTGACAGAGTGCTTCCGGTTTGCCCGCCTGTGTAGATGGCTTCATCCGACGATTGAAAGAAAGAAAGAAAAATAACTGAAACGATGCGGAATTTATATATTATATATAATTAAGAAAACCCAGTTTTACTCGGAGGTTACACAACATGCGAAGAACAGCTAACGAAATAAAGACTCGGACGGTAGCTGCCGTGGTTCATATAGCCCCGACATCGTCTCCATTCTGGCCGGTGGGATCCTGATAGTCAGAGCCGTCTGCCGTTGCCGCAGGATGACCATACAGTTGGCGGGCCAATAAACCTACCTTGATCTCCACAACCTCAAGCCTGCCTTCCATTTCACGCCACGGTGCCATCTGTTGCTGTTCCCGTCGACGAAGATCGGCAATTTCCGCTTTCAAAGCGTTTGCTTTGTCTTCGAGTTCGCGAACGGTGGTTTGGTGCTGTTCCAACTCCGTCCGCAACTTCTTCTCCAACCGTCGGCCTTGTTCCACTTGATGCTTCCTGATACTAGCCCTGACTTTGGCGGTGATTGCCTCGATCCTGGCCGTCCTTGCTTCGTCCTGTGTCCTACGAAGACTATCACTCAGAAACCTCATCCTCTGTTGGAGGGTGTTGATTAGGTCTGCGGTCGGTTGTTCCTGGAGGTCGCCCGGACTAATGGCGTGGTCGTCGAGGGATTCGTGCGACATTTTGCGGGATGAAGATCGGGAGGTTTGGTAGACGATAACGGCCCTTGAAGCTATGACTTTTCTCCCGGATGTGGTTATGGATAAATATAAGGAATGGTTATGAATTGTGACGGACATGTGGATTGAAATACATTAATGAAAAACAAAATTTATGTTAACAATAGATAAATTAATACATTTTGTTGTGGTTAATTAATGTGCGTATGGTATTCCATGAGAAAACGAAGATATTAATGCACCTGGTGGTTTTATCGATAAACGAAGAAAAAGCCTGTCAAAACTTCTGCTGCATCGATAACGCAGAATCCGATATGATTGCAAATCTTTGCAATGTGACGTTAGAGTAGACATGAAGGGCTGAAGGTCTATGGACTGCTATGAATAACGTCGCAGACAGGAGTTGCGTTGATCTCGAAAAAAATAACTTTGTTACTAGGCTATGCAACCAAGTGTAACCGAATGAGAGGTCAGTGAGTGGAAACAATTGTATTTTCAATAACTTTACTTTTTAATACTACGCAGAAAACACAAAAATAAAAAATATGGCAATCGAGGCAAACAGTACGAAAACGGCAAAACAAGTCAAATAGTTGGAAAAATTATTACATAATAGTGATATTAGATATATTACATTGGATGACCAAAAAAATATTGAGAACCCATTCCTATCCAATCAGTCAAAGAGGTGGACAAACAGGATCAATTCATAATCAGCCCTACAATGCACGCACGGAATATGAGCAGCACCTCCGTCACCGTCGTTTACGTCCCAGCCTCTTCCATAGCGTTGATGGCGGTAAATGGCACCCATGTTCCCACGGGTTGGACATGCATGCGAAGAACAGAGTTGATTCTCTTCGTTTAGCATCGGCACGCGACGCAGGTGTCTCCACGTCCCCTGTACAACGCCGCGGAACACCAATTTGCAGTTTGTCAGGGCACCGGCCGCCTCAAGCCCACGAAATGTTTGTAAGCCGTTGTTCTTTGAATCGGCGTCGTCGCGTAGCATCAGCATCATCGCCACTATGTACTGGGCTGCGGCATGGCCATGGGCTGCGACAACGTGCATGGTTTCCATCCCCGCAAAACGACACCCGCCTAAGAAAAGGTCAGACACCGCAGACCGAAACAGAACTTTCACGTGGCCACTCTGCCTGCATCGCGCTAAGAAGTTTCTTCCCGGATGGTGGATGGGACTCACACTCCACCATCGCTGGTCCCAAATTGGAATGTTGGCGCATCTGTAAACGGAATCCTCATCCCCTGCATTACGTGCAGCGGTGCACGACATCCTGAGACTGCACAAGTCCCTGACGGACTGTGCTGCGGTCCTTCCAGCAATTAAGGTCCATACATCGTGGGGAAGGTTGGCCGGGCCTGTCGGACGATACATCTCCTCCCCTTGTATTGAGCGCCCTCACACGATAGATAACTGGTCGTTTATGTGTAAATAGTGGATAAGCCTCCAATCAGGTATCTCAATTGCTGTTGTTTACGGTGTATATATAGTCACCCGGTGCCGTTTGCGATGGTATCCCATCGGTTGTGTACCGTACATCTACACCTAATCAGCTACAATCACGTCGTTTCGGGAGCATGCCGATTGAGTTTCCCGTCGGCTCACAAAGGGGTTCCTTAGCCAACACGTTCGTTAAGTTTCTCTTTATGTTTTCTTATATCAGAATTTAATATTATAATTTAAGTCTAATATTTTAATAATATTAAATAACATTATTCAGACATTGTTCCAAATTCATGTTGTTTAATTTTAATTATAGTATATTTATATGTAATAAGTATCCGTTTACCTAAATAACATTTACATGATAATAAAGAAGATAACCGTTAATATTATACGTCCACACTAAACCGAAACATAAAATGTCAATAATAAATCTAATCTGCATAACAATCCTAAACCCTAGCTATGTCAACAAACCGTTCCACCTCGTAGTCGGCGCGACAACGAATGCACCCAATATGGTTGGCGCCTCCGACACCGTGGATGGAGCCCCGCTCTGCAGCCCTTCGGCGGTACACATAGAGAAGACCCATGTGGCCTCGGGTCATGCATCTGCTCGAGTAACATACTGTATGTTCCTCTCCCTTATCCGGCATTTGGACTTCATCTGGCCAAGAAATTGTGAGGACTGCGAAGCAACTCGAGTAACATGCCGGGAGTAAGTTACCTACTTCGAGCGTACGAAAAAGTTCCAAACCTTCTTTTTGGGCGTCTCTGTCGTCCCTTCGGAGGAGCAACTCCATTGAAAGTGCGTACTTGGCTGCGTCCAGCCCATCTCTTGCAGCCTTTTGCAGCATTTCCCATCCTACAGGGTGGTTACGTCTTATGTAGAGCTCCCGCAGCGCCTCCCGAAACAGAAGTTCCGGGTGACCAACATCAATGCACCTCTCGAAAAAACTTCGCCCAATAGGGTCCCGTATCCACACCCAATTCAGTTCATGCGGAGGTGGTATTGCAACCTTCTTGAGGACGTTATCGTCGTCGCCTACATCGCGCGCAACGCAACACGTCATACGGAACCTGCACAGGTCCTCAATCGATGTCGTCGCCACTTTAATGGCTATGGCTACCCAAACGTCGCGGGGTAGTTCAGAGGCGTTACAGAACCGCTCCATTGACACTCTCCTTGGACTGGTGCCGGCTAGTGTATATACTTCACAGGATGTAATCCACTGACCAGTGGTTTTGGCAGCAGGAATGCTAGTATATTTATGGATAAGGGTCGCCCTTTGGAATCCGATTCGCTCGCACAGTGGACTTAACCGACGCATCATTTCGTTGGCGAAAATCCACGTAAGTTTTCGAAAAAAAATAAGAAGGAAAATGGTTTCTATGAACTTGCATTGTAAATAGAAATAACACTGTTAATTGATGGCATTTATTGGATTTGTCGTTACGCGCTGGTGCGTATTTAGTAGCCGGCTAGGAGCGTTAAAATTTAATCTAAGTAAAATATACGCTAACTAATCATCATCGCATTCATTTGTATAAATAAAATTAAAGAAAATCAGTCCTTGAAATTGCAATAGGTGTTCATGCACGAGAGACGAAACATGAAACGAACGGCCGTGAACACAAAAAGTCTTAATCTGCGAGTAACATAACCTTGAATCGCCACACCTGGTCGCAGCGTACCCTAATACAAGACTAAAGAAGAAAGCAACGTAATACTAACCTTTTGTCCAAAGTTGTACCATTGTTGTTTAAAGCATAAATATCTACAGAAAGCGTATTGTCCCATACCCCGAATTGACATATACACCTGCTCCTCTGCAGCTACCCATGCTCTAGGTCAGCGCGTCATAAAGTTTCGCCTCGGGGGCATCACGAGGAAATGAGTGGCGTAGGTTGTTTCCAATATCGTGCGCGGATTACTTGCATCTAGTTCTCTCCCGGTTATGACCACCATTGCCAACCAATCTGGTTACGTTTTTTTTTATGCATGAAGCACAGGGTTTACGACCGTTGGATAAAATCTCAGAGTGAAGATTTGATGAATACGTGTCCTTTTTAGTAGACCAAAAAATTAAAGTAGGTGTAACAAAAACCCCAAACACTAAACCCTAAACCCTAAACCCTAAACCCACTAATCCCTAAACCCTAAACCCTAAACCCTAAACCATGAACCCTAAACCATAAACCCTCAACCATAAACCCTAACCCATAAACCCTAACCAATAAACCATAAACCATAAACCCTCAATACTAAACCCTAAACCCTAAACCCTAAACCCTAAACCCGAAACCGTAAACCTTAAACCCTAAACCCCAAACCTAAACACTAAACCCTCAATACTAAACCCTAACCATAAATCCTAAACCCTAAACCCTAAACCCTAAACCCTAAACAATAAACCATAAACCCTAACCCCTAAACCCTAAACCCTACAACCCAAACCTAAACACTAAACCCTAAACCCTAAACCCTAAACCCTAAACCCTACAACCCAAAAATAAACACTAAACCCTCAACCATAAACCCTAAACCATAAACCCTAACCAATAAACCATAAACCCTAAACCCTCAATACTAAACCCTAAACCATAAATCCTAACCCCATACCATAAACCCTAAACCCTCAATACTAAACCCTAAACCCTAAACCCTAAACCCTAAACCCGAAACCGTAAACCGTAAACCCTAAACCCCAAACCTACACACTAAACCCTCAATACTAAACCTTAATCCATAAATCCTAAACCCTAAACCCTAAACCCTAAATCCTAATCCCTAAACAATAAACCATAAACCCTAAACCCTAAACCCTAAACCATACAACCCAAACCTAAACACTAAACCCTAAACCCTAAACCCTAAACCCTAAACCCTAAACCCTAAACCCTAAACCCTAAACCATAAATCCTAACCCCGTACCCTAAACCCTAAACCATAAACCCTAAACCCTAAACCCTAAACCCTAAACCCTAAACCCTAAACCCGAAACCGTAAACCGTAAACCCTAAACCCCAAACCTAAACACTAAACCCTCAATACTAAACCCTAATCCATAAATCCTAAACCAATAAACCCTAAACCATAAACCCAAAACCCTAAACCCTAATCCCTAAACAATAAACCATAAACCCTAAACCCTAAACCCTAAACCCTACAACCCAACCCTAAACACTAAACCCTCAACCATAAACCCTAAACCATAAACCGTAACCAATAAACCATAAACCCTAAACCCTCAATACTAAACCCTAAACCATAAATCCTAACCCCATAACCTAAACCCTCAGCCCTGAACCCTAAACCCTGATCCCTGCACCATGCACCCTAAACCTTAAACCCTAAACCATAAACCATAAACCCTAAACACTAAAACCTAAACCCTAAACCCTAAACCCTAAACCCTAAACCCAAAACCCTAAACCCTAATCTATAAACAATAAACCATAAACCCTAAACCCTAAACCCTAAACCCTAAACCCTACAACCCAAACCTAAACACTAAACCCTCAACCATAAACCCTAAACCATAAACCGTAACCAATAAACCATAAACCCTAAACCCTCAATACTAAACCCTAAACCATAAATCCTAACCCCATAACCTAAACCCTCAGCCCTGAACCCTGAACCCTAAACCCTGATCCCTGCACCATGCACCCTAAACCCTAAACCCTAAACCATAAACCATAAACCCTAAACACTAAAACCTAAACCCTAAACCCTAAACCCAAAACCCTAAACCCTAATCCCTAAACAATAAACCATAAACCCTAAACCCTAAACCCTAAACCCTAAACCCTACAACCCAAACCTAAACACTAAACCCCTCAACCATAAACCCTAAACCATAAACCGTAACCAATAAACCATAAACCCTAAACCCTCAATACTAAACCCTAAACCATAAATCCTAACCCCATAACCTAAACCCTCAGCCCTGAACCCTGAACCCTAAACCCGGATCCCTGCACCATGCACCCTAAACCCTAAACCCTAAACCATAAACCATAAACCCTAAACACTAAAACCTAAACCCTAAACCCTAAACCCTAAACCCTAATCCATAAAATTTGCAAATTATATATAAATATGCTTGTTATATATAAATTTAAGTTTCTTCTTATTGTCAAATTATTATTTAGAGTCAAAATTTTTCTAAAAATTAAATTAAGATAAATAAAATACAAACATAATCTAAGCCAAAACTAGAACCGCTTCTAATGTTCATTAACAAGCCCACGTTTTTGAAATAATAATTCACAGTTTCACACATTAGACTTTAATTACATACTTTAATTACACGCTCGTAATCTTTGCATTAAAAGCTGCATGAAGTGTCGCTTCGATTGAAGACATGGAACTATAACAACAAAACCAACAAAATTCCTGCACGTGTAGAGAAAATTGATGTTCTTCACCGTAGCATTGCCCGGTGTTCATTATTTCGTTCATTGGATAAGCCTTTTACAGTATCCACATCATACAGCCCCACCCATCAAATCCCAAATCCTCCTCTTATAATGCAACAAACCAAGGTGAGCCAAAGGAGCGACAGTAATGGGATAACACAGTCTGTAGGAGGACGACGAGCAAACATATGGTTGACAGTCGGGCATCATCTGGAGCCGGTGCGGGAACCTTATTGGATTCGGGTGGATCACTACTATAGAGCTGGTTCGGGCCGGTCTGCTGACCCTTAACCGGGGACAAAAAATTTAAAAAAGCTTTCCTCGGTATTGTGGCAACACTCTTCCGTTTCGTCTTCTTTGAATTAAGAATAAATCGAATTTATTGTCGCCTAATATCAGGATATTTCTTGAAAAACGATGTTTAATATTTTATTTTATTTGACGGGAATTGACGTCTGTTGATGTGATGTGAATGACTGCTCCAACGGCCCGCGGAACAAGATAGTCAGATTAACCCCGTTGCCCAACGCAACGCGCTCAACAACTATATAATACAGCAAATGTGGAAACTGTATAATATACGCTTCCATCTACTCGATTGCCACTGTTGTCGCAAGTCTAAAACACGGTATTGAAAGGAGAAAAAATAAATAGAAAAAGAAAAGCAACTTGGGTATGGAAAATCAATTTCCGGATTTCTTGGCTGCTATGGGGGAGCAGATCCTTCCAGACGATCTTTTGATGGAGATTTTCACTCGCACTGACCCGAAGACGGCGGCGAGATGCAGAACCGCAAGCACAACCTGGCGTGTCCGACTGTCTTCCGAGAGATTTAGGATGGACAACACGCTGACAAACATTGGAAAATACCGTAATGTGTTGCTCCAGATTGGTGACCCGGAGAGGTACGGTTCAACCCAGGCTTTTTGCATTGTTGACTGTGAAGGCGGAGAAAGAGTAGCCGCGCCAATGCCAGAGCAACTGGGTCCAGGCGGATGGTGGAATGTTATCGGCTCCGATTGCGGTGTGATCTGCGTCCAATATAGCACGAATGGTCCTGATTTGAGGCTACTGTTATGGAACCCGCTGCTGCGAACCGCTCGTCAACTAGACGATCCGGCCGACAAACTTCTAAAACAAGCAGTAATCGGATACGCCTTTGGATACCGGGCGGGAACTGACAATTACTGCGTCGTCCATATGTCAAAGAGGCACGTCCTAGACAGGTTTTTGCACTGCAATGTTTTCAATTCGGCAGAAGGAAGCTGGAAGCACGCGTACATCAACGATCAACGACTCACTCACCTCGACGAGGGCTCAGCTTTTCACCTTGGTAAGGCCGTGTGGGTAAACTGGGGAGGACGTGGTTTGACGATTGCAACGCATGTGGTTGTGTTGGATGCAGACACATTTATTCTGAGCAAGATAAGGATAAACCGTAACTTAATTCAGCACGTGCAGGCACTGCGTGTGCTCGACGGCATCCCACACCTGGTCGGGTATGAACGATCGCCGCACCGAGGACTATCGACCATATGGTGCAAGATTGACTTGGAATCCATGTGCCTCGTCCCGTTCATCAGGCGAAGAGTTGCCGGTCAGTACGGCGTTCCATGGAATCCTATGACGATCATGGGTGATCGTATGATAACAGTGCGCGAAAACAACCACCGGCGGGCAAGAGATGCTAACGGTGGTTTTCTGACGGAGATTTCGTTGGTTCAGATTAATTTACTTAACCGACACAGAGTCACCGCATTCAATGGTGAGTGGCCGAGTGACATGAACCTTCAGCGCGTTATAACTGTGGGAGTGGGTTGTCTAGTTCCCTAATAGAGCGGCCGATATTGTGATTCGATCAGTTGTATCGTTATTTGTATTCCGGGCATGCTTAAAATATGTTTTTCAAATGGATTGATGTGTATCATGTTTTATTATACTTGGTAGGATGAATATGCGAAATGAAATTTATCTTATTGGATTGAGAACATATAGTACGTGTGCAATCAAATCCACACAACAATTACATTTGATGAAATACTTTAAACTAGTCATGTTTTCCACTCGTGAATACCGAATCAAAAATAAATTACAAATAAAAATCCTCATCAAGCGATCTTCACGGGTAAAAAAAACAACAAAATGATCGCGGATATCAGCACGGTGATCAGAACACCTAGCCTCCTCGTCGTCGCGACACTCGCAAGCATGTTGTCTTCCATGGCCGTAGATGCTGAAATCGCGGCCTCCAGATCTGCCCTTGTTTCAGACAAACTCTGTTGCAAAGAACGCAGCTCGTCTAGGACTTCCTGCCTTGTCTTCTTCAACTCCGTGTTCTCGCTTCTAATGCCCTCGTTCGTTTCTAGCAACCTGCGAATGACGTCGGAGTAACGGGGCGGGGGTTCTGGATCGTACCACTGAAAGAATGAGCATTTCCTGCTGGTTCCGTACCCAGAACATCCATAAAATCTTCTGCCCGGATAGTCACATTTCCAAGCGGTTCTGATTGGCGACCTCACGCCACAGTGACATCGAGGCGTCGGTGCATCGACGGAGGACGAGCTTATGGAAGAGGATCCCTGCATTATGTGTTCAGTAGTTCACGAGGGGAGTAAAACACTGGCTTTTGAAATAGCCGTGCCCAACGAGGTTTCATATTCACCTCTCTGCTAATGCCGTCATGTGTTCGCATCCCAACGGCCTTCTTGTTGACTGACACATGTGACGCCAACTTGGCACGTAACGGTCGATTATAGGCCCCAGCCGCGGGCCGGACGCATGTTACACCATGAAGTTGTAAGCCGACGATCCAAACCGTCAACATTAAATATGTGACCCGTTTTTCTCTGCGTGTTATAATCTTTCCTCATGAAAAATTTCGAAGATACTAATTCATATGTAATTATCTTACTGTCATATAATCTCTTGTTATTCCTTTTCCTTGTTGTTAAGGGATATTGATTAATTAGTTGTTTTATATGTTTCGTGATTTCAGGGGCAATTACGTTTTTTTGATATGACGTGATTGACATACCCATCACGATGCACAACTGCGCGTCTGAGCGCTACATTGTAGCAAAACTAAAGAAGTGTATAGGAAAACTGACCTCATGCCCCCTCATGCTACGGCAGGTCACCTTTTGCTATCTTAGGAAGCACATTGCAAGGCCTTGAATATTGGACGGTACCCGTGGTTGCCTAACCAGTGCAATTCTAAACGCATGTGATGCATCCTGCCTGGATGGACCTGACCGTCTTCAGACTCCAAGAAAGGTGTTTGCAGACCCAACATTATGACCGGCCAACAGCTAGCCTAGTCAAATATCTTCACAACTCAAACCAACTCAAAACACAACCATATCCACGCATGACCAACACGGACCAACTCATCGGACGCCGACGACCGATACTGCAACCAACAATGGCAGAGAATGGGACACCCGCTGCATCCAACAACGTCAACCGCGAGACGTCCCAGGTACGGTTGCGGTGCATCAATCGTTTTTTGTTTATTTATTTATTTATTTCTCGTAGTTATGATTACTCTACTACCGATTCTTCTGAGTTAGTAGTATACCCGAACGAACTAACAAGCACCCAATGCTAGGAGGACCAGAAAACACCGGGCCCCAAGGACACCACTCCAAACGACGCGTTGCTGGAAATAATGAGAGAGGTGCTCGAGAACACAAAGGTTGGTGACACTTGTCTCACTATCTGCTCTAACTGAATCGGTTAATCCAACCATCTGACAGATCTGTTACCATTTTCTATTGAAGAGCGCGCAACGCCGAATGGACAGGGTCGAAGCGGAATTGGTGACGATTCAGTTGTTGGTGGGCGGTCTTAGAGAGCCTGTGACCCAGAGGCTACAGGAACATGCGGATCAAGTCAACGCAACGTCCGATGGAAACCGGATCGAGAAGCAGAGACAACCTGTTCCCGAAAGGGTACACATGCAGAACCCGATGTCACGCACCTCCATTACCAACCGTAGACAGTTGATGCATCCAGGAACGATGAAGAAGAGACATCATCAATCGTCGATAATAAGCAGCGGCGGAGACGTCGAAATGTCTATTTACGATGAAGAAGACGATCTGAAACGGGCCATGTACCCAAAGATGTGCAGGTCAAATACGCTCGTCGACGAAAATAACTCGAAGGGTGGCTTGGCTACAAACTTCTTCAATCGATTCAAGGAAAAGGTATACGGGGGTAACCGAGGGACTATATCCGCCGAACGCACGAACAATGCAGCCAACCCGACAGGACGCAATGGACTGCAGCCAACGCAAAACAGAAAATGCAGTTTTCCCTTTAACACAATGACGTCATCCGACGAGAGCTCATCGAAGCCTGAAAGCAGCCACGGACGGACAGCCGACACCTACAAGCATATTCCGCGACGACCCCCCTCAAACCTGACCAAGAATGGAACAAATACAACCAACGCATGGCCGATCTCTCAGCACGCGATGGACATCTGTAGCTACGTCTACGACCATGATTCTGACCCAACGTGGGTATTGTATCCGAATATCAACCGCTGAATATGCCGTGCGGCGTCATTTGTGCCGGAAGGCAGTTAAAATTGCCCTCACAGTGTAACATCTTCCAGTTATTCACCGCAGGGAGATCGTTGTACGCATCGGGTCGCAACATGCAACTCGTCCTGACATGGGATGCGTGTTAGACGGACGGCAACCAACCCAGAAGGCACGTAGCAATCGATCGGACCTTTTTCGAATAAATGGATTTAATTCCGCTGACCCGGGTTTATTACTTCCATGTGAAGTCTGAATTTTTTTTTTGTCGGATTTCAATTGCAGATAATGGAGATGATCACGATCATGGTTGCATCGGAGGGAGAGACCGATGGAGATCACCGTCGATCCGTGTGGTGCTTGCACCCGAATTTTGCGGTACGACCAAAACAAACTTCCCTACTTCATTTTAATCCATAACTATGATTTAACCGTAGCTGTTATAACACGAACCTTGTACCGTTGACATATGCCGGTCACTTGTTTCAACCTCTGAATACTCCCTAAGTAACCAGTCCGATGTAATGGATGGCGTCCACCCTGAAATTTTGGCACAGCGATACAGGAAAGAACACATGCACCCGACTGAAGACCTGCGCATTGTAAGCTACCGACCAATAAGATTCTTGTACGCATGTTCTGGTCATGGTCAGACTGAATTTTGAGTCTCTTCTGCTTTTCGGCTTTTTCTATCGATCGCAGGTCTATATGCCAGTACTAGAAGAAGACTATGAGAAGCACTGGTTCTTGGCCGTGGTTGACCTGTCGGACAAGCAAGTCTATCAATTTGACACGAATGCGACTAAAGAATCAAAGGCAAGAAGGAGACGTGTCATACAATGCATGGTACGCAACGAACATAAGTCAGATCATCGTCCTATCCAAATACGCTAATCTATTTTATGTTTTTGAATATGTGCCAGCTTACTGCCCTGGATGGAATTGTTGCAACTGACGGGTATAAAAACTTACGCTCTAAGGCCGCTCCCGAGTTTGCCAGTATGAAAATCATGTCCGCACCGGGAGTGCCCAAAAACAGCAGCAGTACAGACGCTGGCATTTGGGTCATGCAGTGGATGGCAATGGGACGCAGGTTCACGTACGCGGTGTTGCCAATTGTAAGTTAACGCATGCAAACAGGTAAAATGCATGCAATTGCAATAAGTGTCTCTAATAAACGCGGTATTGACCATTGTAGCTGTACGAAGAGAAGATCAGGATAAAAATGGCAATTGCACTGCTAACGGGAAGATGCAACGAGGAAAGTGGTGCATTGCTTGCTAAGTCGGCCGCGAAGAAGGGAAAGCGCGAGTAACATACGTCTGAAGATGCGGAATTCAACGTCTTTTTTTTTTGGGTAACTCATGCACTACAGTTTTTTTCGTGGACTGATTGTATCATGGGCCATACTTCTTATTACGGTTATGGGCCCCTACTTTTACTCTATACTTATGTTGGGCCCCTTTACGTTATTCGATGTTGGGTGGTTGGACGAGTACGGAATCTGGGTTTTGACTCGACTCGGTTTTTCCGGACCATCACCAACACGGAAGAAAATGTTAACTTCCAGCACGTGCAAACAATTTAAAAAAGGTTTTTTTCAGGGAAAAAAAATTAAAAACGGAAAATGTACAAAAAGTAAAAAATAACGTGACTATCTGCGTCGTTCGAAAACATCAATCCATCCATCCATCACCAAGTCCTGGCTGACAATACGAACTCATTACTCACTGACCCACGCAATGGAATGAATGATAACACTAGATTAGGCCTAAATTTAAATCCTATGCTCATGCGGTGGTAATCGAATTTTTTTTTTAAAAAACCCGGTAGTTGCCATTGGTAAGTGCAACTATATTAATGTCACATTAATGTCCACTCTAATCAGGTTTAAGTGTTACTTATTAAAAAGGATAACTTTGAACGGCGGGAGTTGTTTCGCCTGTTTAACGCGCGTAGGTTCGTACGTTACCCAAAAAATAAAAATCACATACTTTTCGAAGAAGGGAAGCCATTGTTGGATACTCAACAGCTTCCGGCAGTAAAGAACCCAAAACCGTCAAAGAAATCGCACACGAGGTATCACGGGCAACCATGCCGCCGCTCGCTGATTTTCGCTTCTTCAGATTCATAATCCCCAACATGGAGAATCAAATTCTAAGTTCTCACTTTTTATGTTCTACTCACGTAACCCCAAGGCCAGCATGCAAGCCCACATCATTATCGATTTTTTTGCTCCTGCAGAGATTGCCGGTGCCCTTCTCCAACGTTGTACGGGATAACATGAGGAACCCCGTCGAGGTAATCACCACAAACGGTCAGTCGTGGAGCATCTCGTGGGATGTGGAGGAGGAGCATCCGCATCAAATCGTATTCACCGGCGGCTGGCGAGGCTTTTACGAACACTACCACCTGCGAATCGGTGACTCAATGCTGCTATCGTATCACCAACCCAAGTTTTTCTATGTGGCCATCCACGACACAACATACTTCGAGATCAACTACGAAAGGTAACAATATCATTCTAGCGGGTTATTGGTATGCACTCGGCTAACTCGTGTGTTTTATGCTGTTTAACGTTCCTCCAGAAACTTGAGAAACGGAAGTCTTCCGGCAATACCCGCACATGGCAACTATGCAGTCCAGTTCTTCGAGATAATCCCGGTGAACGCCCCTGATACACTGGTATGGAACCCAATTTCAATTCCTTTACCACCTGCAATCATCAATCCATCCATCTGTGGCACATTGTAACCCTTTTGTTTTTCCACCATCCACTACAGAAGCTCCCGCTACGGTTCTCTCGGGAATATGGCCGGTCCCTACCGCGACCACTGACCCTAACCACGCCTACAGGACATCGTCATCGCGTGCGGTGGAATATGCAACCTAACGGGAGGATCGTGCTTCATGGAGGATGGGAGGGTGTCCGGGCACGCTATGGCCTAAGGGATGAGTGGCTTGTGCTGTTCCATTATCACGCCGTTCAGAACACAATGTACGTCATGTTCTTCAACGGTCAAACAATGGAAATCAACTACTTCGCCCATGCCGGCCCCGGGACGGACTCCACTTGTATAACCGATCCGTCGGCCCCCAGGTCAAGGCACATAGCCGATGGGTTCAGATCGACCAATCCGTTCTTTGTAAGTCCAATCGTGCACCGCCTGGCAAACCGTTTTCTCGTAAGTGTGCCGACAATTGTTTTTAAGGACAACTATTTCATATCCTATTGTTCTAGTCAACTATTTTATTGATCTAACCAAAGAGATGTCTTCACTTCCAGCCGAATGTCCCCCATCTGCCGGGAGTATGCGAGGATAGCCCAATTACGATTACCAACGACAGGGGCGCGTGGACCGTTCGGTATACGCACTATGTCGGGAGGACGAACGGATGCTTTGGAATTGGCTGGTCTGCCTTAGCAACTGCATGCCAACTAAGACACGGCCATGTTTGTGTCTTCGAACGGCTTGCGCCGCAAGAATACCGGCTGCATATATATTGACAACTCCGGTCCCCTAAACCCGAAGGCACCGTCCCCAAACCCATCGGAGTCACTCGGTCAAGTACGGTGGTGCAACCTGCATGTCCAGACATCTGTATCTTGAATCTATATATTATTAGGGCCCAGGAATACAATTCTACCTTCCCGTCATTAGCTTATGTTTTGGATGATAAACACCGTTATCGTTTCTGTCGTTAACGTGCACGTAGCATTGCAACTGGACTGATGTGCCAATATTAGAAATGTATGTAAATTTGTGCCTTTGAACTTTGAATGTTATTTTAACCTGTGAACCTTGATTGTAATCCGATTCACTTCACCTGCATTTTGTATCTTTGCATTTTTAATTTTGAATCTTCACACTGAGGTGTTAATAACCCCAAAATGCTAATCAGTAGTGGTTGTTTATTGATTCGAAGTTGTTGCCGTGCTTCATTTAGTGCATTTTACTCCTCACTTCAGGTGTTTTAACCGTGTGTTTTAAATTACATCAACAAGCAACGATCCCTTACAAAGAACTTCAAGGTCGCGATTGAAACACATGCATTTTCCAACGATATTTTTTATGAGACTGAACCACATGCATTTTCCAACGAGATTTTTTATGATGCGTGCATATGAATATCCACTGAACGTTACTACCAGCTACATACAAAATATCTACTTACCATACATACAAAATATCCACTAAAAATAGAATGGCTGTAAAAATGAACCTAACGACCGAATAATAATACATCAGGTATGACAGTCGATTTGCAGCTATTCGCATGACACCACTTAAACCCTACACATCCTGAATCCCGGTTAAAAACGGTGATATCTATAGAACACTTACATACCAAGGAAAGCCTACATACCAACAACTTCTTTTAACGTGGACGACATGTAGACGGTTCTGTACCTATTTGACATGCAGACAACATTCGGCGTGCGGCTAGAACCTACCGGAGAACGTCAAAGGGTTCGACAAACCTGCCGTTGCAACACACGGTGGTGACGACTGTAGGCCCCCTTTGCTCAATCGGCGAGAGACATGACTGGCCCGGACGTCTTTGCCCCAGCGAAGTCGCTGTTAGCAAAACCGGCCTGCGTGTCACTATCGGAGCATTCGAACGAAGGAATCTCCGCGGTCGCATACAGATCGCCGGATAGGTTATCATAGACCTAACACCAATGTAAAAAACAAACGATTAGATCCATTTAACAGACCAGAAAACTTAACTACATCGTCTATAGAGCGACCAACCCACCATGTCAGTGTCCATCGAATCCATGTCTTCTGCAACTGAGCTGAATGGTTCCATTGTGCGACGCTCCGGACACGTCGTCCTGTTGTGTCCCACCTCCCGGCACAAACGACATCGCTGGGTCTTCTTTCCACCGTGACCACCGTTACCCTTTGTACTGCGCCTGGGTGGATTTCGCGCCGGGGGTCTCCCGCCCTCCGTAGGTGGCCCCTCGTGTTGAAAACTGCTGTTCCCTGCATCTTCGTTCTCGAAGTGCTTCAGCATCAGCACAGCTATGTCTCTTGCAAACTGGAACTTCTCCGTGCTTTGACATGCAATCTTGCACACTTTCCGGTACCAATCCATCAGGCACCAGTGTTGCGTCAGTTGTACAGAATCCCAAATCACGCCCATCGACTCCACCGCCACAAGTTTTGCATCCTTGGTCCATCTCGGTAATATCAGAGACCTCGGGATCTCATGAACATTGTTAAGAACAAGCACCGCAATTATATGTTCGCAGGGGACCCCGAAACATTCCATTCTCATGCACGTGCATCGGACCTCCCTCGTATCAGACGTTGCAACAACACGCCACTCCTTCCCCGGAGTGCCGTATCGAGAGACGGTGTGAATAAAATAGGAACCGTTGTCTTCAGAGTCAACCACCCTCATTGCACAGGCCCTGTCAAGAATGGGAACAAACAAATAGAATATCGCACGAGTGTAGTTGTCGGCCGCACTCCGCTCCAGCTGTTTCAGGTTGGTGGTCATAACAGGGTCACCCTTTGCGCACTCGAAATCAGCCTCCACCTCCTTTGCGCGGACGAACATCAAGCATCGATGGAAATGACGTAAAAACTCAGTGTAGCTGTATCGAGACTTAACATACCGTGATATCACAGCGTGCAAGCCCTCGCACCTTGATGTTGTTCGAAATCCGACAAAGAACTTTCCCCGTATGTGTGCTGTGGCCCAGCTGTGCCTTCTCTCGTACATGTCCTGTACCCATCTTTTATCGGCCACTCCAAATTTCTCAACCATCTCAAACCACTTTCTCTGAAATGTTCGGACCTCGTAGTCGCCGAGCATGCAATCCCTAAACATCCTGGTGAATTTGGGCTTTCCAATGTTGCTCGTGGCGTTTCGGAGTAGATGCCAAGCGCAGAGTCGATGGTGAGCCTCCGGAAAAACTTGCTCGATCGCAGACTTCATTTGCCTGTCACCGTCGGTTATTATGGACACGGGAGCCTTCCCTTTCATTGAAGTTTGCAACTGCTGAAGCAGCCAGACATATGTCTCTTCTTTCTCGTCTGCCACCAATGCAGCGGCAAAGACAACGGTTTGGTTGTGGTGATTCACACCGGAGAATACTACGAGAGGTGAAAGGTAAACGTTTTTCTTGTAAGTTGCATCAAACGCAACCACGTCTCCAAACACCTGGTAATCAATTTGGCTGGTGCCGTCACACCAAAACAAGTGTTGCAGCACGCCGTCACCGTCAACGACTTCCTTGTAGTACAGTGCGGGATCATTTGCCTTGCACTCTCGGAGATACCTCAAGCACGATTCCGCATCTACGCCACCCTCCCTTCGTTGCTTCGCATTTACATTGTGCATGTCCCTTGTTGTGTACGGGACATTATGATACCCGCCGGCCAGGCTCGCCATAAAACCGTGGATTCGGGAGACGCCAATGCCCCCTTTGCGCATGTCGTTCATCTGCTGGATGTCCGCTTCGCTCATCCTCTGATGGCCCGGGAGCATGGAAGAAAATCGCAACTCAAGCACGTGGTGGTTATGCGCGTCTGAAAAGAACGCAACGTGCCAACGTCCTGATTCATCGTCCATGCGGAGTAACATCCTCGCAGGGCATTCACACCGTGTCTCGGCCCTCGGCCTCTTTTGCCGGTTAGGCATCGAGTAGAACTTCGGGGATTGGAACCCTTGTCGGTGGCAAACGAACTCCTGCCGTATCCTTACTTCGCCGCGTTTTTCGCTTCTGGAACGTCTCGCGCCGAATCCATGGTGCTTTGCATATTGCTGATAGAACTCAAATGCAATGTCAACATCTGCGAAATTAAACCGGAGAACATCCTCCGCGCTCAAGTTCAAAAAATCAATCCAACCTATGGACTCGCCGGAATCAACGGCGTAAAACTCGTCTTCCGCATAATTCTCAGACATTCCTCCGGCGCCATCCAAACCGTCTTCCAATTCGACCGCATCCCCACTGTCGACATCGGCCTCTGCATGACGGTCGTGTTCTGTATCGTCTTCCTGAAAGTCGTTCTCCTCCGACTCCATCCCTTCAGAGCGTTCGCCCTCAATCGGATGGTCGTTTTCTGTTTCATCTTCCTGTAAATCGTACTCGTACGATTCCAACCCCGCAAAGCCTACGCCCTCAACCAATCCAACTCCATGGTCTGCTTCGCCCCCAGTGGTATCTTCATCACCGGCAACCCTGTGCCAAATAGCAACAACGCGGTAATTTAGCGAAACACGCAAAATTGGGGGTTGTACTTCAAAGACAATTTCAGACCTATGACGGAGAAAAAGGGGGATATTTGTAAATCCAGTACCTTCTTTCCATTGATGGAGACGGCGAAGCCATCTACTGCCGAAGACAACCCACAATGCAGATCAGGTACCGTCGTCGTCAGAGGTGGTGAGGCTGATTGTGTGCTTCGATCCGCCTAAACAGAATTGTTAACACTGACTTGGTGGGGGGAGAAGAAGTTAGCTGACTGGGGAGGTTTCAGTCGTTTTCGGTGGTGGAGATAGGAAGGGACGGAGGGGAAGGGGAGGAAGGGACGATGCGATTACGACGGAGGGCAAGGGGAGGAAGAGGGTGAGATTGCGACGGAGGGGAACAGGAGAAAGAGAGTGCGATTGCAACGGAAGGGCAGGGGAGGAAGAGAGCGGCAGTAATAGTTGTTAATCAAATACTGAGTGTGCAGCTAATTTAAACAATTAACTTAATTGTATGCTTTTTAAAAATCGTAAACATGCCCTCCTATTTTATATGAAATTGCAGAAAGCCCCCAAAAAAAGCGTCGTATTTCATTTTTGCCCTCCCTGGCTGACCGGTACGCCAAACTCCTAAATGGCGTTTGGATGCACTAACACTACCCGTGTACCGAATCCGTCCCCATAAATGTAAATCGAAACTTAACGTTAAGGGGCAAAGGAGTTGATTGTAAAAGGTATTTTGATGATGAGAGTAGTAATAGTCGAAATCTATGAAAGAAACACTTTACTGATTCAAAAGCATTATGACGTCGAAATCTATGAAAGAAACACTTAACGGATTCTTAAAAAAGTAAGTGGAACAAAGGCAGTCGAAAAGTAAAGGTAAAAAAATCCCATTTAAAACATGTTTACAAGATTAACATATAATTCTATTAAAATAACTGCCCTGAACGTGAGCTGAATTTCTTAATCTCCAAGCTGAAGCAGGATGTGAATTCAAAACTCTGAAGATCAAGTTCAACGAAAACGTGGATGAAGCTACCTAACAATGAAGAAATAGACATTAAACTAAAAAGAATCGCCTATAAATAAAGGAAGCAAAAATTCCTACAAACTTCGAAAAAATTCCTAGTCACGCTTATGTAAAAGAAGAAAATGGAGTGTATATATATATATATATATATATATATATATATATATATATATATATATATATATATATTATTTTTTTTCTTATTTCATTTTATTTCCAGTTTCACTTTCAATTTTTAAGGTTTGTTCTTTGTTGGATCATTTATTTTTCCAGCATTCAAGCATTTGATTTTAGTTTCAAGTTGATGTTTGATTTTATTTTATTCAAATACTTTGAGAAATTCTTTTCGTAATATTGTGTCTATTCAATAATACAAGTTTTACATTCTCTTTTTATTTCGTGCAAAGTCTATTTTCGACGCCTATAATTGATAAGTCCCAAGATCGAACTCTCTTAAAATAAGTTATATCTTGAATCTCCTAAAAAGGTTATATCTTGGATCTTGATACAAGTTAGGTTATATCTTGGATCTTGATACAAGTTTAGTAGACACATCGTGCAGAAATCGAACCAAAAACCAAGCAAAATAATATTTAACCATTTCATCATTTTTATATGTAAAGATAATAATTAAAAATTATTAGATAATTTAACCAAAATTAAAGCATATAAAATAAAATTTCTTACCGCTTCGAGTAAAATTTCAACCAATTTACTAGATTCTGTTAATTAAGACACTAATTTATCCTTACTTAAAAGAGATTAATTTTCGAAACTATTGCCACTTGTTATTACATTATTTGAGATTCAAACACAGTCACCACAGTCATGGTAGAATTTATTTGCAGAGGAACGGAGAAAGTAGCAAAGCAGAAAACAGAAGTGGACAGGAGTGTGTTTTCGGATCAACAATTTCTAGTGCAAAAGCAGCGTTGACGGAAGCCACGGCATTCGCCACCTGTGAAGCCCTCACCATGGCAAACGGATGCGCAGTTTGTGTCGCTAAAGCATTTCCCTTTAAAATGATGGCTCTGTGAATCACACTTTCTTCCCTCGCTTTGCACCACCATCTCCTCTGCATTTATACTTAATTAATACATGCATATGAAATGAAATTATATATGAAAACTAGAGGTAGAGACATATTACGAGAAGCGATGAGAAGAACCAAACAAAGGATAAGCCCAAATCGTGCCCTCTCCATTCCCTGATTCAGCTGCTGCTAGTTAATTGATTTCAAGAGCTGGAGTGCTCCTCTATTTATAGGGGTTTGGAAAATTAAAGGAATTAGTGTTGCTGGTGGATCACGGGATTGTCCAGATGTAGCAACAATGGGTTCTCAATTATTTTGTCCTGTGGTGGCTATAGGACACGTACGTACGCACCGTGATATTCATTGCAAATTAATTTGTTAATTTTAATTTATGTAGTAGTATTAGATGGTAATTAAACGCGTAGCTGTGGCACGCACGGCACCAACAACCAGGGCCAGGGATATAAATTTTATTGAAAAGCGCGCCAGAAGCAGCGGTGATGAAACTGAAACCTCTGTGTTGGATCATTGTGCATTTGTCATGAATTGGCGACCACACTACACTTGTCTTCACTGGACCGCATGCAAATGCAATACATGCATGCTATCTGTTTCACGTGCAACTGCAATGGTGCACAGAGACTTAGAGTGCTCTTGTGACTCTCCAAAAATGTGTTGGAAATTTTGGATCTCTCTTGAAAATAATCTTTAACAAATATTATTACAACATTTATTCATTAACAAAACCAAAACAAATAGATAAATTTCCTAAATTTTATGATATGACTGAGCCCCTTCTACAAAGACCAAAGTTGTTGTAGACGCCGGAGTTAAATATTTCCTACCCAAACCTAAGGGTAAATTCTATACTTTCGTGTTGGTCTCGGAAGCCCAGTTGTGTTTTATTTATCTTCGCCCAAATCACCCTTTTTTTCCCCTGTCAGTAACCCCAACTAAGTCTTTTAAGTTACAAGGTTTTTATTTCTGGCCCATTACTATAGACGGCCCAGAATTTTGTCCTTATATAAATGTATTTTTCATGACCAAATAAAAGTTGTATTTTTTCTATAAAAAAGGTGGTATTTTACTATTTTTAATTGTTTTAGTTTTAGGAGCATAGAAGAGTTTATATTGATCATAAAAAAAAAGTTTATATTGGCAGTAGCAAAGGCAATTAGTGAAATGGAAGTGTTTGTCACTGAATGAGACCTTCATTCAGGAGTAGATTTTCTCTAGTGAAAAAAAAAAAAATTGGATAGTGTCAAATATTTAACCTCACCTTTCATTTTTTTTCTCTTCTATTTATTTTTGATCCCACTTATAAAATAAAAAATAAAAAATCATAATTTATTCTTTTAAGTATTAAAAAAATTAAAGAGGATCCATTTCCCCCTCACCCTCTTTCTTTTCTCTTCCTAGTTCCAACATTCAGACCCTACTCACTCTCCTCTTTACCCTTTAACAATGAAGTAATTAACATAAACTTTCCTTTGGGCTTTAGCCTTCTTTAGCCCTTTAACTTTTACACTTTCCCTCATCACAGAAATCATTTTTTGTCATTTCATTCGCACTTTTTAACAGCAAAATTAGACAAGTCGTAGATTTATATATGTAGGTTTACCTAAAGGACATAGTAAGATTAAAATTATTACTAGTAGAAATTATTAAATTTTTTATTTCAATAAATATATTAAAATCTTAAATTTTGAATACTTTTATACAAAACTTAATTAATAATTTTAATATATAATAAAAAATTAATTTTTGTGAGATCATCATAAAAAACTCTCAACCATAAAAGAAATTTTAAGGGAAAATCAGTTGAGAGAATATAAAATTAAAAGATATCAAACTAATTTCAAATCTTAAACATCAACTTAATGGATATCTTAATTTATAAACTCTTCATTTTTTCTTATTTTTATTGATATGAGATTCATTTTTTATACTCTCCTCGCACTCGCAAGTTTAACGGTTTTATATATACATTGGACCGGTTTATCATCATTCCAGTAGTCCTTAGACATAAAATTTAGATTGAAATAGTATTTTTGTTCAACTTGACCAAAAGAACTAAAAATAAAAAAAAAAAATTAAATTCGACACTTGCACATATATAAATAACAGAAGTAGTTGTCATCTCAAGAAAAATGATTGCTTCGTTTATTCCAGAAGATCTGATATATTATTTAACATAAGGTTTAAAGGAAGTTCATCTAATGTAATGTGTATAGTCATTATTCATTAATATAACCAAGGTTATTAGTTATTTTACAGGGTTGATGAATGATGAAAAAGTACCAATTGTTCTATGCCTTTCTTTACCTAGCAAAAGGAAACAAAAAACACTTATGTAACTTTGTTGCCTCGTTGGTCTGAATGATGGTGGTGCCCTCGTCCAGCACTTCATGCCTTAAAAGTATCAAAAGGTTACACACAGGTACCTATATAGATATAAAAGCATTTCTATTCAAATCCGATTAAAAAACAAAAAGGAAGGTAGATATGTTATAGACTTAGTGTACTAATCAGTGGGTTTTATGATGAAATTCGGTGCAAAAAAATAAAGAAAAAAAAGAGAGAAAGAGGGGGAGGAGGTTGTTAAAGTGAGCAATGTACTGCTGGGACACTAAAATTGAATATTTTAGGGTCCCTTAAATAATACCCTCGCATTCATCAATTTAGTAGAACACATTGTGCTAAGACAACACTCAACAGGTATTAGGTATATACATGGAACTCAAAGATTCTAGGGTTATTAAAGCTTAGATAAGCCTTAAGGACTATGAAAAGAAAGGAGTATACAGCATGTACATGATAGCCACAGTATGCATAACCATAATTATTATTTAATAAAACAGATTATATTACAACAATATGTGGTTGTCAGGCTAATGGGTACAGACTGTTAGTAACTTGGTATTATAAGGTTTAGGGTGACTGGCGTAGAGTCCAAACTCCAAACTGCAATATAATGTGACATTTTAGAAGGGGTATTGGGCCATGATAGTAATAATAGATAGATGTTCACATCAACTTTTTCATCCCTGTTTGCAAGTGGGAACATCGATCATGACTCCTCTCAAGCACATTTCATGCTTGATTACAATCCCAGCGACATACAAATAGATATAGGCCCCACCTATATATATATTTACATGATTTGGATAACATCACATACGTATACATTACAAATAGAGCCATATTCCATCCCTAATATGAATAAGAAATTAAAGGACACACTCTTATATAACTCCAAGTCCAATTATGAACCTTGACACTTATCTTCAATAATGACAAACAGCTACAAATAATAATAATAATAATAAATAGTAATAATGAAACAGAAAAGCCACAGAAAGGCCATTATATATAGAAGATATATATGTATTTTTATATATAATTGATTGAACACATAATAATAACAAAAACAAAATATATATAAGGAAAAATAACAAAAAGAGCATGCATTCAATTCAGGCACTGCTGCTCTTCAATCAGAAGGGGAAGTCTTGGTCTTCAAGCGATAGAGGAGCTTCTTCTTCTTAGAGGTTGGATTATCAATGGTGAGGACAACATTTCCAGTCTCACCAACCTTGAAACTGTTGCAAAGCACTGGTTCTTCTGATGAAGAAACCTTTCTAGCCTTCTGAATAATCACTGTGTAGCTACCTTCCGAGCTTGGAACAAATTCAACACCATAGCTTACTTCCCACCCTATAACTCTCAGCTCCCAAGAAAGCAAACATTTCTGCATGTTCCCAAAACAAAATTATAACTTTGGATTGATAAAAAAATAAGACTATAATAACACTATAACAGTTCTATGCAGTGAATGATTCATTTAACCACTGCACGAGGTTTTCTTTTGTAAAGTGATTTATCCTTTACACTGTATCTGGCTTCTAATAGTCTAATATTTTTTTAGATATATAAAAAAGAGGTGTAGGGTTTAGGCTAATTTTTTTTTATATGAAAAAAATGGTGTGTAATTCATCATCGCTGTGCTTTTCTTGAATATGATCATTGGTGTGCTTTTCTTGAATATGGATTAATTTTTTTTTAAATTTTGAGTAACAAATCATGGATTATTGGTGTGTTTTTTTTGAATATGGATTAATTTTTTTTTTTAATTTTGAGTAACAAATCGAACCCTCGAATTTGGAAGAGTAGAAAAATCTGAGGATATCAGATTTGTATTTTTTTTTTAAAAAAAAAATTTAAATCACAAATCTGACACTCAGATTTGTGGTTATCAACAACAAAAAAAAAACCACAAATCTGACCCTTAAATTTGTGGTATCCATATTAAAAAAAAAAGCACACAAAGTTTTCACCTTATTTAAAAACACCACCTTTTACCCTATATTAAAAATACAAAGCGGTAGGATTTAAGTATGCAGCCCCATTTGGATCAGCATCAATGTCAACATCACTATCATCATTAGGTAGAAAGAGATCATATTATAATAGCTTGTGTTGAAAACCCTTTTTTTTCTTGCAGAGATTTATTTTCTTACTCTTGAACATAACGCCTTTTTATTTTTCAGTAACTATTTTTTTCATGTTTCATTTCATAAATCCTTGTCAAACGCCGGATATGCAACATAAGTACCTGACAAATTCATACAAAATATACAATCGGGCTAATCAAGCACCAAAGTGGTCCACACGCATGTTTTATAGGTTAACTAAACGGTGGAAAAATACAACATAACTTGGACAAATGGAATATTTTGGCTCTTAGCGATATTAAGAAATAAATCAAATCAAAATTCAACAATTAATCCTGCCTCCTAGCTCTACCACAAAGGAAGTTAGAGTTAGACCTTTTCTTTTCTATGCTTGTTTTATTTATTTATTTTGCCCATTGGAATATGCATATGTTGTTTGTTTCTAGGTCTAAGTAATACTCCAATATTATTATATACGGCTCTTCCGTATACATACTCTGACATTAATATACGGAATTATAAAATGTTTGAAAAAACGTTTTCCAACAATGAAGTAGATAGTGTTCAACGGTTGAAGACAGAGGAATCCAATGCAATATTCCACGTTCCAATGTTTGGTTCTTTGGATTCTCGAAACCAAACGAATCCCGAAAATTACGAAGGAAAAAAACTCACCTCAGTAACAGGAAATTCCACCGTATGTTTCGTTGCTGGCTTCACTGTGATTTCCGTAACAGCATCGGAGTTTCCGAACTCCCCTTCTTTGCTTAGTCCACCATACTTCACCGGAAGTTGCTCTGCACTTATGTATCTGAAATAACCAAAAAAAGGACAAAGAGGGCACTTTAAAAGCTATGCAGAATCCAAACAGAAAACTAAACGGAAAAGACAAGGAATAAGCAAAGTTTGAATCTTTTGGCCTTAACCTCAAAAGGGTGTCTGCTGATTTTGAAGGCCCTGCAAACACAAACTTGCTCTTGGTTCTCTGGGTAAGGAAAGGGCTTATCATTCTATTCACAGCAAGGTACCACCATGGCACATTGATGAACACCTGAACCAAAGGCAAAGAGGATCGTTTATATGACTAGTGATTTGCATGCAATTTGAGAATAACAAAAAAGATGAACCTGTTTGGCCACAAATTCAGGGTAATTGTCCTGAAGTAGCTGAAGGGCTTCTTTGGTAGCTTGTCTAAGCTCCCACTTGGCAAGACCAGGCGAGTTCTTGAGATCATTGACCTGAACAATGGTGGAAATGGCGCCAGGATTGAAGTCCAGTTTCCTAATACTCTTCTCCAAGAACTGAATCCTCCATCTCAGGAACCTCTGCCTCTTCTCCTCATCAGAGAATGTCTTCTTATACAGCTCCTTGTTCTCGAACTCGCCGAATATGTTGTAACAAACAGGGTGTCCTTCTTTGTCGAATCCATGCATGAACACCACCTTCTCCAGTTCATCACAATCTAAATTCTCCTCCATTAGCTCATCGATTCCGAACTCTTTCCTCCACCGGATTGTATTCTTCATCATGGCGAAAGCGTCTTTCACTTTGAAGTCTCTGGCGCGCAGGAACTTCAAGAGGATGACGTCGCTTCTTTCGTCTGCAAGAAGTGGTATCCCCCAAATGGATACCTCTTCCGGTGGCAATGGCACGTCCTCCTTGGCTTCTTGGCAAACTTTCTGTGCCGGTGGATGTGGACTTTCTGTTGTTGAAACAGAGACAGCAACAACGGTCTCTTCAATAGCCTCAACAGTTTTTGCACCATCATCATCAATGGATGGAGCAGCCACCACCTTTTCTTCAACCTCAACCACTGCGGTTTCTTTCACTTCTTCTCCCACCTCGTCCTCGTTGTCTGTTTTCGTGGCAGGTTCAGAAGCTTTTTCTTCCTCTTTCGTTTCACTTTCTTTCTCAGCAGTTACAGCTTCTTCAGGCTTGTGTTGTTGCTTGGGTTGGTTAGGGACAGAGAATTGGTGGTTATTAAGAGCTTCCTGAACGAGGCTCTTGAGTTCTTGTAGCGCCTTGTTGTGGGTCTCAGGGAGATCAGAAAGCTTGGTGCTTTCTTCCTTGAAGGTTCCGGATTCCGGAAGCTTGGAGAGGTGAGTGCCCAAAGTCACGGGCTGCTTCTTCTCTTCCTCGGCCTCAGGCGGCGGAACATGTGTAACCACCACCGCCTCTTGGTTCTTTGGAGCTTCCTCGGCCATCATCAATGAAGATGTTTAAGATGGTGAGTAATTTGATGGAAAGGGGTTAGAGAACGAGGGTTTATGTAGAGGAGAACGTGCCAGCTTGGAACATGATATGGGACCCACATTCACAAACGTGGGACCTCTTCTTCTTCGCAGCACACCCCACGTTCTATATTTCTCTTTCTAATGCAATGTTCTTATCTCATAAATCAACGGCGCCATTGCCGCTTACCCACTTCTCATCATGCTTTTTCTTCTAACTTATTTCTTAAAACAAATATTCCGATTATTTTATAAAGTCATGAAATGAAATAACAAATCTGTATCTGTATCTGTATCACCACTTTATAAAATATATTCAAACTCAAGTTACATACACATCATTTCTGCTCATCAAATTATTATCCAATAGGATGGACCTACATACCGTTGTTCACACCCACACCACTCTCATCTCAAATTGATTTCCATTTTCCAACCCGACACTCATGTTCGTGTATCAATTTTAATTCCATATAATATATAATATATAGCATTTATTTGGAAAACGGTCCTGTAATGATAACTATACCGGCCCATAATAATAATGAATTGAAGAAGAACTAAATAGAAAACAGAAATACACTAACATTAAAAAGAGGGTAAGGAATAACGTTAGCAGCTTATGAGGTCGAGTAGGTACTTTACTTTATGCGGTTCAGCCCTCTGCATGTTTTTGCTTTGTTGTCCCTTGCAACTATCTAGCTGTACCTTCCATTGCATCCAGGCCGTTAAAGTGTTTTCGATGTGGCCCACATTAGCACAGCATGCATTTTCATTGCATTGGATCTCTTTTTCCTTTTCTTTTTTGGGATGACATAAATTTAAATTACTTTTGAATTAAAAAATGACCTGTTAGTAAGAATAATAATAATAACAACATAATTGTTCTTTTACTAAATGACCCTAAAAAGGTAAATTTTGCCCTCCCACACTTGGTTAGCCAAATAACTTGACTTTCTTGTTTATATATGCGACGAGTAAAAAATGTATTTGGGAACCTTCCAACTCTAAAACAAACAAACAGGTTCTTACAGGACAATGTGAAATTATGGAGTAATTATTAGTTTATTATCTCTAGATAGCAAGAAACAAGAATACATGGATGTTCTTAAATTTTTGGTCTTGGTTAATGAGAAACAAACAAACAAGAGGACAAGAAAACCAAAGAACAAAACACAGGTATACTACATATGGCAAAATGGACCACACACCACACACCACGCACATTCACATTCTTCTTCAAAAGATTCAATGGTCGGCCCAATAATAGACCAACACATGCTGCTCCTTTGCCTATTAATAGTTCAATGAAGCCCAATGCAATGGATCATCGGCGAACTTCTTTTCTCTAAGGCCCATATCTTAAGGCCCAAAAAGATGACAAAAGAAAAAGATTGCAAAACCCTAACTCCCCCCGGGTTCCCGCTTCCTTCAGCCTTCAGCAGTTCGTTCGGCCTCCTCGAGTTCCCCTGTCGTCGCCGCTGCCAGCTTCCTCGATTACCTCGTCGCCACTGATCTAAAACACTGATCCGCCGTCTGCCCCTTCCGGCATTCTGTTTCTCGCGACTGACTGCACCTGCCTCGTCGCCGACAGCTTCTGCCACGCAGCCGACTACTTCTCCTCCATCTGCAGGTTTTTTTTCTTTTTTTTTTTTTCTGTTTGATACTTTGATTTGAAATTAATCTTTGTGTTTTTTAAATTTTTGTTTGTTTGTTAATCTTCTGAATTTGTATCTCTGTTTGTTTGAAATTGTTCCATTACCGCTCGCCGTTGTTGACGTATTTTTTTAATTCGGGATTTGTTTTTCCTTATTTTGAATCTAGTCGTATAAATGCAGAGTCTCTTCTTTATTATCGAATTTGCATTTGGTGTTTGATGAAACCCTAAACAAAATACATGTTTTGTCACTAGGTTCTGACAAAGATTGTAACACTGTTTTCACTCCAATGACGAAGAAGAAGAAGAACGGTTGTAAAGTGACCTGTAATCAGGAGCTGAAAGAGGATGATAATGTTGTGCACGAGCAAGAAGAAGAGGAGAAGCCATCTCAGAAGAAGGCAGGTAGTGAAATTGATGAAATATTCGCTGGGAAAAAGAGAAAGAAATCTGATGATGAGAAAACAAATAATGACAAGAAGAAGATGAAGAAAAAGAAGAAGAAGACCAAAGAGCAAGATGATAATGATGATGGTGGCTTTCTAGACAAACCTTCCCGATCAAGAAAGAAAACCAGTGATGGGCTCACAATCTACACTGAAGATGAGTTGGGCCTCAATAAGGCAGATGCTGGAGGTACTCCGCTCTGTCCATTTGATTGTTCTTGCTGCTTTTGATGCTTTGCCGGAAACTTTGCTTTGTGATTTTGACCCTTTCTACTTGGATGCATTGCCTTTTTTCTTTCTTATTATACTTTTAGTAGGATCAAAATAGGGTTCAGGTTACCTTGTGATGGGATCAGTTGGAATTTTGGAGCAGAGTTACAATAGCTCTCGTTGTTGTCCTTCCTCTGTAATGTAATTGTGTATGCAATTATGCATAGGTATTAGTAATTTATTAATGAAATAGTGGAAAATCTTTTGAAGTCCTTAATCTCATTACATTCAACTCTTTTCTTTTTCTTCCCCTTTTTATAGAATTTCTCATGTTCAATTTGGATGTTGTTCTTAGTTCTTACTGCTTAAGTAATGCGCCAAAGCAATATCTGTTATGTACTTACTATAGTTTCTATAGGCATTGGTTTTAGAATCTGTTTCTGAATCTTTATAGAATGATGATTCCCAGAAAGAACATTCATTTTGTTTGGTGGTATTAGTTTTTGTCCAAGTAACTATATTTGCTATGCCTTCTTTGATGGAACTATAAAAATATAGGAGGCAACGTTGCAACTTGCAAGCACCTAGAGTTTGCAAGGTTGCAAGCACCTAAAATATGCATATTTAAGGTAAAAGTCTGTAGTTATGATCTACAAGACTATAGGCACTTGCTTGTGTTAAAACAAAAATTATGTGGCAGTAGTTTGAGTCCAACGTATTTGTAGTTATTTGACATGAGATATTATGTTAACTCCACAATTCATTTGCCATCAAATGAAGTTCTAATAACACCCGCACCCATTCAAATATATTAAGTCAAATTATTATTATCAATAGCACAATTCCATAACATCAGACCTTTCAATCTTGTGAAAGCAGTATACATATACATTATGCATTAGGATTCCGAAGTGACATAGCCCTTCCATTTTTCTGTTTATTTTTTTTATTTTCCGAATTGAGCATTGAGCAACACATTTCTTTTTTTCTTTGGGCTGTCCAAACAATACCTTACATTATTAGCGAAGGAATAATCAAATATTATCACAGACCTTGTCACTTGAGTGATACTGAAACACGTAGGAGAGAGAACTGATACCAACGTGCTTGGCTCTTTTTTTTTCCCTTATAATATTAAATTTATTATGCTTATAAATTATTCCTCTTTGTTTATTGAAGAAATCTATACGATTATAAAGTTACAATTAACATGAATAGTTTCTTTTGTCAATTACAATCAATGGTGACAATGACCAATGGGAACGAAACAACATGAAGGAATATTCGGTCAATGTCTCAACAATGAGACACAGGCTTGGGCTGCACTCTGTTGAAGACCATTGATAGAAGAGTTATTACATGACATCTAAAAGCAGCAATGTGGTTCAATTTTTCGTATACATTTCCCCCCATTCTAACATCTTTTTCCCTTACTTTATATCTACCTTTGTCTGATTAGAGAACCTCTTGTAATAGATTCATATTACAGGCCTTTAAAAGGAGTAAAGAAAATAAAAGGAGTGTATAGTAGTATAGTACTAGTTGTTAGAAGGAAAATATAATAATCTTTACTCTATAAGGTACATTTACGGTAATACCCAATAGTAGGTTGGCATCTATTTGTTTCAGCGTTGTGAATGTAATGAATGAATGAATGAATCAATGTGATGACAATGATGGGTATATGTAACTAACAGTGTTGTTCAATCTTTCCTAGCCATGATGCACTTTAACTAATCATCCTTCATTTTGTTTTCCTTTTCTTTATCTACTCTGACAACGATGTAATGGTTAAAATAGCATTCACTCTTGTGCAGCTAATACAAACAGCATGCGAAACTTACGCACTGCCAGGTGCCAACAATAGATATCAATATCATCATCGTTATTATTAGGATAAATCAATAAATAAATAAATAAAGGAGATTAACTACATTTAGATTCTGTATTAAATCTATATAAATCGTTACATAGTGTAAGGTTTTAAGAATCTACAAATAAACCGCTCAGGCATGTCGTGATTTATGTTGAAACGAAAAAGCAACAGAAATGCTACAAGCGGTAGCGATTTACGAAGGGAAACACAAATACATAAAATGCAAAATACAATAGCAAGTTACATGAATTTGGTAATCCTTGAGAGAGTGTAGTGATTTATGGTTGATAACTGATTTATAAATATTGACTGAACGTGATTTTGATGTAGAGTTGTTAAATACAATGTCTAGTAAAGATCATTTTTTAATTTTTGTACACTACAAAGGGAAGATTTAGAAAAGCAAAGATAGAGTATAAAGTTTATTTTCAAAAATTTTTTGAGTGTTTTTATCCATTCATCAAATATTTTTGTGGATGTTCAAACCAATATATTACAAAAATTTGAGGTGTATAGAACTAAGCGGGTGGAGAAATTATTCTATAATATCTAGATTGTCATGGTGTCATCTAGTGTGAAGTCATGAGTTTTATGTAGGGATCGCAAAAAAAAAATCTGCACTCGCAATGAGGAGACTAACGGGGACCCGCGAAATTCCAACAGGGACAGGGACTCGCCTCCGCAAATAAATAGAAATGGGAGGCGGGGATTGAGGTACTTGTCCCACGGAGAGCCGCAAAATTTTCGCGAAAAGAAATTTACTTAAATATCCTTATATTTATAAGTTGTGTAAGTAACTCTAATTCATGTTATTTTAATTTATATGTTAGAAATCTTATGTATATGTAATTATGTTAAATTTGTATTTGAATTGTGTTTGATTTGATATATTTGGTTGAATTGTATAAGATTTTATTATTGTTTTGTTTTGTTTTTTTAATTTAAAACTTAATATCCATAGATACATGCGAGTATCTGCCTCCCCCGAAAAGAAATAAATTACGAGGACCCGTGACGAAAATGAGGAGGGGATGGGGTGCATTTTACTAAAATAGGGACGCGGTGGGGGGAGGGGGAGGGCAAATCCCTGTTCCCATGGAGATCATTGTCATCCCTAGCTGTATGCGAAGCTGGAGGATGTTATCGTCAGTTCTAAGGGATCAGCTAGCTTGGGGAAGCTTCGAGTTCGATGCCTGTAGTTGCATCAGTGCCAGCGTTGGTGGCATCTCCATCTTTTGCGGTTGATTTAAACCGCAACAATGGGAATACATCTGTTATGGAAGATAATCATTTGTTTGGCAAGCTTGCGGTTGCAATGGCTGGTTTTCCTTATAATTTCTGATGGTGCACAGGATAGAGGATTAGATTGGGTTGAAAATGCAATGCGAGAAGATGATTTAGATGAGGAGCCTATAGAGATAGATGGAGACAGTGATGAGAATACAAGGAACAACCCATCTACACAATAGGATCTATCTAGTTCCATCATGTAGTAATACCTGCCACACTTTTTCACCTTAATCTTGGAGGTGATGTTGCAACTGAAACAACTGGACTTTGAGTATGCTTTTGGGGGGTTAAAGATTGCACAATATGAACACTCTAATAGAATTTCAATTGACTAATTATTCTAGAATAAAGAGGAAGTCATGCTTAGTGTGAAGAGTTATAGCATCTGTCATGAAGTTGAGTATAGAGTGTTGGAGTCAAACCACCTCAAGTACCATGGTACAATTGGTTGATTCGGATATTAGTTCAGCAAAGAAGGGTAATTGGAAGGTCAAGAGGTGTAATGGCCTTCACACTTCTTTACCCACATCGATATTTGGTGATCACAGACAACTTGATTATCATGTGATATGTGCTTTCATCTTTTTGTTAGTTAGGGTTGATGTTACTGTTATAATAAAGATATTGCAACAAGCAATAGAGGCAAATTATGGTTTTAGACCTAGTTACAGGAAGGTTTGGTTGGCAAAGAAAAATGTAGTAGCACGGATATTTGGAGATTGGGAAGAGTCTTACAGCAAGTGCCACGATAGATTCTTGATGTGAAGTCAATCATGACTAGAAGCATTACAGTGCTAATGACTTCTCCTGTCAGAGTTGGAATTTTGACCGATGATTCTGTGGTGTATTTCCAACGTTTATCTTGGACATTTTCTCTGTGTATTGAGGCTTTCTAGCATTGTAATCCATTTGTTAGCATTAATGGTAATCATTTATATGGCAAATATGGGGGTACGATGCTTTTGGAAATTGCGCATGATGGGAACTTGATAAACCGCTATTTTATGAGTCATCTTGTGCTTAAATTGAGTGTTTTTATCAAATCTTCACCCACTTATTCATGTAAACTGCATGGTTTTACTATTCCTTCCTCATTTTATGATTTATGTGAAAAAATGTTTCCTATGCTTTAAAAATATTAAATTTAATTATCCTTTATTACCATTCGATGCCGTAATTTGTGTGTTCAGTATTTTCAGGTTTCATAGGGTATGAATGACTTAGAGGACAAAAAGGAGATATACAAAATTAGAAGGAAAGCACAAAAATAGAGTTTTGAAGAAAAAGTAGCGACGCGAACGCGTGGACGATGCGGATGCGTGCTTAGCGCAAAACACAAATGACGCGAACACATGGACGACGCAGACGCGTGCCTAGCACAGAACGCAATTGACGCGGACGCGCGGAAGAGCAAAACTCCAGATGACACGAACGCGTGACCCACACGTACGCCACATGCAGAAATTACAAAAAACACTCCTAGCGATTTCTGAACCATCTTTTGGCCCAGATCCAAGTCCAGAAGCACAGATTAGAGGCTATAAAATGGGAAATCCATTCATTCATCGGGAACAATTCATACAACTTTCAAATTCACAATTTTAGGATTAGATGTAGCTTTTAGAGAGAGAAGTTCTCGCCTCTCTCTTATGATTAGGATTAGGATTTCTATTAGGTTTAGGATTTCATCTTCTTCAATCACAGGTTCAATGTTCCTTTTACTTATTTTCTCAATTTGGTTTATGAACTCTTTATGTTTGGATTGATTTTCTTCTATTAATGCAATTTGAGGTATTTCAGATCTATGATTTTATTTAGCTTTTTACATTCTTAGCTTTGGTTGATTAATTGGAGACACTTGAGTTATCAAACTCATTTGTTGATTGAAATTGGAATTACTAATTGATCTGGATCACTCTAAAGCTAGTCATTCCATAAGGATTGACTAGGGTTTGAGGATGAAGCTAATTAGTCCACTTGACCTTCCTTTGTTTAGTAAAGGCTGACCAAGTGGGGTTAAAACCCAATTCTCATCACACCTGATAAGGATAACTAGGATAGGAATTCCAGTTCTCATACCTTTCCAAGAGTTTTCTTAATTATTAATTTATTTTTCTTGTTATTTAAATTACTTGTTCCTTATTTCAAAAACCCAAAAATACTGTTTTCCATAACCAATAATAAAACACACCTCCCTGCAATTCCTTGAGAAGACGACCCGAGGTTTGAATACTTCGGTTATTTATTTTTATTGGGTTTGCTTAAGTGACAAACAAAACTTTTGTACAAAAGATTTTCTGTTGGTTTAGAAGCTATACTTACAACGCGATTATATTTTTAAATTTATTTACCGATAGAAAATCTAATCGTCAGAACTCAAACATCATCTAGTAGCATTTGCATTTGTTGAGGGAGAAAATGCGAAATCCTAATACATTTTTCTGTCCGATCTTTGCCAGCATGTATCTCCGCAATAAGGCATTCTTGTTATATCTTATAGACACAACGGGATCAAGGATGTTTGGAGGCCCTTAATGGTGGTTGGCTCCTTCCAAGTGCTTATCATGCATTCTGTATTCACCATATTGCAGCAAATTTTGCTTTGAGTTTCAAGAGTAAGGATGCGTATGCGAAAACAAGGCTAGAGTTTGACTACTGGTTTGACATTCTAAAGACAGAGGACCCAGTTATGTGTGATTAGAAAAACAAAATGCAATACAATAAGTGGACCCAACATCATAACAATGGAAGACGATTCGGACACATGACCACGAAGATCTCCAAGTGTATTAACTCTGTTATGAAAGACGCAAGGAATCTTCCGATCACTTTATTGGTGAAGTCAATATATAGAAGGCTTGCAAAGCCATTTGTTCTTTGAGGACAAGTGGCAAAGGCTTAACTGGGACTAGTCATCAGTTCTGTCAAGCTCTTATAAAGGCTATAGAGTGCAACTTAAGGGATTTGGGATGCTTTACAGTGGCACTTTTTGATAGGCATCAGTCGAGTACATTCTGGCTGAGACGAGTCCCACGAGTAACTTCTCACTTGGCACATAAAGAGTATCATTGAGGGACCATACGTGCGACTGTGGCTATTTCCAATCCCTGAATTACCCATGTTGTCATGCCATCGCATGTTGTGCTCACTTGCGGCTCAACTGAGCGACCTATGTTCATGATGTATACTGCATGACGAAGGTGTTTAATGTGTACAAAATTGGTTTCACACTGCCTATTCCAGAAGGTTTTGGCTCCTATACAACGGTTCCACTGTCATTCCTAATCCCAACGTAAGACATGCGAGGGAATGGTGTCTAAGAACCATCAGAAGTCGAAACAACATGGATGATATTGCAACCTGTCCCACGCAAGTCCCATTTGAATAAACCCTCGGCTTTTTCTCGTCCGAGGTACGTAGATATTTTGCCCACCGGTAATTCCATCATTGTTTCAACATATAGATACACTAGCACAATTATATAAATATCACCAATATAAAATCATTCAATTGTAGGATGCTAATGGAAAAGAAAATGTGTTATACTGCTTCAGTGTGGGAAGCTGCTAGAATATCTACAACTGTAGTAGCTACAACGGGTTGGCCAGGTTGGTCACATTTTTATTGGCTACCCAATATATGCATCTGTACAATCATCCAAAAGTGGTCGAACCCCAGCTATACTTACCCAGCTCCTCTAGTTTTGCTACAAACAGCAACCACCAAAGTTGAACTCGATTCTCATTATTGTCCCCGAAAAAATTAGTGGAGAGCACATTATAAGTAGGTCCGAGCATATTTATGCACTGTGTTCTCACTGGCATCGGTAGGGAGCACCCTAAACTTCTCATGAAACCACATGAAGTGGATTGTCATCTACTTGACCTTATTTACTGACAAAAACTCACCCGATAGCTTCTCAAACTATGCTTATGTTGGCTTCCTGTGAGGAATGAACTGTGAAAAATCTGTCAGTCACTTGCTAACTTCCTCGCCATCGATAGAAAACTCCAACTGATATGCTACATCCTCTAATGTGATAGTGCACTCTCCAAACAACATCGAGAATGTGTGTGTTTTAGGATGCCACATCTCAATGAATGCGCTAACCAAAAGCTCTTTCAGCCTGAGCCAATAGTTGTTTAGCCTAGTTAGGTGGTACAACCTAGCGGTCTCCAAGTATGGTATAATCGGGTCATATAGAGACATATTTTGTTGTCTTCTAAACTGTGAATACACCTAATAGCTACATCACAAAAGAAAAAGTTGATTGTAATAAAAATTTAACTAAAATTTTTATAACAAAAAATCAATTAATTTGATTTTAATAAATTAAAGTTGCTTAATGTCATCTAATTTTAAATAAAATATCCAAATACATTATCAAATAACTCAATATATTACTTCAAATTGTATGAATCAAAATTAATAGACAATAAAACTAGCATTCAAAATCTACTTCTAATCAATAATAGTATTACTTTTTTAAATCTAACAAAGCTAAGCACAAATTTTTGCACTAATATAATCTCTGCAATGATATTTTTAGCAACCTAGGTAACATCGTTTAGTCGGTAGACACGATCTTCTTCTTCCATGGTTCCATCCGTGCGTGATCTCTACGTGTTTTTCTTTGAAAACTCTCCAATATGAATTTCAAAAATGACTCAAATAAATAATCTGTGGCTTGTATCACAGTTTTTATACTCATTACATGTAAACTGCAATGGCTCCTAATGGTTTATCACCTTCATAAACCTTGACGGTTGATAACGGTTTTTGTAGCTGGTTTTTCTCATAAACCATGACTCCTCATTGTGGATTTAGCCCATTGAATTTTGCACCTAAACCGCGACGGGGATTTTTTATTTAAATAAATAAAATAAAAGCATTAATTACCGAAATAAATAAATTTAAAAATATTTACCGATTTGCGTTCCTCGGTCATATCTCATTTACGGTGTAAACGAGATATAACATGTCAGTTGCGTCGTGGCTATCTCGTTTACAATGTAAACGAGATAGACCTTATCTCGTTTACACTGTAAACGAGATAAGACTAAATGGCGCCTATAAGTATAAGTCATTTACAGCCTGTTCCTGGACCCCACTTTGACCTAGCCAAACTTTTTCTCCCCTCTTTTAACCGTTTCCAACCATATTTGAGTCTGATTCTGTGATGGCACCCCAAGCGGGACATGATGAGGACATTAACAGACTAAATGAGACCTTTCATTACGCCGGGACAGCCGACTTTAAGGTTAGTCACGTTATGTTCGGTTAATCTAAGTATGTGGACATTGTTAGGGTAGTCTCGTAGTGACAAGCACTGAGTAAAATGCTTTAGGGGTTGGATTGTATGATGAATTTAGAACAATATTTGCTTGTGTAAGATTTGTTTGACTTAATTAGGATTTGCTTATCGACATAAGTAATTTAGCGACAGCTGTAGAGTAGACACATGGTAGTCTGTTCCTAAGTAGTAGTAGTACTTTGTTCTTAAGTAGAGTAGAAAATTGTATTATTACCTCTTTATAGGTTAAAATTTTATTTTTGCATTCCGCAAAGGCCTTGCCTTCTATTTTCCCGGTGAGTCAGCCAAACCCTTCCTCCACCGGACGCCATCGTCCCGTATCTGGCTGAGGCCAGATTCGGCGACACGATGTCATTCAGGGACTTCACATTTGACAATTCCTTGGTTTTGACACTCGTGGAGCGATGGCGTTCGGAGACGCATACGTTCCATCTCCCGAGGGGTGAGGTGACTATCACCCTGCAGGACGTGACGTACCACCTAGACCTACGTGCACACGAAAACCCCATTGGGGGTGCCTGCGTGACTTTGGTAGGTGGTACAACATGGAGACATGGGCCATAGTGGAGTAGCTCCTTGGTGCCAGGCCTCCAGTGGCGACACAGCAGGCGGCGCAGAGGAAGGAGTTGTTCACGATATTGATGGTTTGGTTGCGTGATCGTGTTCGCCAGATGCCTCCGACCGACAATCCTGAGACCCTCCAACAGTATGTCTGATGCTACATTATGTTACTGATCGAAGGGTATCCATTGACAGACAAGTCTAACAACCTGGTGCACGTACGGTGACTACCGCTTCTCCGAGACTTCGCGGAGTGCAAGGTGTTATCATGGGGCTCTGCTGTGCTCGCTTGGACTTACCAATCACTCTGTTTGGCGGCACAACGTGGCATCACGGGCATTGCCGATTGCACTCCGCTGCTGATGAGTTGGATTTACCAGAGATTTCCTCTGTGGTGTCCACCAAATAGAGGAGTCTACCAGTACCCACTAGCTGCGAGGTAACCAAATATTACTTTTTCATTTCGCTTTAAACATTGTTGTTAATTCACATGGTTCGTTACTTAATGAATTATATATATCTTTGTTACTTTCAGGTTGGTTGGATTGCAGCAGCATTGTAGGGATCAACACCAGGCCAGCGTGCTGTACTATATGGTTTCGATCGACCGGTTACGGTTCGATGAGGTTAGTCATGAAAATAAATATTTTGTTATTTCCTTCTACTTGCTGTGTTATAATACTTGTAATTTTGTTACACGTTTTTTTATTTAGTTTGCATGGAGGGTGTACGATGGCCCTGCATTTCAGGCCCTGTGCCCGCCTTAGTTCCGTGAGGAGGAGGAGTGGGGTACATGGTTTTCGGCCGTTCCGATAGTCTGCTTCAACATTGTCAGGTTTCCCCATGTCGATCGGGCGAAACAGTAGTTCAATGGGGAGCAGCCAGTGCCAGGGATTCCAGTGAATCTTGACAGGTATGAATGTGGTTAATTTCTTCAAAGTAATACGTTGCTTGTTGTTTGTTGTTCTGAAAGTGGTACTATTTTATTTACTTAATGTGTTTAACAATAGGTATCTGACCACCACTGGTCGTGGTGAGGATGTCTGGTGGCCAGAGCGACTCCAGCAGTGGTATGACGGTTGGAGGCAGAGGTTCGAGCCTGGTCGCAGGATTATCGTGCACTATACGTTCGATACTAGGCCAACCAGTGAGTACTATGATTGGGGGCGTGGGGCTTGCCGTGTGAGGCACTTATCTGGGCAGGAGGTTTTGGAGGACCCCAGACTGGTAGAGTTGTCCCCCGACGTCCAGCCCACAGCCAGTCAGTCGAGGGACGATCTTACCCTTCCGAGGGGCATGCCGGATCGGAGGAGACGTGTGTGGCAGGTCAGAGAGGACACTCTCTAACCTGCTAGGAGGGAGCGAGGCCAGAGAGAGCATCGGGCAGGTGAGCCCGTCAGGACGGAGAGGGCCAAGCCTCGACGGGCTAGGGGTGATGCAGAGTCGGAGGAGGAGGCGGAGTTCGACCGTCACGAGGATGAAGGAGACATACCAGTTCCCGGTGTCGCTTCACCTACAGCACCGACTCCTCCACCTCCTCCCCCTCCCTCAGGACACGGAGCGTGGCATTCATCCGGTTTTGGTGGGTAGCAGTTTCGCCCTGCTTGGGATACATCACCACTAGGTTGGTATGAGGGAGGTCCATTCGGGACATAGCAGGAGGACGACGTCCTCCTTGACAAGATTCTGATTGACGACGCTTTCCTAAACCTGGTGCAACCTCCCATCATGGATAGGTTAGCCGAGTCTTTTCACACAGGCAGGGAGGTTGGCATCGCGGAGGACTATCGCTCATCAGTCCTTGCCCAGACTTCCAGCAGGATGCCACAGATATCACCGGCATCTGGCTCCTCATATGGGACGTGCCTTCGGCCAGGCAGCCAGTAGGCGACACTCCCATCCCACGACTATGGCATGTACCTGACCCAGTCCCAGCCTCAAGTGACCCCACCGGTAGCTCCACACCTGCAGACTCAGCATCAGTTACACGAGTTTGCCACAAGTCCATCGTCAGGAGGGAGGCAGCCGTATCATCCTCAGATGCAGCAGGATCCTCGACCGGCTCAACCTCAGCGACAGGTTTAGCCTCCCCCATGTGACATTGGGCACAAGCGCCACTACCAGGATCCACACCAAAGATAGTGATTGTAGTATTGTATGTACTATAGTTGCATTAAGCTTATCTATGTATTTTTTATTATTTAGTAGTATGGCATGTACATTTGGATTTTAATTGGAAAATTACAGTTGTGGTACTTAGTTTGTATATTTTGTTATTTATATTCGTGTTCTTATGAGCATTACGTTTATGTTATTGTTCCTTTCAAGGAAAAAAATAACGCATCATAAAGTGACGGGCTCGTCATTAAACCTTTAATTAGAAGTTACAACGTTTTACGTCCATTGTTACTACAACGTTAGATAACACACTGCATAAAAAAAAGACCAACACATGTCAGCTTTGGTAAACATACAACCCTAGTACGACCTACGCATCTCCCGTGGGCTGATTAGGACATCCCCTTCTAGTATGACCGTATTGCCTACACAGGCCACACTGCTTCTCCTGTTGCTCGGTCTCATCCATGTCATTCCAGAACCTGGTGGACACGGGCCTTCCAGTTGCCTTCCGACGCATTACTGGGTTAGGACACAGCCTCATCCCATGCCACTCTGTCCACATCGACTCATCTGGGATAGGGTGAAACTCTATCTCGTACACCTTGAAAACAACTTCCTGTTTGTACACAAGATGCACATACGGGGCCCACTCTATGCTAGTAGCGGCACATCCAGCTAGTGTGTGGCGGAACGGATAGTGCATGGATTGGAACAAGCCATAGTCACATGTGCCATCCGATAGCTGAACACGGAAGACCCGCCCCCCATCCCTCAAACGGCTCAAGCTCCTCCACAACAAATACCGACGTCCGCCTGTCACAGTAAGTGACACGTATCATCGGAATCCATTCTCTGTTTTTCTCAATGGTGGCCAATAGTCTCCGTGAGAACCGGCATCCAGCAGCGAGCTGTGACTGTGCCTCTTTGCCCTTCGTCACGAATAACTTCTGTAATCTCTCATACGTGATGCGCACAATGGCAGAAATCAGTAAGTACCAGGTGCCCTTCAACACTGCATTGATGCACTCGGACAGATTTGTCGTCATGTGACCAAATTGACACCCGCTGTCGCAATGTTGTAGCCAAATCTCCTTCCTAAAATGACTAGCCCAGTCAACCATCGTAGGCGAGAGCCTCCTCAACGCATCCATGTACCACTCGTAATCGGCCTGGCTTGGACTATAAGCAGCGTTAATAAGGTACCTCTTGCCCCTCGGATGACTTGAACCGAGTCATGAAGTTCGTAGCCATGTGTCTTATGCAATAAACATGGTAGGCTCTGGGGGGATGCCAACCACTATCATCGAAGCTAAGCGCAGTCTTAATAGCTTGAGATCTATCGGAGATAACCAGCAGGCCGTCTTGTGGGGTGACGTAGCGTCTCAGATTAGTTAGGAAGAACGACCATGACTCGGTGATCTCGGACTCCACGATGACAAAAGCAATAGGCAAGATGTTGCTGTTCCCATCTTGCGCCATCGCAATATGCAACACACCACCATACCTGCCATACAGATGCGTACCATCTACAGAGACAAAGGGCTTGCAATGCTTGAAGGCTTCGACACAGGACGGGAAAGACCAAAATACCTTGTCGAACATACTGCAGTCACGTACCAGGAGGTGTCCATCGTAGAATGGTTTGACGCATAGGTCTCAAATGGTACCAGGAAAACAGCTTTGCAGTGCCTGAAGCAACTTGGGAACCTTGTTGTACGCTTCTTCCCAATCCCATAGATTTGTGCAATTGCCTTCTGCTTTGCCATCCACAACTTTCCATAGAACGGTTTGAAGTGATAGCTTGCTTGGACCTCTCGTTGCAAAACCAAAATGCTTACAGAGGGGTTGGACTGAATCAATGGCAAGATGACCCGGTAGATCAGACTGCTGTTGAGCTGACGATGGTCTTGAGATATAGTGGGTGCTAGACAACTATGCACTCCACCCACCCTCCGAACCTCCTTAAACACAACAACATAGGATTGCTTTAGCCATGTCGTATACTTACTTAGTATATCGTATAGAAGTAATGAAAGACACAGGTAAACCTATGCTTACCAGTATTCGAGGTTCTGATGAAGGGCCACACGGAGGCTCCATTGACACCCATTATCAGCTTAACAGCACTGCAGATGGTACTTTAACCGGTTCGATTCGATCATTCGGTACTCCACACTTCTCTAAATACTGTAGTTCTTGATACCCTGAAGAACTGCCTCACGACTTCTAAACTTGTGGCTGACTCGAAACTCTACGCCATCGTCTAGGTTGTAATCCTCTTCACCCGTGTCAAGAAACGGAGTCCTCTCATACATGGCGTCCAAATCCAGACTGTGATAGTGAGACGAAATTGCCGAAAGTGCCGGTATTGGAAGAGGTGGAGGCAGGACGTGACAGCCTGCAGTCGGAACGGGTGTCTCCAGAACACACTCATTATCATCCCCACTATCGGACAAGTAGCTATCACCACTGTCTGCCACGTAATCCTCGTTCGACTCCTCCTCGCACTCCTTTGCCTCATCCACTGGAACGACGACATGAATGGACGGTGGTGCGAGGGGTCATTCGTCCTGCACATAGGTCGAGTGTACGGAAGGACCACCACCACTGTGTCCCACCTCTGCAAACAGCTCCATCACTTGCTCCACCATGGTCCTCCCATGAATGTCGAACATCACTCGCACATGCTCGTCTCCTTGAAGTCGGAATAGTCAAAACCGGAAGACTCCGTTACCCATGGGGGCCAGCAACTTATACGCCATCCTTCCGATTCCCCTCGCTTCTGTACCACCGAGCCTGCTCAATATCAAACTCTTCAAATCTGACAACATATTCACACGCTCAGTGTGAAACAATATCGGATCCTCGCACTCAAATGTCACCCCGTTGTCACCGTTTCTCATGCGGCAATTGGGATACACAAGCACAACTATGTACAAACTACTACTGGCCATTAATGCCTTGTATTTGTGAGAAATATAATACGAAAAGTTTGTGAAGAATACTAAGGATTATACATTCTTTTATAGCCAGTGGGACACAACTCCATGTATCTCGTTTACATTATAAACGAGATACATGCAATGCCATCTCATTTACGATGTAAACGAGATATAACTAGAAAACGTAAATCAGTAAATATTTTTAAATTTATTTATTTTGGTAATTAATGTTTTTATTTTATTTATTTAAATATTGAAAGTTTTATACCTTACTACGGTTTTCATAAAGTAAGTACATAACCCAAATATAGCCAATCTCTAATTTTTACACTTGGGTAATTTTGATTCTTCTTTTATTTATTTATGTAATTTATCATTATTATTACTTTATTAAATGTGTACAATAAAAATAAGGAAAAAGCTTAGTATTCAACACTAAAATCGGCCTAATTTAGCTAAAATTTATAAATGTTTTTTTTTAATGTTTGGTTTATTAATTATTGATCCATTTTTTTTGGCGTTACACGCTTAATAATGGTGTCTGTCATTATTATGAGTGCAAAAACAAAAACTATTATGGCAACACAATCTCATTGTTTGTTATAAAGTTTTAACTAAATTAACATTTATAAAAATGGACAAATAAGCTTTAAATAAATTACTATGATGTTAAGTGAATGTTGCACATCTTAATAGTTATGCGGCTAATTTTTTTTAATATGAAAAAAGTATTGGTATTTTTATTGAAAATGAAATTATTTAGTGTAATTACATGTAGGTAAATTTTCTCAGGTAGGAAGTCAATATATGAAGGTGTGTTGCAATACGTGAGAGTGTGTTGAACACGTGGTAACATCTTAACCAACACTTGGGGGAGGGAATGTTAAAACACATGGGGGTATGTTGAATAACTTCTAGAATATTATAATAAATTTCAAATATCAATATTCAACCAAAACACTATTTCTATTTCCATATTAAAAATAATTTCTGTAGTTATGCATAATTAACTTTCTTTAATCTATATTTTAAGTTATTACATGATAAATATTTACCTATAAAATATTATTCAAATAAAAAAGAGGTTACTTCTATCAAAATTGGAGTGTATAACTTAAAGGCAACTACTCCCATGAAGATGCCAAAAATATCTTCTCATGATGATCTTTGTTTAAAAAGTGTAACTTATTTGTTTAGTAACGCTTTAAATAAAAGTAACACTTTTAATTCAAATAAAAATCAAGTCCTACAATCTATCATTTAATGATCAAAATAAAATATCTTCATATGATGACAATCATAAAATTTTTATTGGAGTAGCCACCTAACTTAAAAGACATATTATAAAAGCTATTCATTTTCAATCACCACGTTCAAAAAGAATTTGCGACAGAGGCCGAATTAGACTAATTTTAAAGAGCAAACGTTTAGCGATTTACTAAAATATTTATATTTTAATTTTTAATGACAAATTTTAAGTGAGAATAAACACTAATAGAAGTAGAACCTTTTTTAAATTTGAGCAAAGAATAAAAAAGAGTAGAAAATATGAAATCACTATTTAAGGAGATAGAAGAAAAATAAGTATATTACTGTTAAAAAAGACTATTCGAGATTTCGGATAGATAAGATGAGAGAGAATGAGAGTAAATAATATTTATTTTATCTGTTAGTTTTACTTATTGTAATAAGTTAGGCCATTATTTTAATTAATGTCTTTTTTTTTGGGATGTTATTAATATGTTGATATTAGACATTTGGGCTTTGTTATATCTTGGGCTTATTTTAAAATTAATTAATAAATTTTTTTGTGACAAAATTAATTAATAAATTATCCTTAAATAACATAATATGAAAATATGAGATATAAGTGATATATTAAAATTTTTAGCAGGCTATATTTATACACTTTTTTATTTTGATATGGAATAGAATTAGTGTATTGCAGTGTTATTTTGAGTGTAGAAAGATTTACAGAACTGTGATGACTGCGCTGAAAAAATTGGATGATCCAAGTGAAGAGATAGTAATCAGACGGTTCGATTATACAAATCAGAGGTACACAAATCGAATTGGTCGATTTGTGTACCAGATACCAGTGTCTTGCATGCAGGACGTCCGAGCCTCTTGACCCGCTCTCCTTAAAAGAAACCTTCTAAGCACTCTCCTACCCATTTCTTTCACTCTCATTCTTTGCTAACTTTCCAGAATACCCCCAACCCCATATTCCTCTTCTCTTCTTCCATTGTTGCACAAATCCAACGAGGAAGAACAAAAGTGCCACTACCAAAATATTAACAATGTTAAAGAGACCAAAAATAAAAGAAATTAATAGTTTAGAGTTTCATATTATTAATTATCTTAGTCATTCTAATTATGTAAGTTTTTATTATCAAATATTTTGATTTAGTAAAAATACTAATGATAATATTAGCTAGAGATTAGTAAAATTATTGTAGTAATAATTATTAAGATTATATATAATATTATTATTATTAATTGTTAGAAATAATCAGTAAAATAAAATAAATTTTAGAAGACTTTTGAATAATTATGGAATTAATTATTATTATAAATATATTATTTAAATATTTAATTAAGGATTAACTATTTATTATTGTATGGTGTTAGTTAAATATTTGATTAATATGTTTTTTTATTGTATTGTACTGGAAGTGAAAGTTTTGAAATTGTTTAAATATAATAATTAATCATTCTTCTTTCTTAATTAGTGAAGTAATTAAGGTATATTATTATTATCATCATAGTAACATAAAAAATCGAAACCGAGTAAATTTAGTGTAATTTAGGTAATGAATTATGTTAGTAACACTAAATTTTAAATATGAATTTAATAAATTATTTATGATTTTTAATAAATTTGGTGGTATATATATATATTGAGGTGTTTAATACTTTTTAAAATTATTCTGATTATATAAATAGAAAATAATAAATTATTATTATTATTATTATAAAATAAATAGGTTTTTAGACATTAAAAATATAGTTTTAATGTATCTAATCATAATTAGATTTATATTTTAGATTCATTTAAGTTTTATTAATTACTGTTAGAAGCTACTAAAAATAAATGTGGATTTTTTGTAAAATATATTTAGTATATTTCAAGTAGTTAATAATATAATTGTTAATATAATTATATTATACGAGTTATGTGATAATAAAAATGAGATATTGTTAAATTTAATTTATTAGTTAATTATGGTTATTTTTGTTTAATGTGATATATGACTACGTTTTGTAGGGTTCGTGGATGTTGACATGTAACTACTTAATACCGCCGAATCCGTACAATCAAATTATGAAGGAGTATTTATGGGAGACTGGTTTTTATCACATTTCCTAAATTGGAGTAATCCAATGTCAGGCGGTATTTTAATGCTCTAATTGAGAGATGAAGTCCTAAGACGGACACATTTTATTTTCCAGTTGGTGAGTGTGTTGTGACATTGGAGGATGTGGCGATAATTCTTGGTCTTTCGACAAATGGTCTTTCAGTTACAAGACCGACTTGAGTAGTTATGAGGCCATAGAGGCTGAATGCTTGCACCAGTTTGGTGTTGCACCTAGGAAGACAGATTGTAGAGGAAGCTTCATAAAGTTGATATGGTTTCAGAAACTGAAAGATATTTTAGTCTTAACTGATGATATTTACATTTAGACGTACGTAAAGTGCCATATAATATTATTATTTAGGACCATTCTATTTGGAGACAAGTTTGGGACAGCGGTGCACTGAAAGTTTTTGCCATTGCTCCGTAACTTTCCAAGGATCATACAATTTGTTGGGGATCGACATGCTTGACACACTTGTATAGAGCATTGTGTAGGCATCTCGTGTCGACTACAAAGAGATGGATGGTCCACTGACATTTTTGCTTACATGGGCTTGGATTTGTCTACCATTTCTTGCACCAATTTTTGGCAATCCTTGACTCTTTTCAGTTGCAAATAGGTAAAATTAATTACTATCTACTTTTAAAATGTGTAGCACATTGTATTTTAATTTTTACGATCAAAGTTAATTAACGAGTTGTCTTATGTCAGATGGCGTAACTGGAAGCGTGCTGATCGCCTCACATGCTTTATTCTCTTGCTCACTTTAGGAGGTCATTGGATAATTTGTAAGAAGGATATGTATATTATAATAAATAAGTATCTATTTTTTGTTTAGCCATATTATTATTTGGTGTGTAATCCTCTTTTAATTTCAATGTGTCCAGTTTGTTTGGGAGGCTTATGCAATTAATCACATTGAGTCAGACGTGATTCCTGTTGACATCTGTCAGCATTCAGTTATTTGGAGTGCCACGGTACTGCTGATATTTTTCGAATACATTGAGTGGCATGCATCTGATAGAGTGAGAAGACAATTTGGTTTGACCCAAGGTGTTCCTCATCAAGAGTGGGATCTAGGAGAAGCACACGGCAAACTGCTGACAGGACCTAAGAATGAAGATTGGTTTGTAACCCACTCTTTTTGGATGATGCAATGGACGAATCTATAGTCATGTTCTTGCTGAGCACTTGGTGCCTTCACAGTATCCTTTGAAAATTTACATACATTAGTATCTAGGTACATATGGTGCCCACTTGCAATTGTTAGACCTCGTATTTCAAGAGATTTAGGAGGACAATCCAGTGCATAATCAGGAGAATCAATAGCAGCAACCACTGCCACCGGCATCGCCACCGCCACATTCACACACACAAGCACAACAAGAGCCTGAGTATTTTACACCATATATTCCTCACACGCATTCTTCGGATTATTTTACACCATCAGTCCCATTACATCAATAATATTGGAGTGTTCCACAGTTTGAGTTACGGGATCAAGCTTCGTCTAGCTAGCTGCTTGGATTCATGGCTCTAGACTAGGTCACTTACATTCAGGTAATTATGGTGACATTCCCACCGACCAGCTGGCACACCCGAGTGGTATTACTTCAGGTAGGAGGTCCTTGGATTCAAGATCTCGACATCGCACTTCCTCTAGAAATTTTTTAGGTAGACTATCTGTTGACTCGAGTAAGAGAGATAATGCCACGGCAGGGATTATACAGAGTGGAAAACCTGCGGCGCATTTCAATGGGTCTAATTCAGGAGAGCAATAAGACAGTTGATGATGAGGATGATGACTACCTAGTAGACCATCCGCGTTGACGACATCTACTACACTGTTGCCCTCGGCACCACATTGCTTACATCGCCTTGAACCATGCAACATCTGAGTGTCCATCTCAATAAAAAACCGGGTCATCTTTGCCGACCTTTGGCTACCCGTCTGAGGAATTAATTGCCTATAAATTGAGGTCCATGATAAACAGGCCATGTTGTAGGATTTCCTAGTGGCCTAAACCTAACTCTGTATACTCTTCGAACTTGGTCCATCTTGTAAACATCATGGACGTACACTTGCCAATCCAGCCGCTGATTTGCACAACAAACAAATACATGTTGACACGGAATCCAGTCCACCTAGAATTCACCACAGTCACAATGTTGTCGACGTAGGTCAGCTGCATACTCCAATTGATAAACCACTATTTTACGGTTAATTTTGTTTTGAATTGAGCAGATTTTATCCACTATTTTCACACTTATTCATATAATTCGCATGTTTTACATTTTCCTTCTTAATTTTATTCTATGATTGAAAACATGCTTCTTTGGCCTTAAATTTGCTAATTTTAATCCTCTCTTATTACCATTCGATGCCGTGATATGTGTGTTAAGTGATTTCAGGTTTTCTAGGGTAGGAATAGCTTAGAGAATGAAAAGAAAGCATGCAAAAGTGGAAGGAACACAAAAAATTGAGGTTTTGGGAAGCAGGCAAGCGATGCGTACGTGTAGGTGATGCATATGCGTGACCAGGAATTTGTGCAGCGATGCGTATGCGTGGGCGACGCGTACGTGTAAGCGATGCGTACGCGTGACAGAGCGTCACATGATGCAACTTACAGAAAATGTTAGGGGCGATTTCTGGGCTGCTTTGGACCCAATTTCAGGCCCGAAAATACTGATTAGAGGCTGGAGAGTGGAGCTAGAAGGGGGAATCATTTCATTCACATTAGTTAGGTTTAGATGTAGAATTCTAGAGAGAGAGGCTCTCTCCTCTCTCTAGGTTTTAGGGTTTTTAGGTTTATTTCTTCTCAATTTCAGAATTCTACCTTGCTTTAATTTAGGTTTCTTCTACTTTTATTTGTTCTAGCACTTTAGTTGATTACTTCTCTCATTGATTCCTTTATTTTGCTAATTTAATTTATGAGTTCATGTGCTACTCTCAATTTTCATTAATGCAATTTATGTTTCACATTTCTTATTGTTCAATTACTTTGTTATTGTTATTTCGTTGCTTTGGTTAGTTTTAGATTTTGCTATATCTCGTTAATTTTCTATGTTTTTATGTTATACCTTCCAAGTGTTTGATAAAATGCTTGGTTGGATTTTAAATTAGTTTTTGATGTTCCTATCTTGGATTGATCAATTAGAGACTCTTGAGTTATCAAAATTCTTTTGTTGATTGGTGATTGAGACTTGCTAGTTGGCTTAGGATTCACTAAATCTAGTCTTTGATTAGGACTTGTTAAGTTGATTTTGCTCACTTGACTTTCCTTCATTGTTAGAGGTTGACTAAGTGAAATCAAAAGGCAATTAGCATCACAATTGATGATGATAATGAGGATATGAATTCCAATTCTCAATCCTTGTTAGGACTTTTCTTAGTTGTTATTTTATTTCCTTGTTATTTTACTTTCTTATTCCTTATTCCAAAATCCAAAAATATACTTTTCCATAACCAATAATAACTACACTTCCCTGCAATTCCTTGAGAGACGACCCGAGGTTTAAATACTTCGGTTAATTTTATTGGGTTTGCTTAAGTGACAAACAATTTAAATATTGATTGAGGTTTAATTGTCGGTTTAGAACTATACTTGCAACGCAATATTTTTGTGAAAATCTTTACTGACATTTTTCCTCCGTCACCAATCCACCAGGTATTTTACGTACTTTAAAGACCTCATTCTGTCTGTCAAAGTAACTAACCTGGATGCTTCTCGATGCCCGCTGATTTGCATGAAATTTGGAGATCACAATCTTAGAGAACACATGTCCAGCATTAATACAAGCCTCAGCCTCAGCTCTTTTCTTGGTAAATAGTTCATTAAGCTTGTAAAATTTTTCCTTAACAAGTGCAGTGACTAGGAGATTGAATGTCCCTTTAAAGACCGAATTGATGCACTCCACTAGATTGGTAGTTATATGACCCCATTGGTATCCACCATCAAAAGTCAAAGCATACTATTCACGTGGGATCCAATTCAGCCAGTTAGTGTAAGTCTCACCCCGTTCATGTAATCACTGATAATGCATTTCGTACTCGCAAAACGTCCTCGAATATCGTATGATAAAAAGAGGCCAACTATAAACAACATTCATTATAGTAGTAACTATAACAATAACAAACTTTGTTTTATTTAAATTTACCAATGTTGACGATAAACTTCTACAGGTATGATGCCTTGAACTTCCTCAAAAAGTTGGACTCTATATACTGGATACAAAACATGTGGAAAGCTCTAGGAGAAGGTCAAGCTCCATTACTATGAGTAATAGCTAAACGGATGGATTCATGTCGATCAAAGATAAGGCCCATACCATCACGTGTCACTACATGTTGTCGCAAGTTACTAAGAAAAAAGTGTCATGCCTTAGATGTCTCTCCCTCTACTATGATAAATGCAATAGACACGATATTTTTATTGTCATCCTGTGAAACTATAACAAACAAATAACCCTTGTATTTTCTATACAAATGAGTCCCGTCTACCTGCACTACGGGCTTACGATGTCTGAATGCTCTAATACAAGGAAAATAAATCCAAAAAACTCAATGTAGGATACAAATATCAGAAACCAAGTCATTCTCCTGGTATGCAGGTATTGTTTCAAAATGAACGACTGCTAATGGCCCCTTGTGACACATGGCCTCAAATCATATGTGCAAAGCCTCATACGAAGCTTTCCAACCTCCAAAAATTGACTCCACTGCTTTCTGTTTTGCTAACCATGCTTTGTGATAACTTATGGTGTAGTTAAATTTTGACTGTGCTTTTGCAATGACTGATTTCACCTTTATAGATGGGTCCATCTCTACCAACGGCTTTATTGCTCCTACAATTGTCTTGGAATTTAGTTTCGAATGGTCTTGAGAAATGGTAGCTCTAATACAACTGTGACTACCGTTGTACCTCTTTATCTCCCATCAGTATTTCTTGCACATTTTTCTAACCCTGATCAGCCAATCAAAACTTGCGTCGTATTGTGTACATTTAGCATAGAATGTCCTTGGTTCCAACTCATACACTCGATAGTCTACACCTCTGTGGATGGTATAATCTTTCATCACCTTAATCACTGCCTCGCTCGAACTAAATTTCATTCCACGGTGAATTCACCATCTATCACAACAAGAAGCTCTACTACAATCACACCACAAAATATATATTTTTATAAATAATTATTAAATATATGTTTTAACAGTTAAAATCTATCTCTAAATCTAAATTACAAATTATAAATCAATATAAATAAGTAATCAAATACTATTCAATAAATTAATAACCATACTAAAATGTGATTTAATAAATGAAAAAAATATATGTAAACAATTAATAAATAAATATAAACAAGTAATTATATGCTATATTTTGGCTACATAAAGAACTATTAAATATATGTCTTAAAAGTTAAAATCTAACTATAAATTATAAATTATAATTCAATATTTGTCATTATTCAAATATAAATATACATCAATAATCAAATGGTATTTACTAAATTAAAAAATATACATAAATAATTACTAAATATATTTAAACAGGTAATTATCCTATATTTTAACTAAATAAATAAGTAATCAAATACTATTTAATAAATTATATTCCACAGATCACATATGTTACTCATATTATCTACTTGATTTACAATATTAATCTATCATACAAATATCCAAATTACATACCTGCATTCATGTACTAAGAAAATTTCAGTGCATGCATGACCTCCAAATCCAACGAGTACGTGAAAGTAGGTTTCTCAAACGGATGCTGGGTTACTAGGGCATTTGCCACCTTTGCCACATCTGACTCCATAGTGCCGTTAACTTGATCTTCGTCTTCACCTAGATCAACGACTTCATAGTTATTTGCAAACTCCTCCTTGCTATCACTATTATAATGTTCCAATTTAATATTTTTGTCCGCTTCAGATGCTCGAACTCAATATACAGCTCGATGAACGATATTTGGGAGCAAGTTTCAATATACATTGAAAATGTTTCTTGCATGCTCGCTTCATCGGTTACATACTTGGTTTGAAATTGAACGAACCCACCAAACATAGATATAAGATACCTATATAAAATGCACAACACTCTCTTAGATATTTGATAATCTATCATCTCACAAATCACACATTTTAGTTCTTTAAATGACAGTGTGAATGGAATAACAATATCTAATGGATTTTCACATAAAAATTTCACTCCTTCAGATGTTTGTAACAAAATTTATCTATGATAATATACTTTTAAAATAACTCTATAATCCATGATAATATACTCACATTCAACACTCTCAACCTCGGTATTATTTCTTTTGAAGCAATGGAGAGAAAGATGAGAGAAGAGGAAGAAGAGGAGTTTTAGAAGATTTGAGAATTGAGAGACGAGAAAGATGTAGAGAGTTCGGCCAATCTGGGGTATATATAAACAAAGAACTCGGATGGTCCAAATGCCTATTTATCATTTCAAATGTTTTAAAGCACTGAAATTAAACTGTTTGATTAGTGTTCTATCGAAATAAAAAAAATTCACGAGCTAAAATTGGTAGGTCCGATTTGCATACGCCAAAAGAGTGACAATTTTTTGCTCCACACAAATCGGACCATCCGAATTATGTTCCTCTCTCTCTCTCTCTCTCTCTCACTCAGTAAAGAAATCGAACGGTCCGATTTCTTGTCTGTCAATTCAAAAAACACCGCCATCACAATAGTGTATAACCCCCTGACATTCATAACCTAGCTTAACACACATTTAATTTTTATGTAAAAAATTAGCCATAATTACAAAATATATTTTTTTCAAAAAATTATAATTGGCCCCTCTTCCAATACGATAAGCTCCGCCCGAGATTAGTGGTGCACGAAATTGCAATCACACTCTTGCAATTCTGCACAACTAACCAGCAAGTGCACTGGGTCGTTCAAGTAATACCTTACGTGAGTAAGGTTCGATCACACGGAGATTGTTGGCTTGAAGCAAGCTATGGTTATCTTGTAACTCTTAGTCAGGATATCAATAATTCTCAGGTTTAATTGTGAAGAGTAAAAGAACATGAAATAAATACTTGTTTTGCAGTAATGGAGAATAGGTTGAGGTTTTGGAGATGCTCTATCTTCTGAATCTCTGCTTTCCTACTATCTTCTTCTTCATGCATGCAAGGCTCCTTCCATGGCAAGCTGTATGTAGGATTTCACTGTTGTCAATGGCTACCTCCCATCCTCTCAGTGAAAATGTTCAACGCGCTCTGTCACAGCACGGCTAATCATCTGTTGGAATAGAATCCAGTGATTCTTTTGCGTCTGTCACTAACGCCCAACCCTCAAGAGTTTGAAACTCGTCACAGTCATTCAATCCTTGAATCCTACTCAGAATACCACAGACAAGGTTTAGACCTTTCGGATTCTCCTAAATGCCGCCATCAATTCTAGCTTATACCACGAAGATTCTGATTAAGGAATCCAAGAGATATTCACTCAATCTAAAGTAGAACGGAGGTGGTTGTCAGGCACACGTTCATAGGTGAGAATGATGATGAGTGTCACGGATCATCACATTCATCAAGTTGAAGAACAAGTGATATCTTAGAATAGAAGCAAGCGTGATTGAATGAAAAACAGTAGTGATTGCATTAATCCATCAAGACACAGCAGAGCTACTCACCCCCAACCATGGGGTTTAGAGGCTCATGTTGTAGAAGATACAATAAGAAATGTGTAATGTGTCATCCGGTAAAGATACAATGTCAAAATATCCTATTTATAGTGAACTAGTAACTTAGGATATACAGAAATGAGTAAATGACGTAAAAATCCACTTCCGGGGTCCACTTGGTGTGTGCTTGGGCTGAGCATTGAAGCTTTCATGTGTAGAGACTTTTTCTGGAGTTAAACGCCAGCTTTTGTGCCAGTTTGGGCGTTTAACTCCAATTTTTGTGCCAGTTCCGGCGTTAAACGCCGGGAATTCTGAAGCTGATTTGCAACGCCAGTTTGGGCCATCAAATCTCGGACAAAGTATGGACTATTATACATTGTTGGAAAGCCCAGGATGTCTACTTTCCAACGCAATTGAGAACGCGCTAATTGGGCTTCTGTAGCTCCAGAAAATTCACGTTGAGTGCAGGGAGGTCAGAATCCAACAGCATCTACAGTCCTTTTTCAGCCTCTGAATCAGATTTTTGCTCAGGTCCCTCAATTTTAGCCAGAAATTATCTGAAATCACAAAAAAACACACAAACTCATAGTAAAGCCCAGAAAAGTGAATTTTAAATAAAAACTAATAAAATCATACTAAAAACTAACTAAAATGTACTAAAAACATACTAAAAACAGTGCCAAAAAGCGTATAAATTATCCGCTCATCACAACACCAAACTTAAATTGTTGCTTGTCCCCAAGCAACTGAAAATCAAATAGGATAAAAAGAAGAGAATATACTATAGACTCCAAAATATCAATGAAACTTAGCTCCAATTAGATGAGCGGGACTAGTAGCTTTTTGCCTCTGAATAGTTTTGGCATTTCACTTTATCCTTTGAAGTTTAGAATGATTGGCATCTATAGGAACTCAGAATTCAAATAATGTTATTGATTCTCCTAGTTAAGTATGATGATTCTTGAACACAGTTACTTTATGAGTCTTGGCTGTGGCCTAAAGCACTCTGTCTTCCAGTATTACCACCGGATACATACATGCCACATACACATAACTGGGTAAACCTTTTCAGATTGTGACTCAGCTTTGCTAGAGTCCCCAATTAGAGGTGTCCAGGGTTCTTAAGCACACTCTTTTTGCCTTGGATTACTTTTTATCTCTCTCTCTCTTTTCTTTTTTTTCATTTTTTTTGAATTCACTGCTTTTTTTCTTGCTTCAAGAATCAATTTGATGATTTTTCATATCCTCAATAACATTTCTCCTTTTTCATCATTCTTTCAAGAGCCAACAAGTTTAACATTCTTTAATCAAAAAATTCAAAAGACATATGCACTGTTCAAGCATTCATTCAGAAAACAAAAAGTATTGTCACCACATCAAGCTAATTCAACTAGTTTCAGAGATGAATTTGAAATCCTACACTTCTTGTTCTTTTGTGATTAAAGCATTTTTCATTTAAGAGAGGTGATGGATTCATAGGACATTCATAGCTTTAAGGCATAGACATTAAATTTCATTAATCATGAATTAAAAACAAGACTCAAAGATAAACATAAGATAAGACTAATAGTAATAGAAAACAAAAATTTAAATGACTCTAAAATAGACTCTTAATAATAGAGGTTATCACAGAGTTAGGACTCAACAACCTTGATCTTGAGAAGTGGATGCTCCCTCAACTTGTGGGGTATTTGACCCTTCAAGGGAGAGCTTCTGGCATTTCAGCTCCTGTAGCTTACGCCCCTGCTTCTCTTGTTCCTTCAGCAATTTGCAGAGCATGCAGTTTTGATTCTACTGTTCTTCCTTAATTTGTTCCATAGCTTCTTGCAGCTTGGCAACAGATGCTTCTAGGCGGGTCCAGTAGTTAATTTCAGGGTGTTCAGGGAGGAACTCCTGCGCCCTCCTTTTGATAGAATTATCTTGCATTTGTCATTCCATTGACTTCTTGGTGATTGGATGTTCAATTGGGATGAATTCATCTACTCCCATCCTCACCCCAGCATCTTTACATAGCAAGGAGATTAAGCTTGGGTAAGCCAGTTTGGCTTCAGTGGAATTCTTGTTTGCAATTGTGTGAATCTCACAAGCAATCAGATAATGAACCTCCACTTCTTTTCCCAGCATAATGCAATGAATCATCACTGCTCTCTTGATAGTGACATCAGAACGGTTGCTAGTGGGCAATATGGAACGCCCAATGAAGTCTAGCCAACCTCTTGCAATTGGTTTGAGATCTCCCCTCTTGAGTTGGTTTGGGACACCTTTTGAATTGGTTGTCCACTTAGTTTCAGGGAGGCATGTGTCCTCTAGAACTTGATCCAACCCCTTATCTGCTCTCACCATTCTCCTATTAAAAGATTCAGGATCATCTTGCAGTTGAGGCAATTTGAAGACCTCTCTTATTTTGTCCAGATGGAATTAAATAATTCTCCATCTGACCATGGTTCTGTAGGTATGAAAAGCAGTTCCAGTCATTCTCTACTTATCTGTCAGCCACAGATTTGAGTAGAATTCCTGAACCATGTTTCTTCCAACCTTTGTCTCAGGGTTGGTTAGAACTTCCCATCCTCTGTTTCGAATTTGCTCTTGGATCTCCGGATATTCATCTTCTTTCAGATCGAATTTAACTTCCGGGATCACTGACCTTAGACCCATTATTTTGTGGTAATGGTCTGCATGTTCTTTGGTTAAGAACCTCTCTTGACTCCAAAGATCCTTTGGAGCATTCTCTTTCTTGCCTCTAGAATTGGTTTGTTTTCCTTTGGGAGCCATGATCTTGATGAGCCTTAGCTTAGTGATCACGGAAAAACACACCAAACTTAGAAGGTTCCTTGTCCTCAAGCAAAAGAAAAGAAAGAGGAGAGAGAGGAGGAGAGCAAATTCGAATGGTGGGGAAAGGGGGATGACCGAACGTATATTTATAAGGGAGGGGGGAGAGATTTTGAAAATTTTGAAGGAGATTTGAGAAGATATGGAAAGAATTTGAGAGATATTTGAGTTTTTTGAAGAAGATTTGGAAAGGATTTGAAAAAGATTTGAAAAATGATTTTAATTTTTAAGAATTGAAGGTGAATGATAAAAGTTTGAAATGTGTTTATGCAGAAGATTATGGATCAAAACAAGAAAGTTTGAAAAAATTTGAAGTGGAAAGCAAAATCTCTGTCCCCCACCTATCTGGCGTTAAACGCCCAGAATGGTATCCATTCTGGCGTTTAACGCCCAAATGTTGGCCATTATGGGCGTTTAACGCCCAGCCAGGTGCCCTGACTGGCGTTAAACGCCAGAAACCCCCTTTATCACTGGGCGTTTTGCTAAACGCCCAGGATGCTGCACACCTGGCGTTAAACTCCCAGAATGGTGCCCATTCTGGCGTTTAACGCCCAAAATGGTACCTTTACTGGCGTTAAACGCCCAGAATGGTATCCATTCTGGCGTTTAACACCTAGAGTACCCCTTACTGGCGTTTTTTCGCCAGCAAGCTCCTTTTCTCTACTTTTTGCACTGAATCATTCTGTAACTCTGTGAATTCCTTCAATTTTGATGATTGCTCTTTGAGAATATGTATCAAACTTTTATTAAATAGAACAGATAACCTACTAATGACTGGGTTGCCTCCCAGCAAACGCTTCTTTATTGTCTTTAGCTGGACCTTTTACTGAGATTCATTCAAGCCTCAGTTTTGAGCATTCTTGCTCAAAATTGCTTTCAAGATAATGTTTGATCCTCTGTCCATTAACAATAAACTTTTTGTCAGAATCAATATCCTGAAGCTCAACATATCCATATGGTGAGACCCCTGTAATCACATATGGACCCCTCCACTGGGATTTAAGTTTTCTTGGGAATAGTCTGAGCCTAGAGTTGAAGAGTAGAACTTTTTGTCCTAGCTCAAAGACTCTGGATGACAACTTCTTGTCATGCCACTTTTTTGCCTTTTCCTTATAAATTTTTGCATTTTCAAAGGCATTGAGTCTGAACTCCTCTAGCTCATTTAGCTGGAGCAATCTTTTTCACCAGCTAACTTAGCATCCATGTTTAGGAATCCGGTTGCCCAGTAGGCTTTATGTTCCAGTTCCACGGGCAGATGACAAGCCTTCCCATACACAAGTTGGTATGGAGAGGTTACCATAGGAGTCTTGAAGGCTGTTCTGTATGCCCACAGAGCATCATCCAAGCTCCTTGCCCAATCCTTTCTACGGGCAATAACAGTCCGTTCCAGGATTCTTTTTAGCTCTCTATTAGAGACTTCAGCTTTCCCATTTGTCTGTGGGTGATATGGAGTTGCCACTTTGTGGGTAATTCCATATCGGACCATAGCAGAGTACAGCTGTTTATTGCAGAATGAGTGCCCCCATCACTGATTAGTACTCTGGGAACACCAAACCTGCTGAAGATGTGTTTCTGTAGGAATTTCAGTACGGTCTTGGTATCATTATTGGGTGTGGCAATTGCTGCTACCCATTTAGACACATAGTCTACTGCCACTAGAATATAAGTGTTTGAGTATGATGGTGGGAAGGGACCTATAAAGTCAATTCCCCATACATCAAACAATTCAATCTCTAGGATCCCTTGTTGAGGCATGGCGTAACCATGAGGCAAGTTACCAGCTCTTTGGCAACTGTCATAGTTACGCACAAACTCCCGGGCATCCCTATAGATAGTAGGCCAGTAGAATCCGCATTGGAGGACCTTAGTGGCTGTTCGCTCACCTCCAAAATGTCCCCCATACTGCGATCCATGGCAATGCCATAGGATCCTTTGTGCTTCCTCTCTAGGTACACATCTGCGGATTATTCCGTCTGCACATCTCTTAAAGAGATATGGCTCATCCCATAGGTAGTACTTGGCATCTGAAATTAATTTTTTTCTTTGCATCCTGCTGTACTCCTGTGGTATGAACCTCACAGCTTTATAATTTGCAATATCTGCAAACCATGGTTCTTCTTGGATGGCAAAGAGTTGCTCATCTGGAAAGGTTTCAGAGATCTCAGTAGAAGGGAGGGACGCCCCAGCTACTGGTTCAATTCGGGACAGATGATCAGCTACCTGGTTCTCTGTCCCTTTTCTGTCTCTTATTTCTATATCAAACTCTTGCAAAAGCAATACCCACCTTATGAGCCTGGTTTTGAATCCTGCTTTGTGAGTAAGTATTTAAGAGCAGCATGGTCAGTGTACACAATCACCTTTGACCCCACTAAGTAGGATCTAAACTTGTCAATGGCATAAACCACTGCAAGTAACTCTTTTTCTGTGGTTGTGTAATTCTTCTGTGCATCATTTAGAACACGGCTAGTGGTGCACGAAATTGCAATCACACTTTTGCAACTCCGCACTACTAACCAGCAAGTGCACTGGGTCGTCCAAGTAATACCTTGCGTGAGCAAGGGTCGATCCCACGGAGATTGTCGGCTTGAAGCAAGCTATGGTTATCTTGTAAATCTTAGTCAGGATATCAAAAATTATCAGGATTGATTGTGAAAAACAGAAGAACATGAAATGGTTACTTGTTTTGCAGTAATGGAGAATAGGTTGAGGTTTTGGAGATGCTCCATCTTCTGAATCTCTGCTTTCCTACTGTCTTCTTCATCAAACACGCAAGGCTCCTTCCATGGCAAGCTGTATGTAGGGTTTCACCGTTGTCAATGGCTACCTCCCATCCTCTCAGTGAAAATGTTCCTATGCTCTGTCACAGCATGGCTAATCATCTGTCGGTTCTCGGTCAGGCCGGAATAGAATCCAGCGATTCTTTTGCGTCTGTCACTAACGCCCCGCCTGCTAGGAGTTTGAAGCACGTCACAGTCATTCAATCATTGAATCCTACTCAGAATACCACAGACAAGGTTTAGACCTTCCGGATTCTCTTGAATGCCGCCATCAGTTCTAGCTTATACCACGAAGATTCCGATTAAAGAATCCAAGAGATAACTACTTAATCTAAGGTAGAACGGAGGTGGTTGTTAGGCACACGTTCATAGTTGAGAATGATGATGATTGTCACGGATCATCACATTCATCCGGGTTAAGAACAAGTATTATCTTAAAATGGAAGCAAGCATGATTGAATGAGAAACAGTAGTAATTGCATTAATTCATCAAGACACAGCAGAGCTCCTCACCCCCAACCATGGGGTTTAGAGACTCATGCCGTGGAAGATACACAAAGAAACGTGTAAAGTGTCATGAGGTCCAGATACAATGTCAAAAGATCCTATTAATAGTAAACTAGTATCCTAGGGTATACAGAAATGAGTAAATGACGTAAAAATCCACTTCTGGGTCCACTTGGTGTGTGCTTGGGCTGAGCAATGAGGCATTTTCGTGTAGAGACCTTTTCTGGAGTTAAACGCCAGCTTTTATTCCAGTTTGGGCGTTTAACTCCAAGTTTTATGCCAGTTCCAGCGTTAAACGCTGGAATTTCTGAGGCTGATTTGCCACGCCGGTTTGGGCCATCAAATCTTGGGCAAAGTATGGACTATCATATATTTCTGGAAAGCCCAGGATGTCTACTTTCCAACGCCGTTGAGAGCGCGCCAATTGGGTATTTGTAGCTCCAGAAAATCCACTTCGAATGCAGGGAGGTCAGAATCCAACAGCATCTACAGTCCATTTCAGTCTCTGAATCAGATTTTTGCTCAGAACCCTCAATTTCAGCCAGAAAATACCTGAAATCACAGAAAAACACACAAACTCATAGTAAAGTCCAGAAAAGTGATTTTTAACTAAAAAGTAATAAAAATATACTAAAAACTAACTAAAATATACTAAAAACATACTAAAAACAATGCCAAAAAGCGTATAAATTATCCGCTCATCACAACACCAAACTTAAATTGTTGCTTGTCCCCAAGCAACTGAAAATCAAAATAGGATAAAAAGAAGAGAATATACTATAGACTCCAAAATATCAAGGAAACTTAGCCCCAATTAGATGAGCGGGACTAGTAGCTTTTTGTCTCCGAACAGTTTTGGCATCTCACTCTATCCCTTGAAGTTCAGAATGATTGGCATCTATAAGAACTCAGAACTCAGATAGTGTTATTGATTCTCTTAGTTGAGTATAATGATTCTTGAACATAGCTAGTGTATGAGTCTTGGCTGTGGCCCAAAGCACTCTGTCTTCCAGTATTACCACCGGATACATACATGCCACAGACACATAATTGAGTGAACCTTTTCAGATTGTGACTCAGCTTTGCTAAAGTCCCCAATTAGAGGTGTCCAGGGTTCTTAAGCACACTCTTGTTGCCTTGGATCACAACTTTATTTCTTTCTTTTTCTTTTTCTTTTCTTCTTTTTTTTTCGAAATTTTTTTTTGTATCCACTACTTTTTCTTGCTTCAAGAATCAATCTAATAATTTTTAGATCCTCAATAACAGTTCTCTTTTTCCTCATTCTTTCAAGAGCCAACAATTTTAACATTCTCAAAACAACAAATTCAAAAGACATATGCACTGTTCAAGCATTCATTCAGAAAACAAAAAGTATTGTCACCACATCAAACTAATTCAACTAGTTTCAAGGATAAATTTCGAAATCCTGTACTTCTTGTTCTTTTGTGATTAAAGCATTTTTCATTTAAGAGAGGTGATGGATTCATAGGACATTCATAGCTTTAAGGCATAAAATTTCAATTTTATTAATTATGAATTAAGAACAAGACTCAAAGATAGATATAAGATGAGACTAAAAGTAAAAAAAAAATAGAAAACAAAACAAAAAAACGCAAAAAATAGGCTCCTAATGATATAGGTTTTCACAGAGTTAGGACTCAACAACCTTGATTTTGAGAAGTGGATGCTCCCTCAACTTGAGAGGAGAGCTTTTGGCGTTTCAACTCTTGGAGTTCACGCCCCTGCTTCTCTTGTTCCTTCAGCAATTTGCAGAGCATGCAGTTCTGATTCTGCTGTTCTTCCTTCAGTTGCTCCATAGTCTCTTGCAACTTGGTGATAGATACTTCTAGGCTGGTCCAGTAGTCAATTCTTGGGAATTCAGGGAGGAATTCCTGCGCCCTCCTCTTGATAGAGTTGTCTTGCATTTGTCCTTCCATTGACTTCTTGGTGATTGGGTGTTCAATGGGTATGAACTCATCTACTCCCATCTTCACCCCAGCCTCTTTACAGAGCAAGGAAATCAAGCTTGGGTAAGCCAATTTGGCTTCAGTAGAATTCTTATTTGCAATTGTGTAGATCTCACAAGCAATCACATGATGAACCTCCACTTCTTTTCCAAGCATAATGCAATGAATCATCACTGCTCTCTTGATGGTGACCTCAGAACGGTTGCTAGTGGGCAATATGGAACGCCCAATAAAGTCTAGCCAACCTCTTGCAATTAGTTTGAGGTCTCCCCTCTTGAGTTGGTTTGGGACACCCTTTGAATTGGTTATCCATTTAGTTCCAGGGAGGCATATGTCCTCTAGAACTTGATCCAACCCTTTATCTGCTCTCACCATCCTCCTATTAAAGGATTCAGGATCATCTTGCAGTTGAGGTAGTTTGAAGATTTCTCTTATTTTGTCCAGATGGAAGTACATAACTTTCCCTCTGACCATGGTTCTGTAGGTATGGTAAGCAGTTCCAGTCATTCTCTGCTTATCTGTTAGCCACAGATTTGAGTAGAATTCCTGAACCATGTTCCTTCCAACCTTTATTTCAGGATTGGTTAGAACTTCCCATCCTCTGTTTCGAATTTGCTCTTGGATCCCCGGATATTCATCTTCTTTCAGATCAAATTTAACTTCCGGGATCACTGACCTCAGACCCATTATTTTGTGATAATGGTCTTCATGTTCTTTGGTTAAGAACGTCTCTTGATTCCAAAGATTCTTTGGATTATTCTCTTTCTTTCCTCTTAAATTGGTTTGTTTTCCCTTAGGAGCCATGATCTTGATGAATCTTGGCTTAGTGATCACGGAAAAGCACACCAAACTTAGAGGTTTGCTTGTCCTCAAGCAAAAGAAAAGAAAGAAGAGAAGAGAGAGAGAGGAAGAGGAAATTCGAATGGTGTGGTGGGAAGAGGGAGCCAAACGTGTATTTATAAGGTGGGGAGGGGAGTTCTCGAAAAAAAAAAAAGAAATTTGAAAAGAGATTTGAGAAGATATGAAAAGAAATTGAGAGAAAGGTGAGTTTTTTTGAACAAAATTTGAGAATGATTTGAATGATTTGAAGAATGATTTTGAAAATTTGAAAGTGAATGATGAGAGATTGAAATGTATTTTTGTAGAAAAATATGGGTGAGAAAAGGAAAGTTTGAAAAAATTTAATTTGAAAACAAAATTGTGGTCCCCCCCACCTTTCTGGCGTTAAACGCCCAGAATGGCACCCATTCTGGCGTTTAACGCCCATTTGGTGCCCCTTTTGGGCGTTTAACGCCCAGCCAGGTGCCCTGGCTGGCGTTAAACGCCAGAAATCCTTTATCACTGGGGTTTTTCTGAACGCCCAGGATGCTGCACACCTGGCGTTAAACGCCCAGAATGGTGCCCATTCTGGCGTTTAACGCCCAAAATGGCACCATTCCTGGCGTTAAACGCCCAGAATGGCACCCATTCTGGCGTTTAACGCCCAAAATGCCCCTTACTGGCGTTTTTTCGCCAGTAAGCTCTTTTTCTCTGCTTTTTGAGCTGAATCCTTCTGTAACTCTGTGAATTCCTTCATTTTTGATACTTGCCTCTGTAAGGACAATTCATACAACTTCCTAATGACTGGGTTGCCTCCCAGCAAGCGCTTCTTTACTGTCTTTAGCTGGACCTTTACTGAGAATCACTCAAGTCTCAGTTTTGAGCATTCCTGCTCAAAATTGCTTTCAAGATAGTGCTTGATTCTCTGTCCATTAACAATGAACTTTTTGTCAGAATCAATATCCTGAAGCTCAACATATCCATATGGTGACACTCCTGTAATCACATACGGACCCCTCCACCGGGATTTGAGTTTTCCCGGAAACAGTCTGAGCCTAGAGTTGAAGAGCAGAACTTTTTGTCCTGGCTCAAAGACTCTGGTTGACAATTTCTTGTCATGCCATTTCTTTGCCTTTTCCTTATAAATTTTTGCATTTTCAAAGGCATTGAGTCTGAACTCCTCTAACTCATTTAGCTGGAGCAATCTTTTTTCACCAGCTAACTGAGCATCCATGTTTAGGAATCTGGTTGTCCAGTAGGCTTTATGTTCCAGTTCCACGGGCAGATGACAGGCCTTCCCATACACCAGTTGGTATGGAGAGGTTCCTATAGGAGTCTTGAATGCTGTTCTGTATGCCCACAGAGCATCATCCAAGCTCTTTGCCCAATCCTTTCTTCGGGCTATCACAGTCCGTTCCAGGATTCTCTTTAGCTCTCTGTTAGAGACTTCAGCTTGCCCATTTGTCTGTGGATGATATGGAGTTGCCACTTTGTGACTAATTCCATATCTAACCATAGCAGAGTATAGCTGTCTGTTGCAGAAATGAGTGCCCCCGTCACTGATTAGTACTCTGGGAAAACCAAATCTGCTGAAGATGTGTTTCTGGAGGAATTTCAGCACAGTTTTGGTATCATTAGTGGGTGTAGCAATTGCTTCTACCCACTTAGATACATAGTCCACTGCCACCAGAATGTAAGTGTTTGAGTATGATGGTGGGAAGTGCCCCATGAAGTCAATTCCCCATACATCAAACAATTCTATCTCTAGTATCCCTTGTTGAGGCATGGCATATCCGTGAGGCAAGTTACCAGCTCTTTGGCAACTGTCACAGTTACGCACAAACTCTCGGGAATCTTTATAGAGAGTAGGCCAGTAGAAGCCACATTGGAGGACTTTAGTGGCTGTTCGCTCACTTCCAAAATGTCCTCCATATTGTGATCCATGGCAATGCCATAGGATCCTTTGTGCTTCTTCTCTGGGTACACATCTGCGGATCACTCCGTCAGCACATCTCTTAAAGAGATATGGTTCATCCCAGAGGTAGTACTTGGCATCTGAAATTAATTTCTTTCTTTGCACACTGCTGTACTCCTTGGGTATGAACCTCACAGCTTTATAATTTGCAATATCTGCAAACCATGGAGCTTCCTGAATGGCAAAGAGTTGCTCATCTGGGAAAGTCTCAGAGATCTCAATAGAAGGGAGGGACGCCCCAGCTACTGGTTCTATCCGGGACAGATGATCAGCTACTTGGTTCTCTGTCCCTTTTCTGTCTCTTATTTCTATGTCAAACTCTTGCAGAAGCAACACCCACCTGATAAGCCTGGGTTTTGAATCCTGCTTTGTGAGTAAGTATTTAAGAGCAGCATGGTCAGTGTACACAACCACTTTGGATCCCACTAAATAGGATCTAAACTTGTCAATGGCATAGACCACTGCAAGTAACTCTTTTTCTGTGGTTGTGTAATTCTTCTGTGCGTCATTTAGAACACGGCTGGCATAATAAATGACGTGCAGAAGCTTGTTATGCCTTTGTCCCAACACTGCACCAATGGCATGGTCACTGGCATCACACATTAATTCAAATGGCAATGTCCAATCTGGTGCAGAGATGACTGGTGCTGTGACCAGCTTAGCTTTCAGGGTCTCAAATGCTTGCAGACACTGTGTGTCAAACACAAATGGTGTGTCAGCAGCTAACAGGTTACTCAGAGGTTTTGCAATTTTCGAAAAATCCTTTATAAACCTTCTGTAGAATCCTGCATGCCCCAGAAAGCTTCTGATTGCCTTAACATTGGCAGGTGGTGGTAATTTTTCAATTACCTCTACCTTTGCCTTATCCACCTCTATTTCCCTGCTTGAAATTTTGTGCCCAAGGACAATCCCTTCAGTCACCATAAAGTGACATTTCTCCCAGTTTAAAACCAGGTTAGTCTCTTGGCACCTTTTCAGGACAAGTGCTAGGTGATTAAGACAGGAGCTGAATGAGTCTCCATATACTGAGAAGTCATCCATGAAGACTTCCAGAAATTTCTCAACCATATCTGAGAAGATAGAGAGCATGCACCTCTGAAAGGTTGCAGGTGCATTGCACAGACCAAAAGGCATTCTCCTGTAGGTAAACACGCCAGAAGGACAAGTGAATGCTGTTTTCTCTTGGTCCTGAGGATCTACTGCAATTTGGTTGTAGCCTGAATAGCCATCCAAAAAGCAGTAATAGTCATGACCAGCTAATCTTTCTAGCATTTGGTCTATGAATGGTAAAGGAAAATGATCCTTTCTGGTGGCTGTATTGAGCCTTCTGTAGTCAATACACATACGCCACCCTGTGACTGTTCTTGTAGGAACCAGTTCATTTTTTTCATTATGAACCACTGTCATGTCTCCCTTTTTGGGGACAACTTGGACAGGGCTCACCCAGGGGCTATCAGAAATAGGATAAATAATCCCAGCCTCTAGTAATTTAGTGACCTCTTTCTGCACCACCTCCTTCATGGCTGGATTTAGCCTCCTCTGTGGTTGGACCACTGGTTTGGCATTATCCTCCAACAGGATCTTGTGCATGCATCTAGCTGGGCTAATGCCCTTAAGATCACTTATGGACCACCCAAGAGCTGTCTTGTGTGTCCTTAGCACTTGAATCAGTGCTTCCTCTTCCTGTGGATTTAAAGCAGAGCTTATAATCACTGGAAAAGTGTCACCCTCTCCCAGAAATACGTATTTCAGGGATGGTGATAGTGGTTTGAGTTCAGGTTTGGGGGGTTTATCCTCCTCCTGAGGAATTTTCGAAAATTCCTTTGTTTCCACTGATTCTTCTTGATCAGGTTGAGCATCCTTGAAGATGTCTTCAAGCTCTGATTCTAAGCTTTCAGTCATATTGATCTCTTCTACCAGAGAGTCAATAATGTCAGCGCCCATGCAGTCATTTGGTGTGTCTGGATGCTGCATAGCTTTTACAGCATTCAACTTGAACTCATCTTCATTGAATCTCAGGGTTACTTCCCCTTTTTGTACATCAATGAGAGTTCGTCCAGTTGCTAGGAAAGGTCTTCCTAGAATGAGAGTTGCACTCTTGTGCTCCTCCATTTCCAGCACCACAAAGTCAGTTGGAAAGGCGAATGGCCCAACCTTGACAATCATGTCCTCAATTATGCCTGATGGATATTTAATGGAGCCATCAGCAAGTTAGAGGCATATCCGGGTTGGTTTGACTTCTCCAGTCAGCCCAAGCTTTCTGATAGTGGATGCAGGTATTAGATTGATGCTTGCTCCAAGATCACATAGGGCTGTCTTGGTGCAGGCTCCTTCTAATGTGCATGGTATCATAAAGCTTCCTGGATCTTGAAGCTTTTCTGGTAAGCTCCTTAATATGACTGCACTGCATTCTTCAGTGAGAAACACTTTTTCAGTTTCTCTCCAATCCTTCTTATGGCTTAAGATTTCTTTCATGAACTTAGCATAAGAAGGTATTTGCTCAAGTGCCTCCGTAAACGGAATCTTTATTTCAAGAGTCCTTAGATAGTCTGCAAAGCGGGCAAATTGCTTATCCTGCTCCGCTTGGCGGAGTTTCTGAGGATAAGGCATCTTGGCTTTATATTCTTCAACCTTAGATGCTGCAGGTCTATTCCTTACAGAAGTGGTTGAAGAAGCCTTGTTAGAGGGATTACTGTCAACACTTTCAGGTGTCTGACCATCCCTTGGCGTATGAACGCCAGGATTGGGTGGAAAATGGGCGTTTAACGCCAACTTTTCCCCCTTTTCTGGCGTTTGAACGCCAGAACTGGGCAAGGAATGGGCGTTTAACGCCAGCTTTCCTTCCCTTTCTGGCGTTTGAACGCCAATAACATTCCTCTCTGGGCTCTTACTGTCCTCAGAGGGATTTTGAACAGTGGTTTGGTTGTCCTCTGTCAATTGTTCCTTGTTTGGCTTTTTGCTCTTTTGAGCAGTGTTATTCAGTGTCTTCCCACTCCTCAGTTGAACTGCTTGACATTCCTCTGTTATCTGTTTAGATATTTGCTGTTTTGCTTGCTTCAACTGCAGTTCTATGCTCTTGTTAGCAACTTTAGTTTCATGGAGCATTTCTTTAAAGTCTGCTAACTGTTCTGTCATCAGGAGCAATTGTTGATTGAGCTCAATTATCTGTTCTTGAGGATTAGGGTCAGTGACTACTGCCATGACTTCCTCTTTTGGAGAGAACTCATTGCTAGAGTACAAATATTGGTTTCTAGCAACAGTGTCTATAAGCTCTTGAGCTTCTTCAATTGTCTTCTTCATGTGTATAGATCCACCAGCTGAGTGGTCTAAAGACATCTGAGCTTTTTCTGTAAGCCCATAGTAGAAAATGTCTAACTGTACCCACTCTGAAAACATTTCAGAGGGACATTTCCTTAGCATACCTCTATACCTCTCCCAGGCATTATAAAGGGATTCATTATCCTCTTGTTTAAAGCCTTGGATGTCCAGCCTTAGCTGTGTCATCCTCTTTGGAGGGTAAAAATGATTCAGGAATTTGTCTGACAACTGTTTCCATGTCTTTATGCTTGCTGTAGGTTGGTTATTCAACCACCTCTTAGCTTGATCTTTTACAGCAAATGGAAACAGTAATAGTCTGTAGACATCCTGATCCACCTCTTTATCATGTACTGTGTCAGCAATTTGTAAAAACTGTGCCAGAAACGCAGTAGGTTCTTCCTGTGGAAGACCGGAATACTGGCAATTTTGCTGCACTATGATAATGAGTTGAGGATTTAGTTCAAAGCTGCTTGCTTTGATGGGAGGTGTACAGATGCTATTCCCATATGCAGCTGTAATGGGGTTAGCATATGACCCCAGAGTCCTTTTGGACTGATCAATCCCACTTAGATCCATAATGGATTGCAAATAGATATATATATATATATATATATATATATATATATATATATTTTGAATTAAACGAAAAAAATAAAATAAAACAAAAGAAAATTAAAGTGAAAATTCGAAAATTAAAAAGAAAATAAGATCAAAGCAAATTGAGAACTGAATCAATTAGTTAATTAAAAAGATTTTGAAAACAGCAATTAAAAAGATATGATTGAAAAAATTTTATGAAAAAGATTTGATTTTTGAAAAGAGGAAAGAGAAAAACAACAAAAAGACACGAAACTTAAAATGTTTAGAAAATCAAACACTAATTTTCGAAAATTTTTAAGGAAAAACACAAAGAGGACACCAAACTTAGAATTTTTAAAGATCAAAAAGAGACTAAAAACATGCAAATTCGAAAATTAAAAGAAAAACAAAAGCATGCAATTGACACCAAACTTAAAATATGAAACTAGACTCAACTAAAAGACTCTAAACCAACAAAAACAAAACAATCCTAATCTAAGCAACAAGATAAGCCGTCAGTTGTCCAAACTCGAACAATCCCTGGCAACGGCGCCAAAAACTTGGTGCACGAAATTGCAATCACACTTTTGCAACTCCGCACTACTAACCAGCAAGTGCACTGGGTCGTCCAAGTAATACCTTGCGTGAGCAAGGGTCGATCCCACGGAGATTGTCGGCTTGAAGCAAGCTATGGTTATCTTGTAAATCTTAGTCAGGATATCAGAAATTATCAGGATTGATTGTGAAAAACAAAAGAACATGAAATGGTTACTTGTTTTGCAGTAATGGAGAATAGGTTGAGGTTTTGGAGATGCTCCATCTTCTGAATCTCTGCTTTCCTACTGTCTTCTTCATCAAACACGCAAGGCTCCTTCCATGGCAAGCTGTATGTAGGGTTTCACCGTTGTCAATGGCTACCTCACATCCTCTCAGTGAAAATGTTCCTATGCTCTGTCACAGCATGGCTAATCATCTGTCGGTTCTCGGTCAGGCCGGAATAGAATCCAGCGATTCTTTTGCGTCTGTCACTAACGCCCCGCCTGCTAGGAGTTTGAAGCACGTCACAGTCATTCAATCATTGAATCCTACTCAGAATACCACAGACAAGGTTTAGACCTTCCGGATTCTCTTGAATGCCGCCATCAGTTCTAGCTTATACCACGAAGATTCCGATTAAAGAATCCAAGAGATAACTACTTAATCTAAGGTAGAACGGAGGTGGTTGTCAGGCACACGTTCATAGTTGAGAATGATGATGATTGTCACGGATCATCACATTCATCCGGGTTAAGAACAAGTATTATCTTAGAATGGAAGCAAGCATGATTGAATGAGAAACAGTAGTAATTGCATTAATTCATCAAGACACAGCAGAGCTCCTCACCCCCAACCATGGGGTTTAGAGACTCATGCCGTGGAAGATACACAAAGAAACGTGTAAAGTGTCACGAGGTCCAGATACAATGTCAAAAGATCCTATTAATAGTAAACTAGTAACCTAGGGTATACAGAAATGAGTAAATGACGTAAAAATCCACTTCTGGGTCCACTTGGTGTGTGCTTGGGCTGAGCAATGAGGCATTTTCGTGTAGAGACCTTTTCTGGAGTTAAACGCCAGCTTTTATGCCAGTTTGGGCGTTTAACTCCAAGTTTTATGCCAGTTCCAGCGTTAAACGCTAGAATTTCTGAGGCTGATTTGCCACGCCGGTTTGGGCCATCAAATCTTGGGCAAAGTATAAACTATCATATATTGCTGGAAAGCCCAGGATGTCTACTTTCCAACGCCATTAAGAGCGCGCCAATTAGGCTTCTGTAGCTCCAGAAAATCCACTTCGAGTGCAGGGAGGTCAGAATCCAACAGCATCTGCAGTCCATTTCAGTCTCTGAATCAGATTTTTGCTCAGAACCCTCAATTTCAGCCAGAAAATACCTGAAATCACAGAAAAACACACAAACTCATAGTAAAGTCCAGAAAAGTGATTTTTAACTAAAAACTAATAAAAATATACTAAAAACTAACTAAAATATACTAAAAACATACTAAAAACAATGCCAAAAAGCGTATAAATTATCCGCTCATCAGCTAGCATAATAAATGACGTGCAGAAGCTTGTTATGCATCTGTCCCAACACTGCACCAATGGCATGGTCACTGGCATCACACATTAGTTCAAATGGTAATGTCCAGTCTGGTGCAGAGATGACTGGTGTTGTGACCAGCTTGGCTTTCAGGGTCTCAAATGCCTGTAGACACTGTGTGTCAAACACAAATGGTGTGTCAGCAGCTAGCAGGTTACTCAAAGGTTTTGCAATTTTTGAAAAATCCCTTATAAACCTTCTGTAGAATCCTGCATGTCCCAGAAAGCTTCTGATTGCCTTAACATTGGCAGGTGGTGGTAATTTTTCAATTACCTCTACCTTTGCTTGATCCACCTCTATTCCTTTGCTTGAAATTTTATGCCCAAGGACAATCCCCTCAGTCACCATGAAGTGACATTTTTCCCAGTTTAAAACTAGGTTGGTCTCTTGGCATCTTTTCAGAACAAGTGCTAGATGGTTAAGGCAGGAGTTGAATGAGTCTCCAAATACTGAAAAGTCATCCATGAAGACTTCCAGAAATTTCTCTACCATATCTGAGAAGATAGAGAGCATGCACCTCTGAAAGGTTGCTGGTGCATTGCACAGACCAAAAGGCATCCTTCTGTAGGCAAATACTCCAGAAGGACATGTAAATGCTGTTTTCTCTTGGTCCTGAGGATCTACTGCAATTTGGTTATAACCTGAATAGCCATCCAAAAAGCAATAATATTCATGACCTGCTAGTCTCTCTAGCATCTGGTCTATGAATGGTAAAGGAAAATGATCCTTTCTGGTGGCTGTATTGAGCCTTCTGTAGTCAATACACATACGCCATCCTGTAACTGTTCTTGTGGGAACCAGTTCATTTTTTTCATTATGAACCACTGTCATGCCTCCCTTCTTGGGGACAACTTGGACAGGGCTCACCCAGGGGCTATTAGAAATAGGATAAATAATCCCAGCCTCTAGTCACTTAGTGACCTCTTTCTGCACCACCTCCTTCATGGCTGGATTTAGCCACCTCTGTGGTTGAACCACTGGCTTGGCATTATCTTCCAATAGGATCTTGTGCATGCATCTTGCTGGGCTAATACCTTTAAGATCACTTATGGACCACCCAAGAGCTGTCTTATGTGTCCTTAGCACTTGAATTAGTGCTTCCTCTTCCTATAAGTTTAAAGCAGAGCTTATAACCACTGGAAAAGTGTCACCTTCTCCCAGAAATGCATACTTCAGGGATGGTAGTAGTGGCTTGAGCTCAGGTTTAGGAGGCTTATCCTCTTCTTGAGAAATTTTCAGAGGTTCTTTTATTTCCTCTGGTTCCTCCAGGTCAGGCTGAACATCTTTAAAGATATCCTCTAGCTCTGATTCGAGACTCTCAGTCATATTGATCTCTTCCACTAAAGAGTCAATAATATCAGTGCTCATGCAGTCATTTGATGTGTCTGGATGCTGCATAGCTTTGACAGCATTCAACTTGAACTCATCCTCATTGACTCTCAGGGTCACTTCTCCTTTTTGTACATCAATGAGAGTTCGTCCAGTTGCTAGGAAGGGTCTTCCTAGGATGAGAGTTGCACTCTTGTGCTCCTCCATTTCCAGCACTACAAAGTCAGTTGGGAAGGCGAATGGCCCAACCTTGACAATCATGTCCTCAATTATGCCTGATGGGTGTTTAATGGAGCCATCAGCAAGTTGGAGGCATATCCGGGTTGGTTTGACTTCTTCAGTCAGCCCAAGCTTTCTGATAGTGGATGCGGGTATTAGATTGATACTTGCTCCAAGGTCACATAGGGCTGTCTTGGTACAAGCACCTTCTAATGTGCATGGTATCATAAAGCTTCCTAGATCTTGAAGCTTCTCTGGTAAGCTCTTCAGAATGACTGCACTGCATTCTTCAGTGAGAAACACTTTTTCAGTTTCTCTCCAATCCTTCTTATGACTTAAGATCTCTTTCATGAACTTAGCATAAGAAGGTATTTGCTCAAGTGCTTCTGTAAACGGAATCTTTATTTCAAGAGTCCTGAGATAGTCTGCTGGTGGACGAAATTGTGATCCATATTCTTTTGTACTTGTATGAAATCATTATTGTGGCACCAGTTGAATTCACAACTCCGTTCAACTAACCAGCAAGTGTACTGGGTCGTCCAAGTAATAAACCTTACGCGAGTAAGGGTCGATCCCACAGAGATTGTTGGTATGAAGCAAGCTATGGTCACCTTGTAGATCTCAGTTAGGCAGATTAAATGGTTTATGGGTTTCGAAAATAAAAATAAGAAAATAGAATATAATAAAAGGGATAGGATACTTATGCAGATTCATTGGTGGGAATTTCAGATAAGCGAATGGAGATACTGTATGGCTCAAGCACGCCTACTTTCCTACTGCTTCAACTCAATCCTTCTTACTCCTTTCCATGGCAAGCTGTGTATAGGGGTTCACCATCAGCGGTGGCTACTTTCAATCCTCTCGGGAAAATGATCCTATGCGGCTGTCACTCGCACGGCTAATCGTCTGGAGGCATCACCCATGGTTGATGGCTACATCCCATCCTCGCAGTGAAAACTACGCTCACGCACTCTGTCACAGCACGGCTAATCACTGGTTGGTTCCTGCGCCTACTGGAATAGAATCCCTTGATTCTTTTGCGTCTGTCACTAACGCCCAGCACTTGCAAGTTTGAAGCACGTCACAGTCATTCATTACCGGAATCCTACTCGGAATACCACAGACAAGGTGAGACTTTCCGGATCCTCATAAATGCCGCCATCTATCTAGCTTATACCACGAAGATTCTGTTGGGGAATCTAAGAGATACACATTCAAGCTCGGTTGCATGTAGAACGGAAGTGGTTGTCAATCACGTGCATTCATAAGTGAGAATGATAATGATCGTCACTTTCATCATTACACTCATCATGTTCTTGGGTGCGAATGAATATCTTGGAATAAGAATAAGAGAGATTTGAATAAAAGAAAATAGAATTGCATTAATACTTGAGGTACAGCAGAGCTCCACACCCTTAATCTATGGTGTGCAGAAACTCCACCGTTGAAAATACATAAGTGAAAGAGGTTCAGGCATGGCCGAATGGCCAGCCCTCTCCATGATCAAGTGACCGAATGATTAAAGACTTAAAGTGGTCAAAAGATGTCTAATACAATAGATAAATGTTCTATTTATAATAAACTAGCTCCTAGGGTTTACATGAGTAAGTAATTGATGCATAAATCCACTTCCGGGGCCCACTTGGTGTATGTTTGGGCTGAGCTTGATCAATCCACGAGCTGAGGCTTCTCTTGGAGTTGAACTTCAAGTTATGACGTGTTTTGGGCGTTCAACTCCGGATCATGACGTTTTTCTGGCGTTTAACTCCAGACAGCAGCATGAACTTGGCGTTCAACGCCAAGTTACGTCGTCATTATTCGAATAAAGTATGGACTATTATATATTGATGGAAAGCCCTGGATGTCTACTTTCCAACGCCGTTGAGAGCGCGCCAATTGGAGTTCTGTAGCTCCAGAAAATCCATTTCGAGTGCAGGGAGGTCAGATTCCAACAGCATCGGCAGTCCTTTTGTCATCCTTTTTCAGAGTTTTGCTCAAATCCCTCAATTTCAGTCAGAATTTACCTGAAATCATAGAAAAACACACAAACTCATAGTAAAGTCTAGAAATGTAAATTTAACATAAAAACTAATGAAAACATCCCTAAAAGTAGCTCAAACTTACTAAAAACTATATAAAAACAATGCCAAAAAGCGTATAAATTATCCGCTCATCACAACACCAAACTTAAATTGTTGCTTGTCCCCAAGCAACTGAAAATCAAATAGGATAAAAGAAGAGAATATACTATAAATTCCAGAATATCAATGAATATTAATTTAATTAGATGAGCGGGACTTGTAACTTTTTGCTTCTGAACAGTTTTGGCATCTCACTTTTTCCTTTGTAGTTCAGAGTGATTGGCGTCTCTAGGAACTTAGAATTTTGGATAGTGTTATTGACTTTCCTAGTTAAGCATGTTGATTCTTGAACACAGCTACTTATGAGTCTTGGCTGTGGCCCTAAGCACTTTGTTTTCCAGTATTACCACCGAATACATAAATGCCACAGACACATAACTGGGTGAACCTTTTCAGATTGTGACTCAGCTTTGCTAGAGTCCCCAGTTAGTGGTGTCCAGAGCTCTTAAGCACACTCTTTTGCTTTGGATCATGACTTTAACCACTCAGTCTCAAGCTTTTCACTTGGACCTTCATGACACAAGCACATGGTTAGGGACAGCTTGATTTAGCCGCTTAGGCCTGGATTTTATTTCCTTGGGCCCTCCTATCCATTGATGCTCAAAGCCTTGGATCCTTTTTACCCTTGCCTTTTGGTTTTAAGGGCTATTGGCTTTTTCTTTTCTTTCTAAATTTTTTTTTTCGCCACCTTTTTTTTTCGCAAGCTTCCTTTTTCACTGCTTTTTCTTGCTTCAAGAATCAATTTCATGATTTTTTTCAGATCCTCAATAACATTTTTCTTTGTTCATCATTCTTTCAAGAGCCAACAATTTTAACACTCATAAACAACAATATCAAAAGACATATGCACTGTTCAATCATTCATTCAGAAAACAAAAAGTATTGTCACCACATCAATATAATTAAATTAAATTCAAGGATAAATTCGAAATTCATGTACTTCTTGTTCTTTTGAATTAAAAACATTTTTCATTTAAGAGAGGTGAAGGATTAATGGATTTTATTCATAGCTTTAAGGCATGGTTACATACTAATGATCATGAAGTAGAGACACAAAACATAGATAAACACAATATTAAAAACCGAAAACAGAAAGAAATAAAGAACAAGGAATGAATCCACCTCTAGTGGCGTCTTCTTCTTGAAGGTCCAACAATGTCCTTAAGCTCTTCTATGTCCCTTCCTTGCCTTTGTTGCTCCTCCCTCATTGCTCTTTGATCTTCTCTTATTTCTTGGAGAATGATGGAGTGCTCATGATGTTCCACCCTTAATTGTTCCACATTATGGCTCAAATCTTCTAAGGAGGTATTGAGTTGCTCCCAATAGTTGTTGGGAGGAAAGTGCATTCCTTGAGGCATCTCAGGAATTTGTTGATGATGAGCTTCCTCATGCACTTCTTGGGGGCCGTGAGGAGCTTCTCTTGCTTGCTCCATCCTTTTCTTGGTGATGGGCTTGTCTTCTTCAATGGAGACATCTCCTTCTATGATAACTCCAGCTGAGTAGCATAGATGGCAAATAAGGTGAGGGAAGGCTAGCCGTGCCATGGGTGAGGACTTGTCGGCTATTTTGTAGAGTTCATTGGAGATGACTTCATGAACTTCTACTTCCTCTCCAATCATGATGCTATGGATCATGATGGCCCGATCCACAGTAACTTCAGATCGGTTGCTAGTAGGAATGATGGATCTTTGGATGAACTCCAACCATCCTCTAGCCACAGGCTTGAGATCCAGTCTTCTTAGTTGAACTGGCTTGCCTTTGGAGTCTATTCTCCATTGAGCTCCTTCCACACATATGTCCATTAGGACTTGGTCCAACCTTTGGTTAAAGTTGACCCTTCTAGTGTAGGGGCGTTCATCTCCTTGCATCATAGGCAAGTGAAACGCCAACCTCACATTTTCCGGACTAAAATCTAAGTATTTCCCCCGAACCATTGTGAGATAGTTCTTTGGATTCGGGTTCATACTTTGATCATGGTTCCTAGTGATCCATGCATTGGCATAGAACTCTTAAACCATCAATATTCCGACTTGTTGCATGGGGTTGGCTAGGACTTCCCAACCTCTTCTTTGGATTTCATGTCGAATTTCCGGATACTCATTCTTTTTGAGCTTGAAAGGGACCTCGGGGATCACCTTCTTCTTTGCCACAACATCATAGAAGTGGTCTTGATGGCTCTTGGAGATGAATCTTTCCTTCTCCCATGACTCGGAGGTGGAAGCTTTTGTCTTCCCTTTCCCTTTTTTAGAGGATACTCCGGCCTTAGGTGCCATTGATGGTAATGGAAAAACAAAAAGCTTATGCTTTTACCACACCAAACTTAAAATTTTGCTCGCCCTCGAGCAAGAAAGAAAAGAAAAGTAGAAGAAGAAGAAGAGAATATAATAGAGAGGGGGAGAAGTAGGTTCGGCTATGTGGGAGAAGAAGGTGTTGTGTTGTGTGAAAATGAAGTAGAAAGGAAGGGTATTTATAGGGAGAGGGAGGGTGGGTATTCGGCCATTTTGGGTGGGAATGGGTGGGAAAGTGAATTTGAATTTTATGAAGGTAGGTGGGGTTTATGGGGAAGAGTGGGTTGATGTGAATGGTGAATGGGGTAATTGGGAAGAGGAATTGAGGTGATTGGTGAAGGTTTTTGGGAAGTGTGATATGGGGAAGAGTGAAATGAGATTTGGATTAGGAGAGTGTGATTAAGATTAAAAGAAAAGTGGGAATATGGTAGGTGGGGATCCTGTGGGGTCCACAGATCCTGAGGTGAAAAGAAATACCATTCCTTCACCATATAGGCATGTAAATTGCCTTTGTGCATCATTCTGGCGTTCAAACGCCCATTGGTGCACGTTCTGGGCGTTCAACGCCCATGTAATGCATGTTTCTGGCGTTGAACGCCAGTTTCATGCTTGTTGCTGGCGTTTAACGCCAGCTTGTCTCCTCCAGGCACATTCCTGGCGTTCAGCGCCAGGATGTTGCTTGTTTCTGGCGTTCAGCGCCAGAATGGTGCTCTGTTCTGGCGTTGAACGCCAGCCAGATGCATCTTACTGGCGTTGAACGCCAGTCTGCGCTACCTCCAGGGTGAAAATTTTTTTCTTCTGTTTTTTGACTCTGTTCTTAATTTTTTTGATTTTTTCGTGACTCCCCATGATCATGTACCTAATTAAACACAAAAATAACAAAGAAACAAAATAAAATAAAATTTAGATAAATAAAATTGGGTTGCCTCCCAACAAGCGCTTCTTTAATGTCAATAGCTTGACATTGGCTCCCATGGAGCCACAAGGTGATCAGGTCAATGTTAGTGTAGTCCCAACACCAAACTTAGAGTTTGGATATGGGGTCTTAACACCAAACTTAGAGTTTGGTTGTGGCCTCACAACACCAAACTTAGAGTTTGACTGTGTGGGCTCTCCTTGACTCTGAACTGAGAGAAGCTCTTCATGCTTACTCTCTTTTGTCACAGAGGGATGGCCATGTGCCTTAAACACAAGGTAGTCCCCATTTAATTGAAGGACTAACTCCCCTCGGTTGACATCTATCACAGCTCCTGCTGTGGCTAGGAAAGGTCTTCCCAGGATGATGCATTCATCATCTTCCTTCCTAGTGTCTAGGATTATGAAATCAGCAGGGATGTAAAGGCCTTCAACCTTTACTAGCGTCCTCTACTATTCCATAAGCTTGTCTCATGGACTTGTCTGCCAATTGTAATGAGAACAAGGCAGGTTGTACCTCAATGATCCCCAGCTTCTCCATTACAGAGAGTGGCATAAGGTTTATCCCTGACCCCAGATCACATAGAGCTTTTTCAAAGCTCATGGTGCCAATGGTGCAAGGTATTAAGAACTTGCCAGGATCTTATTTCTTTTGAGGTAGAGTTTTCTGAATCCAAGTATCTAGTTCACTAATGAGCAAGGGAGGTTCACTTTCCCAAGTCTCATTACCAAATAGCTTGGCATTCAGCTTCATGATAGCTCCTAAATATTGAGCAACTTGCTCTCCAGTCACATCTTCATCCTCTTCAGAGGAAGAATAGTCTTCAGAGCTCATGAATGGCAGAAGGAGATTTAATGGAATCTCTATGGTCTCTAGATGAGCTTCAGATTCCTCTGGATCCTTAATAGGAAACTCCTTCTTGCTTGAAGGACGTCCCAGGAGGTCTTCCTCACTAGGATTTTCGTCCTCCTCCTCCCTGGTGCATTCGGCCACTTTGACTAAGTCAATGGCCTTGCATTCTCCTTTTGGATTTTCTTCTGTATTGCTTGGGAGAATACTGGGAGGAGTTTCAATGACTTTCTTACTCAGCTGGCCCACTTGTGCCTCCAAATTTCTAATGGATGATCTTGTTTCATTCATGAAACTGAAAGTGGCCTTTGACAGATCAGAGACTATATTGGCTAAATTAGAAGTGTTTTGTTCAGAGTTCTCTGTCTGTTGCTGAGAAGATGATGGATATGGCTTGCTATTGCCCAGCCTATTGCGTCCACCATTGTTAAAGCCTTGTTGAGGCTTTTGTTGATCCTTCCAGGAGAAATTTGGATGATTTCTCCATGATGGGTTATAGGTGTTTCCATAAGGTTCACCCATGTAATTGACCTCTGCCATGGCAGGGTTCTCAGGATCATAGGCTTCTTCAGAAGCTGCCTCTCTAGTATTGTTGGATGCATGTTGCAATCCATTCAGATTTTGAGAGATTATGTTGACCTGTTGAGTCAACATTTTGTTCTGAGCCAATATGGCATTCAGAGCATCAATTTCAAGAACTCCTTTCTTCTGAGGTATCCCATTATTCACGGAATTTCTCTCAGAGGTATACATGAACTGGTTGTTTGCAACCATGTCAATGAGTTCTTGAGCCTCTTCAGGCGTTTTCTTCAGGTGAATAGATCCACCTGCAGAATGGTCCAATGACATTTTCGAAAATTCAGAGAGACCATAATAGAATATATCTAATAAGGTCCATTCTGAAAACATGTCAGATGGACATCTTTTGGTCAACTGCTTATATCTTTCCCAAGCTTCATAGAGGGATTCACCATCTTTTTGTTTGAAGGTTTGAACATCCACTCTCAGCTTGCTCAGCTTTTGAGGAGGAAAGAATTTATCCAAGAAGGCAGTGACCAGCTTATCCCAGGAGTCCAGGCTATCCTCAGGTTGTGAATCCAACCATATTCTAGCTCTGTCTCTTACAGCAAAAGGGAAAAGCATGAGTCTGTAGACTTCAGGATCAACTCCATTCGTCTTTACAGTCTCACAGATCTGCAAGAACTCAGTTAAGAACTGATAAGGATCTTCAGATGGAAGTCCATAAAACTTGCAGTTTTGTTGCATTAAAGCAACTAGTTGAGGCTTAAGCTCAAAGTTATTGGCTCCAATGGCAGGAATGGAGATGCTTCTTCCATCAAACTTGGATGTTGGCTTTGTGAAGTCACCAAGCATTCTCCTTGCATTATTATTATTATTATTTTCGGCTGCCATCTCCTTCTCTTGTTCGAAAATTTCTGAAAGGTTATTTCTGGATTGTTGTAATTTAGCTTCTCTTAATTTTCTCTTCAGAGTCCTTTCAGGTTCTGGATCAATTTCAACAAGAGTGTCTTTTTCCCTGTTCCTGCTCATATGAAAGAGAAGAAAACAAGAAAAGAAAGAGGAATCCTCTATGTCACAGTATAGAGATTCCTTTATGTTAATAGAAGAAGAAGGGGGTAGAAGAATGAAGAAGAATTCGGATTTTTAGATGAAGAGAGGTGAAGAGAAGTGTTAGTAATTAATTAATTAAATAGAATAAGAGAAGAGAAGAGAAATTTTCGAAAATAATTTTGAAAAAGGGGTTAGTAATTTTCGAAAATTAAAGATAAGATAAGTTTAAAATTAAAATTTAAAACAAAAAGAATTTTTGAAAAAGAGATAAGATATTTTCGAAAATTAGAGAGGGAAAAGTAGTTAGGTGGTTTTGAAAAAGATAAGAAACAAACAAAAAGTTAGTTAGTTGATTGAAAAAGATTTGAAATCAAATTTTTTTTTTAAAAAAGATAAGAAGATAAGAAGTTAGATAAGATATTTTGAAATCAAATTTTGAAAAAGATAAAATTTTTGAAAAAGATAAGATAAAAGATAAAATAAAAGTTTTAAGAAAAAGATATTTTGAAAAAGATTTAATTTTTTAAAAAGACTTAACTAACAAGAAACTACAAGATAAGATTCTAGAATTTAAAGATTGAACCTTTCTTCACAAGAAAGTAACAAACTTCAAATTTTTGAACCAATCACATTAATTGTTAGCATATTTTCGAAAATTAGATATAGGAAAAAGATTTTTGAAAAAGATTTTGAAAAGATAAGATTTTTAAAAATTGAAATTTTGACTTGACTTGTAAGAAACAACTAATTTTAAAAATCTTTGACCAAGTCAACCCAAAATTTCGAAATTTTGGAGGAAAATAAGGAAAAGATATATTTTTTTATTTTTGAATTTTTAAAGAAAAACACAAAAATGACCCAAAACATGAAAATTTTGGATCAAGACACAAGATGCATGCAAGAATGCTATGAATGTCAAGATGAACATCAAGAACACTTTTGAAGATCATGATGAACATCAAGAACATAATTTTGAAAAAAAATTTTGATGCAACGAAAACAAGCAAGACACCAAACTTAGAAATCTTTAATGCATGGACTCTAACAAACAAAAAATGCATATGAAAAACAACAAACAACACAAAACAAGAAATCATCAAGATCAAACAAGAAGACTTGTCAAGAACAACTTGAAGATCATGAAGAATACTATGAATGCATGAGATTTTCGAAAAATGCAAGAAAAGTTTTAAAAGCATGCAATTGACACCAAACTTAAAAATTAACACAAGACTCAAACAAGAAACACAAAATATTTTTGATTTTTATGATTTTCTAATTTTTTTTTGTTTTTTTTTATTTTAATTTTTTTTTCGAAAAACATTTTTGGAAAAACGAAAAAGAAAAGAAAAATTTTTGAAAAAGATTTTTGAAAAGAAAATTACCTAATCTGAGCAACAAGATGAACCGTCAGTTGTCCATACTCGAACAATCCCCGGCAACGGCGCCAAAAACTTGGTGGACGAAATTGTGATCCATATTCTTTTGTACTTGTATGAAATCATTATTGTGGCACCAGTTGAATTCACAACTCCGTTCAACTAACCAGCAAGTGTACTGGGTCGTCCAAGTAATAAACCTTACGCGAGTAAGGGTCGATCCCACAGAGATTGTTGGTATGAAGCAAGCTATGGTCACCTTGTAGATCTCAGTTAGGCAGATTAAATGGTTTATGGGTTTCGAAAATAAAAATAAGAAAATAGAATATAATAAAAGGGATAGGATACTTATGCAGATTCATTGGTGGGAATTTCAGATAAGCGAATGGAGATACTGTATGGCTCAAGCACGCCTACTTTCCTACTGCTTCAACTCAATCCTTCTTACTCCTTTCCATGGCAAGCTGTGTATAGGGGTTCACCATCAGCGGTGGCTACTTTCAATCCTCTCGGGAAAATGATCCTATGCGGCTGTCACTCGCACGGCTAATCGTCTGGAGGCATCACCCATGGTTGATGGCTACATCCCATCCTCGCAGTGAAAACTATGCTCATGCACTCTGTCACAGCACGGCTAATCACTGGTTGGTTCCTGCGCCTACTGGAATAAAATCCCTTGATTCTTTTGCGTCTGTCACTAACGCCCAGCACTTGCAAGTTTGAAGCACGTCACAGTCATTCATTACCGGAATCCTACTCGGAATACCACAGACAAGGTGAGACTTTCCGGATTCCCAGGATCCTACTCGGAATACCACAGACAAGGTGAGACTTTCCGGATCCTCATAAATGCCGCCATCTATCTAGCTTATACCACGAAGATTCTGTTGGGGAATCTAAGAGATACACATTCAAGCTCGGTTGCATGTAGAACGGAAGTGGTTGTCAATCACGTGCGTTCATAAGTGAGAATGATAATGATCGTCACTTTCATCATTACACTCATCATGTTCTTGGGTGCGAATGAATATCTTGGAATAAGAATAAGAGAGATTTGAATAAAAGAAAATAGAATTGCATTAATACTTGAGGTACAGCAGAGCTCCACACCCTTAATCTATGGTGTGCAGAAACTCCACCGTTGAAAATACATAAGTGAAAGAGGTTCAGGCATGGCCGAATGGCCAGCCCTCTCCATGATCAAGTGACCGAATGATTAAAGACTTAAAGTGGTCAAAAGATGTCTAATACAATAGATAAATATTCTATTTATAATAAACTAGCTCCTAGGGTTTACATGAGTAAGTAATTGATGCATAAATCCACTTCCGGAGCCCACTTGGTGTATGTTTGGGCTGAGCTTGATCAATCCACGAGCTGAGGCTTCTCTTGGAGTTGAACTTCAAGTTATGACGTGTTTTGGGCGTTCAACTCCGGATCATGACGTTTTTCTGGCGTTTAACTCCAGATAGCAGCATGAACTTGGCGTTCAACGCCAAGTTACGTCGTCATTCTTTGAATAAAGTATGGACTATTATATATTTCTGGAAAGCCCTGGATGTCTACTTTCCAACGCCGTTGAGAGCGCGCCAATTGGAGTTCTGTAGCTCCAGAAAATCCATTTCGAGTGCAGGGTGGTCAGATTCCAACAGCATCAGCAGTCCTTTTGTCAGCCTTTTTCAGAGTTTTGCTCAAATCCCTCAATTTCAGTCAGAATTTACATGAAATCACAGAAAAACACACAAACTCATAGTAAAGTCCAGAAATGTGAATTTAACATAAAAACTAATGAAAACATCCCTAAAAGTAGCTCAAACTTACTAAAAACTATATAAAAACAATGCCAAAAAGCGTATAAATTATCCGCTCATCATCTGCAAAGCGGGCAAATTGCTTATCCTGTTCCGCTTGACGGAGTTTCTGAGGATAAGGCATCTTGACTTTATACTCTTCAACCTTAGTTGCTGCAGATTTATTTCCTACAGAAGTAGTTGGAGAAGCCTTCTTAGAGGGGTTACTATCAGCACTCTCAGGTGTCTGATTCCTCATTGGCGTTTGAACGCCAGGATTGGGTGAGGAATGGGCATTTAAGGCCAACTTTTCCTCCCTTGCTGGCGTTTGAACGCCAGAACTAGGCAGGGAATGGGCGTTTAACGCCAACTTTTCCCCTCTTTCTGGCATGTGAACGCCAGAAGTATTCCTCTCTGGGCTCTTACTGTCCTCAGAGGGATTTTGGACAGTGATTTGGTTATCCTCTGTCAGTTGTTCCTTTCTTAGCTTTCTGCTGCTTTGAGTTGATACATTCAATGTTTTCCCACTCCTTAATTTAACAGCTTGGCATTCTTCTGGTATCTGTTTAGATAGTTGCTGTCTTGTCTGATTTAATTGTGCTTCCATATTCTTGTTAGCAATTTTAGTTTCTTGGAGCATCTCTTTAAATTCTGCTAACTGTTTTGTCATCATGAGTAATTGCTGATTAAGCTCAACCATCTGTTCTTGAGGGTTAGGATCAGCAGTTACTACCATAGCTTCTTCTTTTATAGAGGACTCACTGCTTGAGTTTAAATGTTGATTTCTAGCAACTGTATCTATGAGCTCTTGAGCCTCTTCAATCGTCTTCCGCATGTGTATAGATCCACCAGCTGAGTGGTCTAAAGACATTTGAGCTTTTTCTGTGAGCCCATAATAGAAGATGTCTAACTGTACCCACTCTGAAAACATTTCAGAGGGGCATTTTCTTAGCATACCTCTGTACCTCTCCCAAGCATTATAAAGGGATTCATTGTCCTCTTGTTTAAAGCCTTGGATGTCCAGCTTTAGCTGTGTCATCTTTTTTGGAGGGTAAAATTGATTCAGAAATTTGTCTGATAACTGTCTCCATATTTTTATGCTTGCTGTGGGTTGGTTATTTAACCACCTCTTAGCTTGATCTTTTACAGCAAATGGAAACAGTAATAATCTGTAGATATCCTGATCCACCTCTTTATCACGTACTGTGTCAGCAATTTGTAAGAACTGTGCCAGAAACTCAGTAGGTTCTTCCTGTGGAAGACCGGAATACTGGCAGTTTTGCTGCACCATGATAATGAGTTGAGGGTTTAGCTCGAAGCTGCTTGCTTTAATGGGAGGTATACAGATGCTACTCCCATATGCAGCTGTGATGGGGTTAGCATATGACCCCAGAGTCCTTCTGGACTGCTCAATTCTACTTAGGTCCATGATGGAGAAAGGGAGATGATGTGGATATTATTATATATTTTTTTTGTTTTTAATTAAAATTGACCGAAAATAATAAAATAAATGGAAAAGAAAATAAAGTAAAATTTCGAAAACTAAAAGAAAATAAAATCAAAGCAAATTGAAAACTAAATCAATTAATTAATTAAAAAGATTTTGGAATTAGCAATTAAAAAGATATGATTGAAAATTATTTTGAAAAAGATTTGATTTTTGAAATGAGGAAAGAGAAAAACAACAAAAATGACACCAAACTTAAATTTTTTAGAAAATCAAACACAAATTTTCAAAAATTTAAAGGAAAACACAAAGAAGACACCAACTTAGAATTTTTTAAAGATCAAGAAGGGACTAAGAACATGCAAATTCGAAAAATTAAAAGAAAACAAAAACATGCAATTGACACAAAACTTAAAATATGAAACTAAACTCAAATAAAAGACTCTAAACCAACAAAAATAAAACAGTCCTAATCTAAGCAACAAGATACACCGTCAGTTGTCCAAACTCGAACAATCCTTGGCAACGGCGCCAAAAACTTGGTGCACGAAATTGCAATCACACTCTTGCAATTCTGCACAACTAACCAGCAAGTGCGCTGGGTCGTCCAAGTAATACCTTACGTGAGTAAGGGTCGATCCCACGGAGATTGTCGGCTTGAAGCAAGCTATGGTTATCTTGTAACTCTTAGTCAGGATATCAATAATTCTCAGGTTTAATTGTGAAGAGTAAAAGAACATGAAATAAATACTTGTTTTGCAGTAATGGAGAACAGGTTGAGGTTTTGGAGATAATCTATCTTCTGAATCTCTGCTTTCCTACTGTCTTCTTCTTCATGCACGCAAGGCTCCTTCCATGGCAAGCTGTATGTAGGGTTTCACTGTTGTCAATGGCTACCTCCCATCCTCTCAGTGAAAATGTTCAACGCGCTCTGTCACAGCACGGCTAATTATCTGTCGGTTCTCAATCAGGTTGGAATAGAATCCAGTGATTCTTTTGCGTCTGTCACTAACGCCCAGCCCTCAGGAGTTTGAAGCTCGTCACAGTCATTCAATCCTTGAATCCTACTCAGAATACCACAGACAAGGTTTAGACTTTCCGGATTCTCTTAAATGCCGCCATCAATTCTAGCTTATACCACAAAGATTCTGATTAAGGAATCCAAGAGATATTCACTCAATCTAAAGTAGAACGGAGGTGGTTGTCAGGCACACGTTCATAGGTGAGAATGATGATGAGTGTCACGGATCATCACATTCATCAAGTTGAAGAACAAGTGATATCTTAGAATAGAAGCAAGCGTGATTGAATGAAAAATAGTAGTGATTGCATTAATCCATCAAGACACAACAGAGCTCCTCACCCCCAACCATGGGGTTTAGAGGCTCATGCTGTAGAAGATACAATAAGAAATGTGTAATGTGTCATCCGGTAAAGATACAATGTCAAAATATCCTATTTATAGTGAACTAGTAACCTAGGATATACAGAAATGAGTAAATGACGTAAAAATCCACTTCCGGGGTCCACTTGGTGTGTGCTTGGGCTGAGCATTGAAGCTTTCATGTGTAGAGACTTTTTCTGGAGTTAAACGCCAGCTTTTGTGCCAGTTTGGGCGTTTAACTCCATTTTTTGTGCCAGTTCCGGCGTTAAACGCCGGAAATTCTGAAGCTGATTTGCAACGCCAGTTTGGGCCATCAAATCTCGAGCAAAGTATGAACTATTATACATTGCTGGAAAGCCCAGGATGTCTACTTTCCAACGCAATTGAGAACGCGCTAATTGGGCTTCTACAGCTCTAGAAAATCCACTTTGAGTGCAGGGAGGTTAGAATCCAACAGCATCTGCAGTCCTTTTTCAGCCTCTGAATCAGATTTTTGCTCAGGTCCCTCAATTTTAGCCAGAAATTATCTGAAATCACAAAAAAACACACAAACTCATAGTAAAGCCCAGAAAAGTAAATTTTAAATAAAAACTAATAAAAACATACTAAAAACTAACTAAAATATACTAAAAACAGTGCCAAAAAGCATATAAATTATCCACTCATCAATTAGCAGCAACCTACATATTATTTAATCAATTTTACAGTGACAAAAAATTCCATTATTTAATGACAAATGACCTCAAAGTATTTATTATTAGATTCTACTAAATGTTAAAGTAATACTCAAATCAGTCTTTGAGATTTTTAAAGTAAGATACTTTAGTTTCTTAGATTTTAGAATATACAAAATAGTTTTTAATGTTTATTTTTATTAGATAATACAGCCTCTTGCTTTCTGTTAGTCACTCAGATTTTAGCTTACGTAGAATGTTAACTCGCACATGTGATCGTTAAGTGTCCATGTGTGCATTTTGGACAAATTAGTCCCCATAATAAAGTGTAAAATAGTCTTTGAAGAATTAAAAAATCTCAAAACAGTCTGTGAAATTTTTAAAAATTCCAAAATAGTCTCTTCGAATCTTTTTAATTTTTTTCAAAAGTCATCATCTTATAATACTTTTGTTGATAAAAAATAAAATATTATTAAAAATATATAATAAATAAAGAATACAAAAAGTAACAAAATATATATTAAAATATAATTTTATTTATTAATACTAAAATATCATAAAAAAACATTATTTAATCATTAACATATGATACCTAAGGTGAGCACGGGTAGCGGGTATCCAATTACCCATCCGAATCCGAACCGAACCAATTAAATTGGTTCAAGAACCAACGGGTAATCGGGTCCAATCCGAACCAAACCAATGGTCTTTTTTAGTAATTGGTTCGGGTATCGGTTCTGAGGGTATGGAACCCGAACCAACCCACGAACTCGATCATATATTAATTAAATAAAAAATTTAAATATATATGACTTTTCTATTAGACAATGATTATTCACTATTAATATGTTTGGATTTTAATGAGTTTAGTTTTTAATGTATTTGGTATTTAACGTGTTTGGATTATTTCTATTGATGTTACATATTTATTATACTTGTTGAATTTTTAAGATAAAAATTTGATTTTTTGTATGAATTTCAAATTCATCGGGTACCCAATTACCCGAACCGAACCAATCCATTCTTAATCGGTTTGGTTTGGTTTGGTTCGGATACATATACAAAAAATCGCAAATCCGAACCAAACCGAACCAATTACATTTTGATCGGTTCGGTTCTAATTTTAACATAAACCCGAACCAAATCGACCCGTGCTCATCCCTACCTACATTGAGGTGATGTAGAAACCATAATAATAACAACTAAAAATATAAGAGGTTATTGAATTTATGAAGGCTATCATTTATATATCTAACTTGTTAGTAATTTCATAAAATCAATTGTTTACGTACCTCCAGCCATTGCCAATAATCCTAAATTCTGATTTGGAACTTTCAATTCTTAAACCTCCAACATAGATGGAATCGGAGTATTTTTGTTGTGATGATTAGGATTGGGGATCCAAACTTTGTAAATTTTATGAACAGTCATGTTCTTTCCATCAAAGAACAAACCAACTGCCAATATAATTAATTAATAAAATTTCTTAATAATTATAATACTACCCAAACTAATTTCTACATTAATAAATTAGACCACAAATAGAATAAAAATTTTAACACTCTCTCACTTGGTCCAACATTTATTACATATAGTCTGTAATTACATACTATGCTTAAACAATTAAGACAAATTACACGAATCATAGTGATAGGTTCTCACTAATCAAGTATTACCTTCCATGTATTACAATATAACATCTCCTAATTGAATAAACTCCTTGTCATATTTTTGTATGAATAAGTCCAATACTTATTCTAGGTCCTTCACTAAATTTTATTTATCATTTCAATCATATATACGCATATATACCAACCAAATGAGAAACAAATAGTAATAAAAATTTCATATCTAAATATATCATATAATACAACATAAGTCATATAAGTGATGACGTTACAGAACATAAACCCATACTAATAACATGATTCTTAAACAATGCTAGTGGCATGTCTTTTGTCAAAGGATTGGCTATCACCTGTTTAGTACTAATATGTTCTATTTGTACCTCTTTAGACCTAACTTGATCTTTAATGGCTAAGTATTTAATGCGATGTGCTTACTTTGACTACTACTTATATTATTCTTAACCATAAATACAACAGCTAAATTTTCACAATATATTCTCAATGGTCTAAAGATATAATTCATAATCTTAAGCTCAAAGATAAAATTTTTCAACCAAACACCTTGTAATGTAGCCACAAAACAAGCAATAAATTTGGCTTCCATGGTAGAAATGGCTACAAGTGATTGTTTTGTACTATTCCAAAATACTACTCCCACAGCAAGTATAAAGATGTATCTTGACATTGACTTCCTAAAATCAGCATATCCTGCCAAGTTTAAATTTGAGTATCCAACAATTTTTAAATTATCGATTCGTCTATATGTAAGCATGAAGTCCTTGGTCCTTTGAAGATATCTTAAGACATTCTTTGCAGCTTTCTAATAGATAATACCTAGATTACTTTAATATCTTTCTAACATGCCAACATCAAAAGCAATGTCAAGTTTTATACAGACCTGAGCATACATTAGACTTTCAACGGCTGAAGCATAAGGAATATTTTGCATTTGTTCCTTTTTAATGTCATTTTTGGGACATTGATCTAAGTAGAACTTGTCATCTTTCACAATAGGTTCAACACTTGTTGAATAATTTTGCATTTTAGACCTCTCAAGAACTTTATTAATATAAGTTTTTTGACATAAACCTAAAATTTCTTTATGTTTATCTCTATGAATATTTATGCTAATGACATAAGATACGTCACCCATATTTTTTATATCAAAATCTCTAAAGAGAAATTGTTTCACCTCATGTAACAACTCTTAAGTCATTTGTTGCAAGTAAAATGTCATTTACATATAAGATGAGAAATATGATCTTACTCTCACTAACCTTGTAGTATATACACTGATCAGAAATATTCTCAATGAAACTAAATGAAAAAATTACATTGTGAAACTTTAAATATCACTGTTAAAAAGCCTACTTAAGACCATATATTGTTCTCTTAAGCTTGTAAAATAACTCCTTGCCAGCATTTGAGATAAACCATTCGTGTTGTTTTATATAGACTCAAGTTGTGATTGTGGACGTTATGCTATCCAAGTTGTGATTGTGGATGTCATGCTATCCCATTCGAATTTGGAACAAAACTGAACCCTAGTAGGTTGTTATTTGACTACTGTTACTTTAAGGTAAATTACTATTCATATTAATATGATTATTTTTGTTATTTCATACTTGAAGAGTAATTGCCAATGTGTATTACAGATTCTACAACAACATTGCAAGTACTTCAATTGACTTGATGAGATGATTTGACAAAATATTTATTTCAATTTGGAGGATGATGACATTGGAGGAGAAAAATCTATAGTGAAAGGCAAATTGTTAGATTTGGAAGAGAGAATGAAGAATTTAGAGATGCCAGTATATAATGAATTGCACAGCAGAACGAGATTAGTATTGTTAGGATTTTGGTGTATATTAGGATTTATAATTGCATTTGCTGATGTTGTTTTTCTTACTTAGTGTTACTGATATGAGCTATTTAGTACTTTGTTTATCAATATCCTTTTAGTGTTATTTTAGGGTTTAAGTTAAGTTTGTGTTTTTTATATGGTGATATACTTGAGTTCAAGAAACAATGTTATGTAATTTCAGTTAGACTATGTAATATTTTAGGTGATTGTGTTGGTGAATCATACTTCAACCTGTTCAATAGACTACAATTCTGAAGTATCAAACAAGCTAGATTCCAACAAAATGCCAAAACACAATTCTTTATAAAGTATTACTTATACTACTACACTATCACAAAGCATTAGCTAATCAAAATAACCACTGTCATAGTCATTAAGCCTAATAACCAAAATAACCACAGCTTAGTATAATGTTATGAAACCTAATAAGCACTAAATTATAATTTCAAAATAGTCATTCAACACTACTAGCAAAATAACTACATCAACTAAGTAGCTACAACTGTCTTCAACTTTTGCTTGGAGGCTTGAAAGAACTTGGGTCACTAGAATCTGATGGTGCCTTGATGCCTAGGAGTGGATTGTGGACAGGAGTTGGAATAAATTTAAAAAGTCTCACTATTATGCCAGAACTCGTGACTGCTAATGTCTCCATAGAAACTGCAGGGTTGTTTAGCTTAAGAGCTATTGTATTGGATATATTTTGTGTAACAATTGAATTTGGTGAGACTTTGGGCAAATATGACCTCATAATAGGCTGTTTTGCTCTCCATGGCCTTGCCTTTGGTGAGATTCCTGGTGGGATGTCAACATGCTGTATGGCTGGTGCAGGAGGATTAACATTAGCCTCTTATACTTGAAAAATAATTTTACCAATCAAATCCAAATTCAAAATAAGTTTTTGTTTAATAAAGACAGTCCCAAAACCTCAGCTGGTGGTACAGATTGAGACAGTGAAATCTCGACTTCTCTTTATTGCAATAAGGTGGGAGTTGATCGCTTAGGTTGTTTCTTTTTCTGCTTCTTGGTCTTAGCCTACAAATACATCAAAACTTATAAATAAATGGTATAATTAAGTTTTTTGGACTTTTTCATTCATGCTCTAGTTACCACAGTATCACGTGACATTTTTGGAGCCTCATTTTGTGTCTTTGTTGGCTCAAAAAAAAATTGCATGTGGTCCAGAATCGTTATTACTTGCTATAGATCCCTAAAATAGGTATAACTAGTCAGATACTTTGCTTGTATTAGGACAACTAAAATCATAAACAAATATATTTCAAAACTTAAACCCCTAACTAATTATAAAAACAGACACTTAAAACTACAGAATCCATAAAGTATGACAATTCGAGCCCTAAATTACCTGCTGGCCTCGGTTGGTAGTGACAGCCTCAGTTCTTGGTTTCTTTTTCTTAAGTTGCCATCTAAGGTCCCTTGGAGCTCCTTTACAAGTCTTATAATAGTTCCTTTTTCACCACATTTGCTGCATGTAACCTGGAAGGCTTTCTTAACCTTGTTCCTATTTTCATTCATTTAGGTCTCAGCAATTTTATCAACCTTTCTTCTAAGCTTTGGTCGTCCAAGTGGTCTCTTAATGGAGGGAGCTCGTGGCCTTAAGTATGGTGTTGGTTCCTAACACTCTTCGGTATTTACTGGCTTGATGGTGATCTCATACGTCTTTTGGATTGCATCCATTGTGAACCAATCATGCACAAAGTCCTCTGCCTTGAGATTCATCCTTCGAAGTCGAGAAATGGTAGCTACAGCATGTGGGCACGGGACCCCCCTAATTACACAGAACACAAATGATTAAATGTTGACCTATACATATTTAGCATAAATATGTGCTAAGTATATTTAGCAAAGCATAACAAATTCGACAATATAAAAAAGTATATTTAGCAAAACACAACAAACTCGACAATATAATAAAGTATGATCTGTTAATTGTCAAGCATGGCAAGTGCATGTTCTTTCCTTGAGGTTGACACTTAGCTTGGTATTTCTTCGTTGGACTTCAAATATCACTCTATCTTCATTACCACTCCATTCAGCATTCCATTTGTTGCTGTCTAGCTTTATAATATCATCCAACCTTTGTTGTTGCACTAGAGCTAACTTGCCAGTATACTTGCTCAACCTTTTTTTATGTCCAACTATCTTCCTCATTAGGTAACACCTAAGGTCTTCACTAAGTGTTAGAATTGGCTTGCTTCTGTATTCAACAATCTTTGCATTCCAAACTTCACACATGTTGTTCGTGATGTTGTCAATCTTGGGATAATGTGAAAAGTGGCTCTTAGTCCGTAAAGCAGGATCAAATTTGGACATGTACTCCCATGTAGGCTCATTTATAGACCTAAGCTTCTCCGTACTAGCTCTGAGTTCTAGAATAGTTGTACTTTTTGCACACTACCACACCAGCCCTTTAAATTGCTTATCCTTTCATTGTTTTACAAAATTCTTCCATATGTGAAGAACACAATTTCTATGGTGAGTCCGAGGCATTTCCTCTTCTATTGCTAGTTGCAAACCTTATACAAAATAGCACATAAACAAAAAATAATAACAAAAAATGTATAGAATGTAATATAACATTAGAGTAGACTATAATATTATTATACTCTCTGTTAATAACTTATAAAATTCTATCCAAACTCAGGTAACATGCTTAAAAACGATCTCCAGGTCTTAGTGCACTCACTATCCACCATAGCAAATGCAATCATGACGGAGTGATTATTTGCATCTTGTTCAACAGCACTTAGAAGTTCTCTTCCAAAGTATCCCTTCAGGAAGCACCCATCTAGACCAATTAGAGGGCGACATCCAGCTTTAAATCCCCTCTTGCATGCATCAAAGAATATGTAGAGCTTATTAAAGATTAGTAATTCTTCGGGATGAGGTATTGTTGCATCTATCGCAGTGGATACGGGGTTACTCCTCAATATTTCATGCAAGTAGTCCCGAGTCTTACCGTACTGCTCTTTCTCATTGCTCATCACCTCTTTCCTTGCTATCTTCAAAGCTCTAGTTATCATCTTCCATTTATTTTCACATTATAGTCAACTGTCATGTGTTCCATGGCTTTCTTAGGGGCCAGCATTGGTTTTGTCAACAACCTTTTCACCAACTTGCTAGTGACCCATGATCTGGTTGCCATATTACTTGTCAAGTTCCTCCCAGAATTATGCTTGTTGTAGCAAGTTTTCACTTGGAAACAAAGCTCCTGACTATTCCATCAAGTGAAGATTAACCATGGAAAACCCTCTTTAACACACCTTATCCTAACCCTTTGTGGCTCATTTTTTAGGTACTCTTACTCTTTGCCTTCAAACACAAATAATTCTATGTTAGCCATCTTTTGTCACACATTTCATTAATGTCCTTGTCACCCTTAAGAGTGTGCAACCCAGACTCTATATCATCTGCATTTGAATCCTACCAATATATCTCTTTGTATTCTTTATAACCGAAACCTTTAAACATCTCAACCAAGTCCTTGTGATTTACCAAATCTATATCTAACTTAGGAACCTTATGTACTTTTCCAACAACATAGTTAAGATATTCATCTTCATTTCTTTTAAACTACCCTCCATGATGAAACACAGGAACCATGTCATAAGACATCTGTAGCAAATAATAATAAAATCTTTAAGTTAATTAAAAATAATTATAAACAAGCAATTTTTTTATGTATTAACCAATAAGTACTGACAACAACTCACTATTAGCAAACAAAAAAAATTATAAAGAATGATGCTTTATAAACCCTATAACAAAAAAGGCATAAAGAAGATAAAATTCCGTTAATGGAAGATCACAATGTAGCACCATAAGACAGGACCACTATCACCTGACATAAATAATTTCAAGTCAAACAAATCACCCGATATAAATAAATGCAAGTCAAACCGTCAGAACACCGTCACATTGCCGTCACGTTCTCGGAATTTTTGCACAAAGTATGGAAGGTTCTTTTGTAATTGTGAATGATGATAGAGGAGAGTGATGATACTGCAAGGGTTTTGAGGATTTTAAATCGTTCTCTTCCTCTCAAAATGCAACGTTTTTTAATGAATCATCAGGGGGCGGTTTGTCCCTAAAAATGGTTGCGTGACACGTGTTAACGTAACGGTACACGTAGGCAACTTTCGTTAGCTAGAGACAGAGATGTTAACAGAAGGGGCAAACGGTCTAACGGAGATGGTGGTTAGGGGCCGCAATGTCATTTCTCAATTGATGAGGGGTGGAATGGGGGTTCGCGTAATGGTTAAGGGTCGGGGTGGGGTTTTACTCATCTTAAAGACCTATTTACAGCCAATGGCCTTTTCCCCATCAGACAATCCTACAAGATCCCAAACTTGGTTATCCGCCATAGATTTTATTTCATCCTTCATAGCATCCAGCCATAAATTAGAATTACGACTTTTCATTTTTTGTGAAAATGTCGTTGGATCTTTTTCATCACAAATATCATAGTCAGACTCAGCAAGATACACGATATAATCAATAGAAATTGTAGGTTTTCTTATTCTAGTTTATCTTCTTAGTGTTGTATCATTAATTTCTTATAAAGGTAGTGACATAACACGCTCTCCCTTTTCTTGAGGTTGGTCTTGAACAATATTTTTATTATGAATAGTTTAATCTTCTACTATATGATCTACTAGAACATTATCTTCATGATGTGAAATACCAGTAATAGGTTATTCTACATTGACCCTATTTGTATGGATATTGTATTGAACAAACACTCTTGTACATGGAGAGGTTTGACAAACATTATCATTCTCAACAACCTTAAGAGAACAATTTCTCTCACTTTTTACATCATGCTCTAAAAATCTTGCATTTCTATATTGAAATATTTTACTTGAATGGGAGGAACAACAAAATCTATAACCCTTATACTTTTCTGCATAACTTATAAAATAGACACTTATCATCCTTAAGTCCAACTTTCTTTCTTGTGGAATATAAACCCGAACTTTAGCAGGACAACCCCAAATGCGTATATGATTTAAACTAGGTTTCCAACCTTTCCATAGTTCAAATGGGATTTTAGCAACTGCCTTAGTTGAAGCTCTATTTAATATACATGCGGCTGTCTTAAAGGATTTACTACACAAAGATAAAAGAAGATTGGAGTTACTAAGCATACTCCTCACCATATCTGGCAAAGTCTTATTTCTTCTTTCAGCTACACCATTTTGATCTGGTGTGCCAAGCATGGTGTATTGTGCCATAATACTATGCTCTTGAAGATATTTTGTAAATTGACCAGGGGCTTGTACGCTTTCAGTATATCTCCAATAAAATTCTCCACTTCTATCTAATCTCATGATCTTAATTTGCTTTTCACATTGTTTTTCTACTTTAGCTTTATAAAATTTAAAAGCGTCCAATGCCTCATATTTATTATAAAGTATATAAAGATACATATATCGTGAATAATTATCAATAAAGAAGATGAAGTATTTCTGACCACTTGAGGACATATCAAGACAACATATGTCAGTGTGAATTATTTCTAATATGTCAGAACTCCTCTTAGCACCTTTTTGAGACTTTTTGGTTTGCTTTTTCTTAATGAAATCCACACAAGTATCAAAATTAGAAAAGTGTAGAAGTTCAAGAACCTCATCACTTACTAATTTCTTCATTCTCCCAATGGATATGTGTTCTAACCTATGGTGCCATAACATGGAGAATTTTTCATTCATAATATTACCATGCACAATCATTAAACCTGATGGAATATTATTAGATAAATGAACTTTAAATAAATCACCAATTAAAGTACCACGTCCAGTAATATTGGAAATTTTAATAATATCAATAGTATCATTATAAAAATTTATACAAAATTCTTAATTTACAAGCTTAGATAAAGAAATCAAATTTTTAGAGAAATTAGGAATATAAAATGTTCTTTTTAAATCTAAAATACAACTAGTACGTAATACAAGCATAAATGTTCCAATAGTTTCTACACATAAACGCATCGGATTTCCCATATAGATGCTCAATTCACATGGTATTTGAAGTATGAATTTTAGCACCAAAATCAATCGACCAAGTTTCATGACATATTTCAATAAAATTAGATTCAAAACACACTGAAGGAATAAGATCTCAAAGGTTAGTACCTTTCTTCTCACATTACAAGGAAAACACTGAGTACCATCAGATTTAGCGTCACACATTAGCGTTAGGTAAACTGATGAGGTTTATCGACGATTTTGATGTGGAACTCGTTTGATAAAATCGTTATTGGCAGATTCCAGATTCCGATGATAAAGTCATTGGTAATACTTGGAGGGAAAACAGGGGAAATAAGTGCGAAACATAGCGTGGGATTTACCATCGGAACAATCCGTCAGTAAATCAATTTTAGTGAAATGCTGTATTTTGGTAACCGACAACGAGTTACCAGCGGATTTATGCGCCTATAAGTCAAATGATAATGAGACCTAAAATTCAAAGTGCGAACCCCTCTCCCCCTTCAATTTGAAACTATTCTCTCTCTAACCTCTCTTATCCCTTTCTCTCTCTAGCCGCCTCTGAACCCTGCCACGCTGTCAACCTCAGTGCCACTAACAACGACAACACCTCCCTCCTCTCCTTGCACCTCCCATTTGATGCGACGTCTCGATTGCAGCTGCTGTTGCAAACCCTAGTCTCCGTTATAGCCGCTTCTCTTCTCATTGCCAACGAGCTCCATTTTTCGCATCGGCAACTTCTTTCTCTCGTCCAACACTCTTCTTCCACTGCTAGATTTGTCGTCCTCTGCTGATTTGGTATTTTTTATAACATTTTTTATTATTTTTATTCCCTTTTCACATTGGTTAATAAGGTAGTATATATTTATTCATATATCGTAGGTTTCTTAAGAGACTTTTATGAATTTACCAACGCTTGCTACAATAGATTTATACTAAAGGTTAGATATATGGATTTAGTTTATTTACCATGTGATTGAAGATTTGTTTTTTGCTGCATATATTAACAAGGATACATATTACTTCTCATTAGAAATCTTTGTAAGCTTATCTTCAGTTAACATGTAAATTTCATGTTTTTATGTAGTTTCTTTATCTCACTTGCAGTAACTTAGTGATGTTAATGTTAAGTTTTGTCCTACAACCTACCATGACTTGTTCTAATAAAAATTTGTGACATTCTAAATTGGCTATGAATTTGTGAATTACATATTATTTCATTGTGTGGTGAATTATTTCTTGATTTCTTTTTTTGAGTTGTGTTATATAGATACTTAGAGTGTGAACTACAGTAAACGCATATTTTACTCATTGATAGATATACAATTTTCGTAGCATTTAGATTTCATACAATATTTAGATTTTGTTGATATGATACTCTAATAAGGTGACGATTTTATTTAGCATGATGTGAATAAAGATGTTTTGTTGATTTAATTCTTATGAAATTAGTTGAGTGTTGACTGATACTGTGGATTGAGATTGGTTGGATTTGTGGAACCATAAAAGTGGATATATGTCCAATTTAAGGGAAAGTTATGTCCAATTTTTTCGGGGAGTTTTGTTAACCAATGCATGTAGTATATATGCTGATTAGTGTTAATAGTATTTATGCTGATTAGTATTAATAATATATTCTTTTTGTAGACATGACGAGCAGTAGTAGAGGTAGATCGAGTGAGTCTCACGGTCATGGTAGAAGGAGGGTTTCCACCGAATCCCAAGAACTGTTCAGTTATCGCCCTCTACCCTGACTACCCCATCATTCATCATGGCCTTAAACTAGAACTACATGCCTCTTTCTACTATGCCCCTCTGTTGATCCAATGACAGATACCTCAGTGGGTGATTCCTCCAGTGTCCCCAAGCAAGATGCCCTACCAGTATCGCCCGTCATCCAACTGAGGATTTAGTCCGATGGCATGCAAGCGTAGGTACAATTTTTTAATCTTAAGTTTGTTAATCTTAAGTTTATGTGTTTATATGTATTTGTTAATGTTAGGTTTTCTCTCTGATAGATTTGCACTAAACAACAATGCTTGCACATAAGAGATCTTCGAGGTTATTAAGTCAATGTACGACCACCTGTGGCCGAGGTATATGCAGATCCTGGTTGAGACCAGAGAGCAATGGTTTCAGAAGTGGGTGGTAAGAACCCAATAATGTTGAATTAATTAACTATATTTGAACTATATTTTATCCCAACGAACTACTGTTGTTGAATCAATTTATGTAGTTGAAATTCATATGGGATGCAGAACATAATCTCATGATCAGGAAAATCTACGACCACCAAGTAGTTAAACAGATTCAGCAGATGATGAGTGTCGTTCGTCAAAGGCGCAACCACCTACCGACCTGGATCAATCCATCCATCAAGAAGGGACTGGAGGCCTATTTTAGAGATGATGAGGGGTTCAAGCATCACCGTCTAACGAACGTCGCTAACAGGGCTTCACCCAGGTCGTCGAAGTATACGGATGGATTGCACACTGGTAAGTAGTTTGATAATGTTTAATTTTTTTAGTAGTTACTTGAATTATTTGTTTAATTTGTTGATTTATTTTATTCATTGATATAATTTGTAGTCTAAGTCGTTGGATTGCGAGGAGACATTGGCAGAAACCTTCAAGTATACACATACTTTAAAGGCCAACAAGGAGAGATTTATTGATGAGCGGTCTACGCCCATTATGTCAGTTTAAATTAATCCTATGTTTAAAATTTATTTGGTTTAAAGTCAATTGACAGTTATGTTAATCACAACGTGTGTGGCATAGGAGGATTACACGGAGAGGTTAGAGGTTGCGACCCAGCAGTCTCAGCCGCCTAGTGGGAACGACAAAGCTGGCTCCGAGACCTCAGTAGTAGATACTGATAGGGTTTGGCGAGAGACCGCCTCAGAACCCCACAAGAATCACCGCTTCGGGTTGGGATCGTTCTTCGCAAGTGGTCTCTGCTGCTTCATATTAGTAGTTTTCTCTGCCTCTGCCTTTATCTTTGCCTCTGCTACCAGCCTTGTCGTTTCCCAGGAAGTTATTGACTTGAGGGAGGAGGTGTAGAAGCTAACACAGGAGCTTTACTAACAAGTAGATCAATCTAAGCAGAAGTACAATGACCTTCTTGCACGCATGGGAGGAGTCGTTTCCATCAACTAGAACCTGACAGAGAAGCTGGAGCAGCTAGATTGTTTGCGAGAGTAGATGGAAATGTACAACCAGCAGAGGCACAGTGGAGGCAGCGATGTTGGAGGCAGCGGTGCTACTGGTTTTCGCGGCAATGCCACTGGTAGGACACCGACGTCAGCACCTATTCTGCTTCCTCAATAGGGGGACCTCGACGACGATGACGATTACTGAGATGTGTAGGGTTTAGGGATTTAATTTTTTTGTCTACTTCATTGTATTCTACTTCTATGATATTTTATTATATTCAGTTTATTTTTACTAAAATAGTTTGTTTATATCTAACAATTTTAGATTTTTGCTAATAATTTTGTTAACAAGAGTTTTAATTTGGCTACTAATTGTGGCTTAACTGTGCCAGAATGAGAAAAAATACCTTAGGATTTATTGGCGGATAAATCTGACGGTAACTTAGCGCCTAAACACGTGAAATGGCACCAAAGTTATCGTCAGATTAATCCGAGTAATCATCAACTTATTTTCGATAAATCCATTGAAAAAACTGACGTAAAATTCGCCAGTAATTAGCATTGGACGAAAATAATCCGCCGGTAAATAGTTTTCAGTGCCATTTATACTGTCAGCTTCAGAAAATGGTAAATATGACGATAAACTGATTATCAGTGGATTTATTTGCTGAATTTGACGGTAAATCTGACAATACTTAGTGTTTTTCTTATAGTGTCAAGCCAAGCCTTAGACTTTGAGCACTCCTTCTTCATGTGTCCTTTCTTTTTGAAAAAGAAAAATCGTGCACCTTTTTTCTTCATAGGATGGGATGCTTCTTTCTTCATAGGATGGGATGCAATACTCTTTCTTTTCTTCTTATGAGCTGTAAGACCCAAGATTTTTTAAAATTAAATAATAAATTATTTTATGATTTATTTTAGGTTTAATTACTCTTTTGGTCCCTATAGTTTCGCGAAATTTTTAATTAGGTCCCTCTTAACAGTAATTGGTTTAATTATATAGGAACCCAATTAAAAAAAATTTGGTGCAGGGACCCAAATAAAAGGAAAAAAAAGTATAGGAACCCGATTAAAAATAAAATTTGGTGCAAGGACTCAATTAAAAGGAAAAAAAGTATAAGGACCTAATTGAAAATTTTTTGAAACTATAGGGACCAACAGAGTAATTAAACCGTTATTTTATTTATTCAAGAATATATTTTTAGATATTTTGATATTAATTGAGTACTTTCTTATTATTGATTTAAAGCTTTAGTGATTTAAAAATAATGAGGATTTTATATGCTTTAAATTTGAAAATAAAATTAAATCTGATGATATACCTAGACAATAGCAAGGATTGTGGTTCATTCCACTTGCTCCGGGTCAGTGATTGAGACATTTGGGTAGTAGCAGCAGTAATGGTTTATTCCACTCGCTCTGGATTGAGTCGTAAACACCTGCCTGTGTAGTAGCAGTAGTAGTGGTTTATTTCACTTGCTCTAGGTTAAACGGGTAGTAGCAATGGGTTGTGGCTCAGTCCCACTTGCTCTGCGATGGGGTGCTTCTGTCCAAGGTTAGCTACCAGAACATGTCGAGTTTGGCCATATAACCGACAGATGATATCATCAACCATGGGACATACTTCATATGCATTTGAATGCTTTAGTTGAGTTTGAATTTATTTTGGTTTGCCTGATTGCTTAACTGTTATTAACTGCTATCTAAGCTATTTACTGTAACTGCTATTTATACATGTACTTTCCTTGTCTGTTTTGGCTTTGTTTGCTTCTAATAGATCCCTCTGACGGGTGGAGGAGGCGCTAAGGGTTGTTTTTGGTGTGATTGGTGATGAGTTGATGATAGTGTTGATTGATTATGTGATGGGATGAAGGCTATGATTGGTTTCTGATTGAGGTTTAGTTAAGTATGAAAAATCAAGCTAGCTCAGCATAGTGTAAGGTCCCACATCAGTTGGGGAGGGAAACGAAGCATGCCTTATAAGGGTGTGGATACCTCTCCCTAGCATGACGCATTTTAACGAGTGAGTGTGGGGGCTTCAACTATCATTCCTATCGTCAAAGGCAAAATCGTGAGGTCTTGTGTGCCAAAGCGTACAATATCATGCTAGCGGGTGGTCTGCACTGTTACAGATGGTATCAGAGCTGGAACCCGGATCGATGTGCCAGCGAGGGCGCTGGACTCCCTTATGGGGGTGGATTGTAAGGTCCCACATCGATTGGGGAAGGGAACGAAGCATGCCTTATAAGGGTGTGGATACCTCTCCCTAGCATGACGCGTTTTGATGAGTCAGTGTGGGGGGCTTCGGCTATCATCCCTATCGTCAAAGGCAAAACCGTGAGGCCTTGTGTGTCAAAGCGGACAATATCGTGCTAGCGGGTGGCTGGGCTGTTACACATAGACTTAATGAACCTATGCTTGGAATAGGTTGGTCATTCATACAGTCTAGGAAACTTTTAAAATTTTCTTATAAGAAAAGGAAGGTTTTGGATTTTGGATAATTAACAAATTTCTTTAGAAAGACTTTGAATTTTTGGATGTTAAATCGTTGATTTTCAAAAGATTCATAAGACAATGATGTTCACTGTACTTGAAAATAGTTTTCTTATTAAATATCTCCTTATGAAAATTTTGAATATTTGTGGTGAGACCATGTGGTTAGTGGTGCACGAAATTGCAATCACACTTTTGCAACCCCGCACAACTAACCAGCAAGTGCACTGGGTCGTCCAAGTAATACCTTACGTGAGTAAGGGTCGATCCCACGGAGATTGTCGGCTTGAAGTAAGCTATGGTTATCTTGTAAATCTTAGTCGGGATATCAATAATTATCAGGGTTGATTGTGAAAAGTAAAAGAACATGAAATAAGTACTTGTTTTGCAGTAATGGAGAACAGGTTGAGGTTTTGGAGATGCTCCATCTTCTGAATCTCTGCTTTCCCACTGTCTTCTTCTTCAAACAGGCAAGGCTCCTTCCATGGCAAGCTGTATGCAAGGGTTTCACCGTTGTCAGTGGCTACCTCCCATCCTCTCAGTGGAAATGTTCAACGCACCCTGTCACGGCACGGCTATCCATCTGTCGGTTCTCAATCAGGCCGGAATAGAATCCAGTGATTCTTTTGCGTATGTCACTAACGCTCCGCCCTCAGGAGTTTGAAGCTCGTCACAGTCATTCAATCATTGAATCCTACTCAGAATACCACAGACAAGGTTTAGACCTTCCGGATTCTCTTGAATGCCGCCATCAGTTCTAGCTTATACCACGAAGATTCTGGTTAAGGAATCCAAGAGATATCTACTCAATCTAAGATAGAACGGAGGTGGTTGTCAGGCACACGTTCATAGTTGAGAATATGATGAGTGTCATCACATTCATCCGGGTTAAGAACAAGTGATATCTTAGAACGGAAGCAAGCATGATTGAATGAAAAACAGTAGTAATTGCATTAATCCATCAAGACACAGCAGAGCTCCTCACCCCCAACCATGGGGTTTAGAGACTCATTCCGTAGGAAGTACACAAAGAAACGTGTAAAGTGTCATGAGGTACAGATACAATGTCAAAAGATCCTATTAATAGTAAGCTAGTAGCCTAGGGTATACAGAAATGAGTAAATGATGTAAAAATCCACTTCTGGGTCCACTTAGTGTGTGCTTGGGCTGAGCATTGAAGCTTTCATGTGTAGAGACTTTTTCTGGAGTTAAACGCCAGCTTTCATGCCAGTTTGGGCGTTTAACTCCAATTTTTATGCCAGTTCCAGCGTTAAACGCTGGGAATTCTGAGGCTGATTTGCAACGCCGGTTTGGGCCATCAAATCTCGGGAAAAGTATGAACTATTATACATTGCTGGAAAGCCCAGAATGTCTACTTTTCAATGCCGTTGAGAGCGCGCCAATTGGGCTTCTGTAGCTCCAGAAAAACCACTTCGAGTGCAGGGAGGTCAGAATCCAACAGCATCTGCAGTCCTTTTCAGTCTCTGAATCAGATTTTTGCTCAGGACCCTCAATTTCAGCCAGAAAATACCTGAAATCACAGAAAAATACACAAACTCATAGTAAAGTCCAGAAAAGTGAATTTTAACTAAAAACTAATAAAAATATACTAAAAACTAGTTAAAATATACTAAAAACATACTAAGAACAATGCCAAAAAGCGTACAAATTATCCGCTCATCACAACACCAAACTTAAATTGTTGCTTGTCCTCAAGCAAAAGAAAATCAAATAAGATAAAAAGAAGAGAATATACTATAGACTCCAAAATATCAAGGGAACTCAGCTCCAATTAGATGAGCGGGACTAGTAGCTTTTTGCTTCCGAACAGTTTTGGCATCTCACTTTATCCTTTGAAGTTCAGAATGATTGGCATCTATAGGAACTCAGAACTCGGATAGTGTTATTGATTCTCCTAGTTAAGTATAATGATTCTTGAACATAGCTAGTGTATGAGTCTTGGCTGTGGCCCAAAGCACTCTGTCTTCCAGTATTACCACCGGATACATACATGCCACAGACACATACTTGGGTGAACCTTTTCAGATTATGACCCAGCTTTGCTAGAGTCCCCAATTAGAGGTGTCCAGGGTTCTTAAGCACACTCTTTTTGCCTTGGATCACAACTTTATTTCTTTCTTTTTCTTCTCTCTTTTTTTTCGTTTTTTTTAATTACTGCTTTTTCTTGCTTCAAGAATCAATCTAATAATTTTTCAGATCCTCAATAACAGTTCTCTTTTTCCCTCATTCTTTCAAGAGCCAACAATTTTAACATTCTCACAACAACAAATTCAAAAGACATATGCACTGTTCAATCATTCATTCGGAAAAAAATATTGTCACCACATCAAACTAATTCAACTAGTTTCCAAGATAAATTCGAAATCCTGTACTTCTTGTTCTTTTGTGATTAAAGCATTTTTCATTTAAGAGAGGTGATGGATTCATAGGACATTCATAGTTTTAAGACATGAATTTTAAATTTTATTAATTATGAATTAAGAACAAGACTTAAAAATAGATATAAGATGAGACTAAAAAAAATAGAAAACAAAAATTTAAATAGGCTCCTAATGATAGAGGTTTTCACAGAGTTAGGACTCAACAACCTTGATTTTGAGAAGTGGATGCTCCCTCAAATTGAGGGGAGAATTTTTGGCGTTTCAGTTCTTGAAGTTCAAGCCCCTGCTTCTCTTGTTCCTTCAGCAATTTGCAGAGCATGCAGTTCTGATTCTGCTGTTCTTCCTTAAGTTGCTCCATAGTTTCTTGCAACTTGGTGATAGATGCTTCTAGGCTGGCCCAGTAGCCGATTTTAGGAAATTCAGGGAGGAACTCCTGCGCCCTCCTTTTGATAGAGTTGTCTTGCATTTGTCCTTCCATTGACTTCTTGGTGATTGGATGTTCAATGGGTATGAATTCATCTACTCCCATCTTTACCCCAGCCTCTTTACAGAGCAAGGAGATCAAGCTTGGGTAAGCCAGTTTGGCCTCAGTGGAATTCTTATTTGCAATTGTGTAGATCTCACAAGCAATCAGATGATGAACCTCCACTTCTTTTCCAAGTATGATGCAATGGATCATCACTGCTCTCTTGATAGTGACCTCAGAACGGTTGCTAGTGGGCAAGATGGAACGCCCAATAAAGTCTAGCCAACCTCTTGCAATTGGTTTGAGGTCTCCCCTCTTGAGTTGGTTTGGGACACCCTTTGAATTGGTTATCCACTTAGTTCCAGGGAGGCATATGTCCTCTAGAACTTGATCCAACCTTTTATCTGCTCTCACCATTCTCCTATTAAAGGATTCAGGATCATCTTGCAGTTGAGGCAATTTGAAGATTTCTCTTATTTTGTCCAGATGGAAGTAGATAACTTTCCCTCTGACCATGGTTCTGTAAGTATGGTAAGCAGTTCCAGTCATTCTCTATTTATCTGTCAGCCACAGATTTGAGTAGAATTCCTGAACCATATTTCTTCCAACCTTTATCTCAGGATTGGAAAGAACTTCCCATCCTCTGTTTCGAATTTGCTCTTGGATCCCCTGATATTTATCTTCTTTCAGATCAAATTTAACTTCCGGGATCATTGACCTCAGACCCATTATTTTGTGATAATGGTCTTCATGTTCTTTGGTTGAGAACTTCTCTTGATTCCAAAGATTCTTTGGATTATTCTCTTTCTTTCCTCTTAAATTGGTTTGTTTTCCCTTAGGAGCCATGATCTTGATGAATCTTGGCTTAGTGATCACGGAAAAGCACACCAAACTTAGAGGTTTGCTTGTCCTCAAGCAAAAGAAAGGAAGGAAGAGAGAGAGGAGAAGAGCAAATTCGAATGGTGTGGGGGAATGAGGAGGCCGAACGTGTTTTTATAAGGGGGGGAGAAGAGATTTCGAAAAATTTGAAGGAGATTTGAGAAGATGTGGAGAGATTTTGAGAGAAGGGTGAGTTTTTGAACAAGATTTGGGATTGATTTGAGAGAGATTTGAAGAATGATTATGATTTTTGAAGATTTGAAGGTGAATGATGAAAGGTTGAAATGTGTTTATGTAAAAAAGTATGGGTCAAAAAAAAAAAGAAAGTTTGAAAAAAAATTTGATCGGAAAGCAAAATCTTGGTCCCCCACCTTTCTGGCGTTAAACGCCCAGAATGGCATCCATTCTGGCGTTTAACGCCCATTTGCTAGCCAATGTGGGCGTTTAATGCCCAGCCAGGTGCCCTGGCTGGCGTTAAACGCCAGAATTCCCTTTGTCACTGGGCGTTTTGCTAAACGCCCAGGATGCTGCACACCTGGCGTTAAACGCCCAGAATGGTGCCCATTCTGGCGTTTAACGCCCAAAATGCCCCTTACTGGCGTTTTTTTGCCAGTAAGCTCTTTTTCTCTGCTTTTTGCACTGAATCCTTCTGTAACTCTGTGAATTCCTTCAATTTTGAAAATTGCCTCTGTAGAAATAAAACATATAACCTGCTAATGACTGGGTTGCCTCCCAGCAAGCGCTTCTTTACTGTCTTTAGCTGGACCTTCACTGAGAATCACTCAAGTCTCAGTTTTGAGCATTCTTGCTCAAAATTGTTTTCAAGATAATGCTTGATCCTCTATCCATTAACAATGAACTTTTTTTCAGACTCAGTATCCTAGAGCTCAACATATCCATATGGTGATACTCCTGTAATCACATACGGACCCCTCCAACGAGATTTAAGCTTTCCTGGGAACAATCTGAGCCTAGAGTTGAATAGCAGAACTTTTTGTCCTGGCTCAAAGACTCTGGATGACAACTTTTTGTCATGCCACTTCTTTGCCTTTTCCTTATAAATTTTTGCATTTTCAAAGGCATTGAGTCTGAACTCCTCTAGCTCATTTAGTTGGAGCAATCTTTTTTCACCAGCTAACTGAGCATCCATGTTTAGGAACCTGGTTGCCCAGTAGGCTTTATGTTCCAGTTCCACAGGCAGATAACAGGCCTTCCCATACACCAATTGGTATGGGGAGGTTCCTATAGGAGTCTTGAATGCTGTTTTGTATGCCCACAGAGCATCATCTAAACTCTTTGCCCAATCCTTTCTTCGGGCTATCACAGTCCGTTCTAGGATTCTTTTTAGCTCTCTGTTAGAGACTTCAGCTTGTCCATTTGTCTGTGGATGATACGGAGTTGCCACTTTGTGGCTAATTCCATATCTGACCATAGCAGAGTATAGCTGTCTATTGCAGAAATGAGTGCCCCCATCACTGATTAGTACTCTGGGAACACCAAACCTGCTGAAGATGTGTTTCTGGAGGAATTTCAGCACGGTCTTGGTATCATTAGTGGGTGTAGCAATTGCTTCTACCCACTTAGATACATAGTCTACTGCCACCAGAATGTAAGTGTTTGAGTATGATGGTGGGAATGGACCCATGAAGTCAATTCCCCATACATCAAACAATTCAATCTCTAATATCCCTTGTTGAGGCATGGCATATCCGTGAGGCAAGTTACCAGCTCTTTGGCAACTGTCACAGTTACGCACAAACTCTCGGGCATCTTTATAGAGAGTAGGCCAGTAGAAGCCACATTGGAGGACTTTAGTGGCTGTTCGCTCACTTCCAAAATGTCCTCCATACTGTGATCCATGGCAATGCCATAGGATCCTTTGTGCTTCTTCTCTGGGTACACATCTGCGGATCATTCCGTCTGCACATCTCTTAAAGAGATATGGCTCATCCCATAGGTAGTACTTGGCATCTGAAATTAATTTCTTTCTTTGCACTCTGCTGTACTCCTGGGGTATGAACCTCACAGCTTTATAATTTGCAATATCTGCAAACCATGGAGCTTCCTGAATGGCAAAGAGTTGCTCAACTGGGAAAGTCTCAGAGATCTCAGTAGAAGGGAGGGACGCCCCAGCTACTGGTTCTATTCGGGACAGATGATCAGCTACTTGGTTCTCTGTCCCTTTTCTGTCTCTTATTTCTATATCAAACTCTTGCAGAAGCAACACCCATCTTATAAGCCTGGGTTTTGAATCCTGCTTTGTGAGTAAGTATTTAAGAGCAGCATGGTCAGTATACACAATCACTTTGGATCCCACTAGATAGGATCTAAACTTGTCAACGGCATAGACCACTGCAAGTAACTCTTTTTCTGTGGTTATGTAATTCTTCTGTGCATCATTTAGAACACGGCTGGCATAATAAATGACGTGCAGAAGCTTGTTATGCCTTTGTCTCAACACTGCACCAATGGCATGGTCACTGGCATCACACATTAGTTCAAATGGCAATGTCTAGTCTAGTGCAGAGATGACTGGTGCTGTGACCAGCTTGGCTTTCAGGGTCTCAAATGCCTGCATGCACTATGTGTCAAACACAAATGGTGTGTCAGCAGCTAGCAGATTACTCAGAGGTTTTGCAATTTTCAAAAAATCCTTTATAAACCTTCTGTAGAATCCTGCATGCCCCAGAAAGCTTCTGATTGCCTTAACATTGGCAGGTGGTGGTAATTTTTCAATTACCTCTACCTTTGCCTTATCCACCTCTATTCCCCTGCTTGAAATCTTGTGTCTAAGGACAATTCCTTCAGTCACCATAAAGTGACATTTCTCCCAGTTTAAAACCAGGTTAGTCTCTTGGCACCTTTTCAGGACAAGTGCTAGGTGATTAAGACAGGAGCTGAATGAGTCTCCATATACTGAGAAGTCATCCATGAAGACTTCCAGGAATTTCTCCACCATATCAGAGAAGATGGATAACATGCATCTCTGAAAGGTTGCAGGAGCATTACACAGACCAAAAGGCATCCTCCTGTAGGCAAACACGCCAGAAGGGCAAGTAAATGCTGTTTTCTCTTGGTCCTGAGGATCTACTGCAATTTGGTTGTAACCTGAATAGCCATCCAAAAAGCAGTAATAATCATGACCAGCTAGTCTTTCTAGCATTTGGTCTATGAATGGTAAAGGAAAATGATCCTTTCTGGTGGCTGTATTGAGCCTTCTGTAGTCAATACACATACGCCACCCTGTGACTGTCCTTGTAGGAACCAGTTCATTTTTTTCATTATGAACCACTGTCATGCCTCCTTTTTTTGGGACAACTTGGACAGGGCTCACCCAGGGGCTATCAGAAATAGGATAAATAATCCCAGCCTCTAGTAATTTAGTGACTTCTTTCTGCACCACCTCCTTCATGGCTGGATTTAGCCTCCTCTGTGGTTGGACCACAGGTTTGGCATTATCCTCCAACAAGATCTTGTGCATGCATCTGGCTGGGCTAATGCCCTTAAGATCACTTATGGACCACCCAAGAGCTGTCTTGTGTGTCCTTAGCACTTGAATCAGTGCTTCCTCTTCCTGTGGATTTAAAGCAGAGCTTATAATCACTGGAAAAGTGTCACCCTCTCCCAGAAATGCATACTTCAGGGATGGTGGTAGTGGTTTGAGTTCAGGTTTGGGAGGCTTATCTTCCTCCTGAGGAATTTTCGAAAATTCCTTTGTTTCCTCTGACTATTCTTGATCAGGCTGAGCATCTTTGAAGATGTCCTCAAGCTCTGATTCTAGACTTTCAGTCATATTGATCTCTTCCACCAGAGAGTCAATAATGTCAGCGTCCATGTAGTCAGTTGGTGTGTCTGGATGCTGCATAGCTTTTACAGCATTCAACTTGAACTCATCCTCATTGACTCTCAGGGTTACTTCCCCATTTTGTACATCAATGAGAGTTCGTCCAGTTGCTAGGAAAGGTCTTCCTAGAATGAGAGTTGCACTCTTGTGCTCCTCCATTTCCAGCACCACAATGTCAGTTGGAAAGGCGAATGGCCCAACCTTGACAATCATGTCCTCTATTATGCCTGATGGATACTTAATGGAGCCATCAGCAAGTTGGAGGCATATCCTGGTTGGCTTGACTTCTTCAGTCAACCCAAGCTTTCTGATAGTGGATGCAGGTATTAGATTGATACTTGCTCCAAGGTAACACAGGGCTGTCTTGGTGCAAGCACCTTCTAATGTGCATGGTATCATAAAGCTTCCTGGATCTTGAAGCTTTTCTGGTAAGCTTTTTAAAATGACTGCACTGCATTCTTCAGTGAGAAATACTTTTTCAGTTTCTCTCTAATCCTTCTTATGACTTAAGATTTCTTTCATGAACTTAGCATAAGAAGGTATTTGCTCAAGTGCCTCTGCAAACGGAATCTTTATTTCAAGAGTCCTTAGATAGTCTGCAAAACGGGCAAATTGCTTATCCTGTTCCGCTTGGCGGAGTTTCTGAGGATAAGGCATCTTGGCTTTATATTCTTCAACCTTAGATGCTGCAGGTTTATTCCTTACAGAAGTGGTTGAAGAAGCCTTTTTAGAGGGATTACTGTCAGCACTCTCAGGTGTCTGATCCTCCCTTGGCGTCTGAACGCCAGAATTGGGTGAAGATTGGGCGTTTAACGCCAACTTCTCTCCCTTCTCTAGCGTTTGAACGCCAGAACTGGGCAGGGAATGGGCGTTTAACGCCAGCTTTCCTCCCCTTTCTGGCGTTTGAACGCCAAAAGTAATCCTCTCTGGGCTCTTACTGTCCTCAGAGGGATTTTGAACAGTGGTTTGGTTATCCTCTGTCAATTGTTCCTTATTTGGCTTCTTGCTACCTTGAGCAGTGTTATTCAATGTCTTCCCACTCCTTAGTTGAATTGCTTGACATTCTTCTGTTATCTGTTTAGATATCTGCTGTTTTGCTTGATTCAACTGCAGTTCTATGTTCTTGTTAGCAGTTTTAGTTTCATGGAGCATCTCTTTAAATTCTGCTAACTGTTTTGTCATCAGGTGTAATTGTTGATTAAGCTCAATCATCTGTTCTTGAGGATTAGGATCAGTGGCTACTGCCATGACTTCCTCTTTTGGAGAGAACTCATTGCCAGAGTACAAATATTGATTTCTAGCAACAGTGTCTATAAGCTCTTGAGCCTCTTCAATTGTCTTCCTCATGTGTATAGATCCACCAGCTGAGTGGTCTAAAGACATCTGAGCTTTTTCTGTAAGCCCATAGTAGAAGATGTCTAACTGTACCCACTCTGAAAACATTTCAGAGGGGCATTTTCTTAGCATACCTCTATACCTCTCCCAGGCATTATAAAGGGATTCATTATCCTCTTGCTTAAAGCCTTGGATGTCCAGCCTTAGCTGTGTCATCCTCTTTGGAGGGTAAAAGTGATTCAGGAATTTGTCTGATAACTGTTTCCATGTCTTTATGCTTGCTGTAGGTTGGTTATTCAACCACCTCTTAGCTTGATCTTTTACAGCAAATGGAAACAGTAATAGTCTGTAGACATCCTGATCCACCTCTTTATCACGTACTGTGTCAGCAATTTGCAAGAACTGTGCCAGAAACTCAGTAGGCTCTTCCTGTGGAAGACCGGAATACTGGCAATTTTGCTGCACTATGATAATGAGTTGAGGATTTAACTCAAAGCTGCTTGCTTTGATGGGAGGTGTACAGATGCTACTCCCGTATGCAGCTGCAATGGGGTTAGCATATGACCCCAAAGTCCTTCTGGACTGCTCAATTCCACTTAGGTCCATGATGGAGAAAGGGAATATGATATGAATTCACAAGCAAAGTATTTTTATTTTTATTTTTATTTTTTTTGAATTAACCGAAAAACAGAATAATAAAAAAAAGAGAATAAAAATAAAAAAATTCGAAAAGTAAAAGAAAATAAGATCAAAACAAATTGAAAACTGGATCAATTAGTTAATTAAAAAGATTTTGAGATTAGCAATTAAAAAGATATGATTGAAAATTATTTTGAAAAAAAAAAGATTTGATCTTTGAAATAAGGAAAGAGAAAAACACAAATTGACACCAAACTTAAAATTTTTAGAAAATCAAACACTAATTTTCCAAAATTTTAAAGGAAAAACACAAGGAGGACACCAAACTTAGAATTTTTAAGGATCAAAAAGGGACTAAAGACATGCAAATTCGAAAATTAAAAGAAAAACAAAAGCATGCAATTGACACCAAACTTAAAATGTGAAACTAGACTCAACTAAAAGACTCTAAACCAACAAAAATAAAACAGTCCTAATCTAAGCAACAAGATAAGCCGTCAGTTGTCCAAACTCGAACAATCCCCGGCAACGGTGCCAAAAACTTGGTGCACGAAATTGCAATCACACTTTTGCAACCCCGCACAACTAACCAGCAAGTGCACTGGGTCATCCAAGTAATACCTTACGTGAGTAAGGGTCGATCCCACGGAGATTGTCTGCTTGAAGCAAGCTATGGTTATCTTGTAAATCTTAGTCGGGATATCAATAATTATCAGGGTTGATTGTGAAAAGTAAAAGAACATGAAATAAGTACTTGTTTTGCAGTAATGGAGAACAGGTTGAGGTTTTGGAGATGCTCCATCTTCTGAATCTCTGCTTTCCCACTGTCTTCTTCTTCAAACACGCAAGGCTCCTTCCATGGCAAGCTGTATGCAAGGGTTTCACTGTTGTCAGTGGCTACCTCCCATCCTCTCAGTGGAAATGTTCAACGCACCCTGTCACGGCACGGCTATCCATCTGTCGGTTCTCAATCAGGCCGGAATAGAATCCAGTGATTCTTTTGCGTCTGTCACTAACGCCCCGCCTTCAGGAGTTTAAAGCTCATCACAGTCATTCAATCATTGAATCCTACTCAGAATACCACAGACAAGGTTTAGACCTTCCAGATTCTCTTGAATGCCGCCATCAGTTCTAGCTTATACCACGAAGATTCTGGTTAAGGAATCCAAGAGATATCTACTCAATCTAAGATAGAACGGAGGTGGTTGTCAGGCACACGTTCATAGTTGAGAATATGATGAGTGTCACGGATCATCACATTCATCCGGGTTAAGAACAAGTGATATCTTAGAACGGAAGCAAGCATGATTGAATGAAAAATAGTAGTAATTGCATTAATCCATCAAGATACAGCAGAGCTCCTCACCCCCAACCATGGGGTTTAGAGACTCATGCCGTAGGAAGTACACAAAGAAACGTGTAAAGTGTCATGAGGTACAGATACAATGTCAAAAGATCCTATTAATAGTAAGCTAGTAGCCTAGGGTATACAGAAATGAGTAAATGACGTAAAAATCCACTTCTGGGTCCACTTAGTGTGTGCTTGGGCTGAGCATTGAAGCTTTCATGTGTAGAGACTTTTTCTGGAGTTAAACGCCAGCTTTCATGCCAGTTTGGGCGTTTAACTCCAATTTTTATGCCAGTTCCAGCGTTAAACGCTGGGAATTCTGAGGCTGATTTGCAACGCCGGTTTGGGCCATCAAATCTCGAGCAAAGTATGGACTATTATACATTGCTGGAAAGCCCAGGATGTCTACTTTCCAAAGCCGTTAAGAGCGCGCCAATTGGGCTTCTGTAGCTCCAGAAAATCCACTTTGAGTGCAGGGAGGTCAGAATCCAACAGCATCTGCAGTCCTTTTCAGTCTCTGAATCAGATTTTTGCTCAGGACCCTCAATTTCAGCCAGAAAATACCTGAAATCACAGAAAAACACACAAACTCATAGTAAAGTCCAAAAAAGTGAATTTTAACTAAAAACTAATAAAAATATACTAAAAACTAGTTAAAATATACTAAAAACATACTAAGAACAATGCCAAAAAGCGTACAAATTATCCGCTCATCAGTTAGGTTCTCACTCCCTTACAGCTTTGTCTTTTAAGGAATCAGATGAAGAAGCTTACGAAAAGTTTTATTGCATTTTGCTTATACGATGTTATTATTTTAGTTAGATAATTATTCTTTTCTTGCATTTATTATTATAATATTGTAAGAGGGATAGGAGTTGTATATATGAATATGCTTGTTTGTTTTCAAGATAAAGTATCTTACCTTTTTTTAAAGAAAATAGCGATACGGTTTAGAGTCAAAGGCTCCTATTTTATTACTAAGTATATGAAGTCGTCGTAATATTTCTTGCTATCAGAGTAGCGCAGCCGGAAGTGTGACATTCTGATAGTGAGAGTGTTACAATAGCTCGCTTCTTACCATCCTCATTTGTTACCAACAATGCACTTTCATGAAGTTTCTAAATTAGCATTCCTTCCTCTTGAACACACATCAGCAGTATTTCATTAATGGACCACTTTTTCTTATGTGTGTTATAAGAAATCTTAAATGGTCCATATTGGGAAGAAAGAGAATTTAGAATAAGATGCAGTAGAAATGAGTCAAATATCTCAACCTCTAAAGCCTTCAATTGTGCTGCTATGTCTCTCAACCTCATGATGTGCTCACGCATACCCCTTATGCCAGTAAGCCTCATGGATGACAATTGTGCCATTAGGATGCTTGCAAATAGGGGTGACAAACGGGAAAGCCCACCCCACCCCGCAAAAGCCCACCATTAACGGGCTGGCCTGCCCCGTCTCGCCTAGTGAGGCGGTCCTAAATTCCTCCCATGCCCCCACCTACGGCGGGCTGGCGGGCCAAGCCCGCCAAATCTCTTTTTTTTTGATAAACTATTAAATATTAAATAATATATATAATTTCACAATAATTTTAATAAATTTATAATTTCTAAAGGCATAAAAAATTATAATTTCTAAATTCACAAACATTAAAGTCTTTATAATTATAAATATGTAATAAACATAATCATAAACTAAGTTTTTTGAAACAAAAAAATAAAATCAACATTGTCCAAAGCAAAACAAACATTGTCCAAAACATATAATTAAACATCTTCAACTTTATAATCAATCAAACATATAATATAATTCAAAATATAACTTAGAACATCTTCAATTATCTTCTTCATCCTCTTGTAGATCAATAACATTATAGAAATTTGTAAAAAAATGGCCTTAATGAAAATAAAATGCCTGGCCTACGCGGGTTATACGGTGCGGGTTAAGCGGGCTTTTTAAGTTTGGTAGTTTTAATTTTTCAGCCCAGTTTGTCTTTTTTTAGCAGGTTACACGGGCCGACCCAACAGGTTTTGCCCTATTTGCCACCCCTACTTAAAAGTTTCTCACTAGAAGACTCAAACTGTTCATCAATAGCCTTCATGTAATCCTAACATTCTCGCAATCAGGAGTTGAACTTCGAATATTAGCTGAGATACGAGACTTAATGAACATCATACTTAAACGGTTAAATTTCTCCCACCATTCGTATAATGCTATCTCGGCTCGATTACTAGCATTAGTAGGTGAAGGTTGTAGTAGGCTTAGAGAAGGGGGGTTGAATCTATGCCTTCTTTTTAAGTTGTTGTTTTGACCTTTTTAGTAGAAGTTACAAATCTGATTCTGTTTGAACTCAGCAGCGGAAATTTATGAGACAATTTATTTTTGTCTCATCAATAACGGAAAACAGAACATGACAGAGAAGAAAAGGCTTACACCAGCATATATCCTGGTTCGGTTGCTTTGTGCTATGCAACCTACATCCAGTCTCCTCCACAAATATGGAAGAATTTCACTATAGTTAACAGTATTACATACACCAATTTCACACTCAAGTTCTAACCTAACTTGACATTGGCTATGCTAACACTTAACTATTTACTCTTAGTGCTAACCCAACTAAGAAAGGGATACCAAATAGGAATAAGATACAAGACACTTAACCAACCTAAAGAAATCTGAAAATAACTCTAGGCTTTTCTCTCAAGTGTATCTCTCAGCCTTTTCACTCATGGCTTTTTCTTAAGCTTTCTCACTTTGCCTTTTCTCTCAAGAAATTACAGAAAGATAAGCTTAGAAAATTACATTACAATCAGAAAAACATGAAGGAGATTGACTTCAACAACAGCCTCTGTGCTATGCGAAAAACCAGATTACCAAGCCTCTGATTCAGTTCTTCATACTGGCGGAATGCACCTTTGAGTAGGTTACACTGTCCAGTTAGTTGAACTTCTTCAAAGAGATTTTTCAGAACAAAACTTTCAAACTCTGATTTTCTCTCCTTGCCTCTGAATGAACAGCAAGCTCCTTTTTATCTTCATGCATGTTCCTTGGTTCTTCATCCAAGGTCAACACCTTGAGCCTTGAGCTTCACCAACTCACAGATTCACTTTTTCATCTTTAACATCAAAGAGTAACCTTTGCTTCTGACTTTTCCAACTTGACCGAAAGCCATGAAGAAGTAACCGAACTTGTTTTCCAATGGTCAACCAAATCTGAACCCTTGAACACCAACTTGGTCCCCAAGTTTTGATTAAGACCGTAGATACACAGCAGAATAGGGCAGAGAACAACTTTCCCTTCAAAGCCATTTTCGGATAGAGCAGAGAGTAGGGAAGAAAGGATGAAGATCTGATGCATGCAAGATGATATGGTTTACCTTTCTTAAGCTTGATTTAGCTTGGGATTTCTGTTTTAGCTTCTGTGCTTCAAGCTTCAACTCTCTCTCTTGCTTCTTTGGTTAATGGCTTATGGAAGAAGCTTTTCTTCTCTTTCTCTTTCTTGCTTTTTCTGAAATCTTGATGTGACTTAATTAGAATGAAGAAGAACGTTGCTTTTAGTTAAGCAAGAGAGAGGGAATTTCAATTCTGAAACCAGTTCGGGCTTGGATCGGGTATTAGTATGCATGGCCCGATTTAATTTCTTTGGTTTCTTCCTTTGCTTTTGCTTGGGCTCTTTATTTTGCTTTCAGCCCAATATTCTTTGCTGAATGCCTTTTATTCCATTTGGGCTATTAACATTTGGCCTGCAACAATAAACAATTAGTTAATAAGTAGATATAATTAATCAACACTAATTATTTATTTTGCTCAAAAATAATGTTTGTCATCATTAATTAATTTAGTTAATTTCTTAACTCAACAATCTCCCCCTTGATGACAAACATGATTTAAGCAATAATCAAAAGGAAATAAGTTTGAGTTAGGTTTAGAAAGCTCCCTTTGATTTTATGTTGCTCCCCCTATCCTTTTCAACAGTAGCTCCCCCTGAATCTATGCTTTCCTCTTTATCCCTGTTTCACATTGTTCTTAAAGAAAGCACGATAAAGAGTTATGTACAATATATCTTGTACAAGGGATATCAAATGAGCAACATCACATAATCAGCCCAACATCAAGCTATTATCAGCAAACAAATTTAGCATGTGAAAACAAGTATTAGTGCAGCAAGAATAAGTAAGATGTACTAGGATCTACTATCCTATCCTATCCTATTGCTAATTTTACTCCCCCTTTTGTCATCAAGGGCGGATAAGAGAAACAAAAACAAAGTCTTGTATCCTACAGAAAAGAGTTAGAGCACAGACCAAAGTACTAATTAAGCTGTCTAAAGTGCACCAATATTAAGAGTTATTACAGTCATCCAAAATGAAATAGTTCAAAAGTAGCAAAAGAAGCAGAAATCATGAGACAAAAAGAGAGCAGCAGCAGTTTTTATGAGACAAATCCTAGGCATCAGAACCATTCCCCTCCGAAACAGCATCCTCTTCAACATCAGTGGCAACATCTTCATCATTTTGAAGGTTATCAATGAACGTCATCAGTACAGCCACCCTATCCCTTGATTTCTTCAGGAAGTTCTCATGCTTGCTAGCCAGCTTCCTTTTCTCTTTGCTCAATTCAATCAAGTGGTTCGATTGGGAGACAAACTCTTGAGCAACATCCCTGACCACATTCAGCAGAGTGGATTTCTTCCCAGTGGAAATGGAAGTACCCTCAGTGGAAGGAGCAGTAGAATCCTCAGGGACAAAATCCTCATCTTCATCATCTAGGACGACTCGTTCAGATCGAGTGGGTCCTTTGTTCTGTTTCACTGAACCACCCCCTTTAGGTATGAATGTCTATTTTCATATTTCTCATTGGTCAAGTCAACACCAAAATGCTCAAATATGCAAGTTAGAAACATGCCATAAGGAAGTGCTTTATCTTTTGTACTTCGAACAGAATCAAACATGTATCTAGCCATCAAGTATGCAAAAGAGATTTCTGTTTTTGTAATAAGGGCATATAAAACAAGTGTGTCAGTGTAAGAAACCCTTTGATATGAACCACTTTGAGGAATCAAAATGTGGTTGACAATGCGGTGTAATTGAGCACGTTCATATCCTAGGGCTTTGTGAGTGGGTGTGATGCCATCAATTAAAGAAACATGTTCACAAATGTGAGCCAATGCATCAAGATAAGAAATTCCAACACCTTCATCCCACTTAACCGACGTGTAGGCACAAGGCCCAACATCAGTATACTTCAATGCATCACTGACAGTTTCATTATTTAAAAAAAAGTCTCTGCCCTTAACATAAGAATGCACACCTCCTTCATGGTAAGTCATGTTCGCATAAAATTCTTTGACCAACCGAGGATATACAGGTTTTTTGATGTCAAAAAGGTGATTCCAGTCTAAAAATTCCAAGTTTTCAACAAAAGGAAAACCTTTCTTTTTCAAATCAGGTAAATCAGCCAGAAAAGATGGACATAGAGTACGATACTTAATAACTCCCTCATAGAAATCGAGGTTCATGGCAGATTTGAAACGATGGGGGTTAAAGTCAGAGTGAGATGTCATATAGTGTGATTTGTGAGCAAAAGGATCAACTTCTGGTTCTCTAACAGATGAGAGAGGAACTCAAGCTTTACCTCTTTGAGAACGTGATGGAACAGACCTAGATTTTGGTTGTGTGGACTCAGGTGGAGGTTCTGGTGCTGCAGGTCGCTTTCCTTTGGATGAACTCGGTTTCGATGAACCTGGCTTGGATGGTGTGACTTTCGGTGGTGGCGTTGGCTTGGCAGAGGCAGGGAACCTTGGAGTATTTTTGGTTCGAGCCATGGGGTCACAGCGAGGAGGAGAGGTGGGAGGAGAAGGAGATGGAGTGAAGGTTTTGTCTTGTGAGCGAGTGGAAGGTTTGGATGGAAGTTTATACAGCTTTTCACGAGGAGGTTTATGAGCAATGGTTTTCTTCCTCATTTTGTGGTTATGAATTAGGAAGAAAGAGAGTGTTAGGGGTAGTGGTGAGAACCGAAGGGATAGAGGAGGAGTTATGGAGGGAAGAGAGTTATGTTGGTAACCGTACCCAAAAGCAAATTTCCAAAACCATGCAACTGCATCACCATTTGAAAAGACTTGACAAGACATGACATCATAAAAGAGAAGATCTTATTTGATTTTTAAAATTAAAACAGGAAATTAATTTTAAATTTTGAATGGCAATCAGAATTAAATTGAAATTCATTTTGGACCAAAGTCAAAAATTAAAACAAAACCTTTGTTCGGGCCATAAACAAACTTTTAATGAGAACTTTAACACACAAGTAAGAATGTAACATTCACATTGGGCCCAGATGTGGTTTGAATTAGTGAAACATATAGGCCTACCCAGATCTGAATTGATGTTGGCCCAGATTGATTTTTCACTTGCTATGAGCCCAGAACATGCTATTTTGAAGGAAACATTCATCATCTGCCCAAAATTGTCTCATACCTGTTCATGAGACAAAATTCTCCAGCAAGCACATCAGCACTTTTCAAACAAAGAATTATAACTCAAAATTCCTAGACAAGTCATAAGCATGCAGAATCTATCTTCAGCTAATGGTTTAGTAAAAATATCTGCTAATTGCTCTTCTGATTTAACAAATTGAATACAAATATCCCCTCTTTGGACATGTTCTCTTATTGAGTGAAATTTCACTTCAATATGCTTAGTCCTAGAGTGCAAAACTGGATTTTTAGAAATATTGATGGCACTCATATTATCACACATTAAAGGAATATTTTCAGCATTCAATTTGTAATCAGCAAGCTGTGTTTTTAACCATAAAAGCTGAGAACAGCACGAAGAAGCAGCTATATACTCAGCCTCCGCAGTGGATAAGGCCACTGTTGGTTGCTTCTTACTTGACCAAACATTTAAGGACTTTCCAAGGAAGCAACATAGACCAGAAGTGCTCCTTCTATCAACTCTGTCACCAGCAAAATCTGCATCACAATAACCAACTGCAGAAAAATCATCAGTCTTAGGATACCAAAGACCAAAGTTGGATGTGCCACGAACATATCTAATGATCCTTTTAACCGCAGAAAGATGTGACTCCTTAGGTTTGGATTGGAACCTAGAACACAATCCAACACTTTGCACAATATCGGGTCTAGAGGAGGTTAAGTACATAAGAGAACCGATCATCCCTCTATACCTAGTCTCATCAACATCTTTCTCATTTTCTCCCTTATCCAATTTAGAATTCGGGTGCATGGGAGTTCCCATGGTTTTGGCATTTTCAAGACCAAATTTCTTAACTAATTCCTTGGCATACTTTTCTTGATGAATGAAAATACCATTTTCAGTTTGTTTAATCTGTAGCCCAAGGAAAAAATTAAGTTCACCCATCATACTCATGTCTAATTCACTTGTCATGAGCTTTCCAAATTCAATACAAAGGGATTCATTTGCTGATCCAACAATAATGTCATCAACATATATTTGGACTAAAATAAAAGAATCATTAGAATTCTTGATAAATAGAGTTGTATCAGTGGTGCCTCTTTGAAAACCATTTTTCAAAAGAAAGGAGCTAAGTCTCTCATACCAAGCTCTAGGAGCTTGTCTTAAACCATAGAGAGCTTTAGACAATTTAAAAACATGATTAGAATGCTCTTTATTTTCAAAACCAGGAGGCTGCTCCACATATACTTCTCTATCTATCACACCATTTAAAAATGCACATTTCACATCCATTTGGTATAATTTAAAACCACAAAATGCAGCATAGGCTAGGAGAAGTCTAATTGCTTCCATTCGTGCAACCGGGGCAAAGGATTCATCAAAGTCTATTCCTTCTTCTTGGTCATATCCTTGTGCCACTAGCCTTGCCTTGTTTCTTGCAATGCTACCATCTTCTCCTAACTTGTTCCGAAATATCCACTTGGTGCCGGTCACTTTCTTTCCACTTGGCCTTGGAACCAAAGTCCACACTTGGTTCTTTTCAAACTCAAGAAGCTCATCCTCCATAGCTTTAACCCAAGAGGGGTCATTTAGTGCTTCCTTGACGTTTTGAGGCTCTATTTGTGAAAGAAGGGCAACGTTTGAACTTTCATTTTCCTTTCTAGTGGAAGACCTAGTTTGCACTCCATGAGAGACGTCCCCAATGACAAATTCCTCAGGATAGTTCTTCAAGAATCTCCATTCACGAGGTTTGGTGGACTTGGATGCGGATTCAGTCACCAAGGGATTCTGTGAGCTGCTGTTTGCAGAGTTTCCTTCAGATTCATGAGACAAAATGGAATTGTCTCTTGATTTTTCAGCATTTGCAGTTTCTGGTTCAGCTTGTCCAGAATTTTCTTTTTCATGATTCTGAGCAGTTTCATCTTCCATTTGAGCCTGATTTCCTGCATCACCATCTTCCAAAATGCTTTGCACCAAGTTAGTATCACAGAATGTAACATGTATGGACTCTTCAATAATTCTAGCATCTTGATGATAAACCCTATATGCTTTACTAGTTGTGGAATATCCTACAAATAAGCACTCATAAGCTTTTGGATCAAATTTTCCCAAATTTTCTTTGTTATTTAGAACAAAACATTTGCATCCAAAGATGTGCAAGTAATCTAAGTTTGGTGGGTAGCCTTTCCAAAGTTCATAAGGGGTTTTCTTTAAAAATTTCCTTATGATTGTTCTATTTAAAATGTGGCAAGCTGTATTAACCGCTTCAGCCCAAAGGAATTTTGGAACATTACTCTCACACAGCATGGCTCTTGTCATCTCTTGTATGCTTCTATTTCTTCTTTCCACAACACCATTTTGTTGTGGCGTTCTTGGACAAGAGAAATTGTGAGATATTCCAAATTCCTCACAGAAGGATTCAAACAAATTATTTTCAAATTCAGTTCCATGATCGCTTCTTATAGAAGAGATTTTCAAATCCTTTTCATTTTGAATTTTCTTGCAAAAAGGTTCAAAGGCCGAAAAGGCTTCATTTTTGTGTGCAAGAAATAAAACCCAACCAAACCTAGTATAGTCATCCACAATTACTAAACCATAATGTTTACCACCTAGGCTTTGAGTTCTTGTTGGACCAAATAAATCAATGTGTAGCAACTCAAGTGGTCTTTTAGTAGAGATGTCTTCCTTAGGTTTAAAAGAACTTTTTGTTTGTTTTCCCATTTGGCAAGCATCACAAGTGATGTCTTTGTCAAACTTAATCAAAGGAAGACCTCTTACTAACTCTTTCTTTACAAGTTTGTTTATTTGAAACATACTTGCATGGCCCAATCTCTTGTGCCACAACCACTTTTCAGATTCTTTAGAGTGAAGACAAGCTACATTTTGATCCTTTAGTTCATCAAGAGTAAGTCCATACATATTATTGAAACGCTTGGCAACAAACATATCTTCATTTGTTTTTTCATAAACAACACAGCATTCAAGTCTTTTGAAAACAACTAAATATCCTAAATCACACAGTTGGCTAATACTCAAAAGATTGTGCTTTAAACCACAAACTAGAAGCACATCATCAATGAAAGTAGATTGCTCATTACCTACTTTTCCAACAGCAATGATTTTTCCTTTACCATCATCTCCAAAGGTCACAAAACCTCCATCATACTTATTTAGTTTGATGAAGTAGGTTGACCTTCCAGTCATGTGCCTTGAACATCCACTATCCATGTACCACATGTCCTTTTTGTTCTTAGATGCTAGGCAAATCTGCATGATGAGTTTCAAGTAGCCTTAGTATCCAAATTAATTTGGATCCTTTGAAGTTAATCCATCTTGGTTGCCCAAGTGCATTGAAATCACAAACAACATTGTAGACTTTGTTTCCTACAACTCTCTTCTCAATGAAGCATTGTACATATGAGTGACCAAATTTCTTGCAATTAACACAATGGTTTTCTTGTGTGCGTTGCTGAAACTGATGTGAGTTATATTGCTTGAAATGATTAAAGCTTTGAAATTTTCTAGTTTTTGGAGGAGATGCATTTCTTTTAACAAACTGATTTTTATTAAAGTTATTCCTCTTTGCAAAAGTATTTTCACCAGAATTTTTTTGAACATTATTGCCTTTCGAATATGAGGTTTTGTTGTAAAATGGTGGTTTCTTGAAAACAACTTCATTTTTCGAAACATAGCCCAAACCTGGTCGGTTTGAACTCGGACCAGTTCTTGGTGAAATTTTAGTTTTATTTGTGTATTCTTTATCAGATTTTTCTTCACAAGTGGAAACATATCCGATACCTGATTTATTTGGTATGGATTTAGTATTTGATGAAGACGCCACAAATTTTATAGAGGAAGTGTTGGAAACAGCATCTTCCTTGGCTATGTAGCCTAAACCAGATTTTTCAAACAATGGTCTTTGACTTGCAAGTAATTTGTCCAAGTTACTAGAACCTTGTGCAAATTTTGCCAAGTCACCATTCAGCCTTTTAATTTTGTCATTTAATCTTTCATTTTCAGCAATTAACTCATGTGAGGGATCCACAATGTGCTTTCCTTTTAATTTTTCAAGTTCAGATTTTAGAAATCTGTTTTCTTCAATGATGTCTAAAGCACATTCAGTTTCCTTCACTTTTTCTTTTAAAAACTCATTTTCAGCTCTTAACACATCTCTTTCAGATCTGCATTCATTGTATTTATCAAGCAGTTTTGAGGTGTTTGAGGTAAGATCATCAATAATAGCATGCAAGTCCTCAATGGTCAAATCATAATAGTTTACCTCATCGAGATTGTTGTTTCCAGCCATGAAACAGTCCTTGTCATCTCCTTCAGATTCTTCTTCTTCATTTGAGTCATTCTCAAGATCCTCCCAAGCTGCCATGAGTACTCTCTTCTTTTCCTTCTTTCCTTTGTCCTCCTTTTTGAGCTTTGGACAGTTTGACTTGAAATGTCCAGCCTCCTTGCAATGATGACATGTCACCTTGCTCAAGTCTATCTTGTGCTCCTTTGAACTTGAGCCCTTGTATTTGCCTTTGCTCTTCAACATCCTTCTAAATCTCCTAGCAAAAAACAAAAGCTCGTCATCTGAAATACCATCACTTAACTCACTCTCTTTCGGTTCTATTTGTGACTTAAGGGTTATTCCCTTTTTCTTTGAGTCTGTGTTTGTGTGTGTGGCTTCATAGGCAAGGAGTTTTCCTCTCAGCTCATCATAGGTTATTGGACTTATGTTGTTACTTTCGGTTAGGACAGTGGCAGTGTTTTCCCACTCTTTTGTGAGGCTTCTAAGGAGTTTTCTCACCAAGGTTTGTTCTGCATAGTTTGTACCCATAGCATCAAGGTTGTTGATTATGATTGAGAATCTCTCAAATGCTTCATCAATGCTTTCTCCATCCTTCATGCTAAACATCTCGTACTCTTTTCGCAGCATATCAATCCTCGTTTCTTTGACTTGTTTGGTGCCTTCATGAGTAACCTGGAGTTTTTCCCAGATTTCTTTGGCTGTCTTGCATCTAAACACCTTCCGGTACTCTTCAAAGCTGATAGCACAGTGAAGAAGGTTGATTGCTTTCGCGTTCAGCTCTATCTTCTTCTTATCATCTTCATTCCATTCAGCTTCTTCTTTTGGAGTCACCACTCCATCAGCACTTGTTTTTGTTGGGATCTTTGGACCGCTCACAACGATCTTCCATAGGTTGTAGTCAATGGATTGGATGAGGATCCTTATCCTTTCTTTCCAGTAGGAATAGTTCTTCCCGTTGAAGAAAGGTGGTCGGTTGTTTGACTGACCTTCAGTGAGGGTGTAGGCAACTGTGGTTGTGCCCAAGTTGTTCGCCATTGGATCTTTGCTCCAAGCGGTTAAGCTTGATTCTTGAGACCTTAGCTCTTGATACCAATTGAAGGTTGTAGTAGGCTTAGAGAAGGGGGGTTGAATCTATGCCTTCTTTTTAAGTTGCTGTTTTGACCTTTTTAGTAGAAGTTACAAATCTGATTCTGTTTGAACTCAGCAGCGGAAATTTATGAGACAATTTATTTTTGTCTCATGAATAACGGAAAACAGAACATGACAGAGAAGAAAAGGCTTACACCAGCATATATCCTGGTTCGGTTGCTTTGTGCTATGCAACCTACATCCAGTCTCCTCCACAAATATGGAAGAATTTCACTATAGTTAACAGTATTACATACACCAATTTCACACTCAAGTTCTAACCTAACTTGACATTGGCTATGCTAACACTTAACTATTTACTCTTAGTGCTAACCCAACTAAGAAAGGGATACCAAATAGGAATAAGATACAAGACACTTAACCAACCTAAAGAAATCTGAAAATAACTCTAGGCTTTTCTCTCAAGTGTATCTCTCAGCCTTTTCACTCATGGCTTTTTCTTAAGCTTTCTCACTTTGCCTTTTCTCTCAAGAAATTACAGAAAGATAAGCTTAGAAAAGTACATTACAATCAGAAAAACATGAAGGAGATTGACTTCAACAACAGCCTCTGTGCTATGCGAAAAACCAGATTACCAAGCCTCTGATTCAGTTCTTCATACTGGCGGAATGCACCTTTGAGTAGGTTACACTGTCCAGTTAGTTGAACTTCTTCAAAGAGCTTTTTCAGAAAAAAACTTTCAAACTCTGATTTTCTCTCCTTGCCTCTGAATGAACAGCAAGCTCCTTTTTATCTTCATGCATGTTCCTTGGTTCTTCATCCAAGGTCAACACCTTGAGCCTTGAGCTTCACCAACTCACAGATTCACTTTTTCATCTTTAACATCAAAGAGTAACCTTTGCTTCTGACTTTTCCAACTTGACCGAAAGCCATGAAGAAGTAACCGAACTTGTTTTCCAATGGTCAACCAAATCTGAACCCTTGAACACCAACTTGGTCCCCAAGTTTTGATTAAGACCGTAGATACACAGCAGAATAGGGCAGAGAACAACTTTCCCTTCAAAGCCATTTTCGGATAGAGCAGAGAGTAGGGAAGAAAGGATGAAGATCTGATGCATGCAAGATGATATGGTTTACCTTTCTTAAGCTTGATTTAGCTTGGGATTTCTGTTTTAGCTTCTGTGCTTCAAGCTTCAACTCTCTCTCTCTCTTGCTTCTTTGGTTAATGGCTTATGGAAGAAGCTTTTCTTCTCTTTCTCTTTCTTGCTTTTTCTGAAATCTTGATGTGACTTGATTAGAATGAAGAAGAACGTTGCTTTTAGTTAAGCAAGAGAGAGGGAATTTCAATTCTGAAACCAGTTCGGGCTTGGATCGGGTATTAGTATGCATGGCCCGATTTAATTTCTTTGGTTTCTTCCTTTGCTTTTGCTTGGGCTCTTTATTTTGCTTTCAGCCCAATATTATTTGCTGAATGCCTTTTATTCCATTTGGGTTATTAACATTTGGCCTGCAACAATAAACAATTAGTTAATAAGTAGATATAATTAATCAACACTAATTATTTATTTTGCTCAAAAATAATGTTTGTCATCATTAATTAATTTAGTTAATTTCTTAACTCAACAGTAGGTTCCAGAGGCTCTTCCCTACGAAGAGCATAGTCAAGGTCTGCACACCCTAAGTGAAAGATAACCTTATCTTTTCACTCTTTATAGTTGTCACTACTTAACAAATGAACTTCAGATACAGTTTCAAATATCATTACTGCTGTAAATAATAAATCATGCTAACATTACTCAACTTTAAATAAGCACATCAAAATCTATAACATATGATAATACATACCAATGCAAGTCATATTCAAATAAATATGAATCATAGCGTCTTCAAAATCTATCTGTGAACAAAGACTTTAACACATATCACTATATTAACTAAAGTGTCAAAAACTAGAAAATAAAATACTACTTTTTAATGTCTGTGTACTAATTAAAAAGTAAAATACTTTCTATTTTAGTCTAATTATATGTGAATAATATAATAAATTCTTGTGGCTAAGTTTATTATATAATTCACAATAATTACAAATATATCATATTAATATTTATATGATTTCTTTAAATATAATTATTATCAAGGATGTTGTGGCTACTCCTCAATAAATCATATATTAATCACGATATGATATGCATCGAAAGAATTAATATTACATGCAAAATATAACCATCATCATCAAATAAATAAATCCAGTGATATATGAAATAATAGAATTGAAAATGGTCCAGTGGACAAAATTTTTTACAACACTTGGAGGATCTAAGTTCAAATCTCACTCAAAACAAAATTCATCTTCCCTATTCCTTTTTTTTATTTAATTCAAGAATGACAGAACTTATGGAATGGAAAATTATGCTATTATGAAGAATAATTTTTCTTTTTTTATTTAATTCAAGAATGAGAATTCAAGAATGAGAAAACTTATGGAATGGAAAATTATGCCATTATGAAGAACAACTACAGCACAAATTTGGAAATTTTCTTCAGAGAGTATTATCTATTATTTCCTCTTCTCATGGTATGTCAATTTTAATTTCAATGATTTTTTTTATTCTATAAATATATAAAAATTATCATTCCAAAATTCATACTATGTATTTTTTTCTTTTGAAAATAGTAATCACACAGTAATTAAATTTTGAAATGGTAAGGTAGAGACAATTTGACTTTGATACCACATGTATAAGATATGAAGTTAGTGGACCTACCACTAAATGATCATAAATTCACCTAGTTCAAAATCTATTCTTGTAGTCATATTGATAAAATTATGGTGAGCATAAAATGGCTAGAGGAGTTTCCTAACACGAGGTTGAATTGAGGACTGAGGGATTTATCTAACTATTGTTCCATAATTTTGGAAGTTACAAGGATGGGTGGAGGTCCAATACCTTTCAAATGTCTTGATTCCTGATTTACTTATGAAGGATTCTTATAGATATGGAAGGGTATAGGTGTTGTCCAATTTACAAACAAGCTTAAGGCACTAACAGTACCATTAAGTAGGTGACATAGGGGGAAGTTTGGTAACATTGACAAGAGGAGAAAGCAATTTGAAAAAGAAATAAAGAAGTTAGATGAAAAGGTAAGTAACAGGAGTATGATGAGATAGTGGAGGCAAAGAGGAAAGCACTAGTCAGTGGTTGTGAGAGATTGTATGTTAGAAAAGAGATTCATTGAAAAGAGATGTCACAGTCTTGACATACAAAGAACATAGATAAGAACACAAAGTAGTTCCATGGCATTGCTTCAACAAGAAGAAATAACCAGATTGATGCATTGGTGATTAATGAAAGACTACTGAGGAATCATGCAAGAATCAAAATTTCAATAAACGATTTTTATAAGAAGTTGTATCATTAGGAAGCTTCTCCGAAATTAGGTTCAACAAAGGTTTGGTTAATCGGATTAATGAAGATGATTCTATAGCTTTGGAGGTGATGTCATCAGTTGAAGAAGTAAAAGAGGCAATATGGGATTGTGGGTTGTCTAAAGCACCAGGAAATAATGGTTACAATATGAATTTTAACAAGAAGTGTTGGGAAGAGATTGGAGGAGTTCACAAAATTTGTAATGAGCTTATTTCAAACATCCAAGGAGAAAAGCACTAGTCAGTGATTGTGAGAGATGGTATGTTAGAAAAGAGATTCATTGAAAATAAATGTCATGGTCTCGACATGCAAAAGACATGGATAAGAACACAAAGTACCTCCATGGAATTGCTTTAGCAAGTAGAAATAAACTGATTGATGCATTTGTGATTAATAGAAGACTAGTGAAGAATCATGCAAGAATTAATATTTCAATAAACGATTTTTATAAGAAGTTGTAGATGACACTATTTTATTCGCCTCCCCCCTCCCCTCTGAGGAAGAGACTATTCAGAACTACAAAAGACTTCTTCGGTATTTTGTGCTGATGTCTAGTTTGAGTATCAAATTTGATAATTCGAGCCTGATTCCGGTAAATTGTGATATAGAATGGGTGCATCGGATGTGTGCTATACTAGGGTGTAAAGAGGCAGTGTTAAGTAGAAGAGAAGTTAAGTTTATGGAAAGTAAAAACATTGGATAGGGATGGAAAGTTGGTTCTTATCAAGTCTATTCTCAATAGCTTGCCAACTTATTATTTGAGTCTGTACAAAATGGCAAAAGCAGTTGCAGAAAAGTTGATTGCTTTGCAGCAAAAATTTTTCTAGGGCAAGGAGAATGGAAAACCTGGGATTGCTCAGATTATATGGGGCATAGTCCAAACTCCTAAAAAGCTTGGAGGTTTGGGGGTGGAAAATTCTATGGTTCAAAATTCTACACTATTGTTTAAGTAGTGGTGGAGGTTTTCTAAGAAAGAGTGTATGCTATGGAAAAAGAGTATTTGCACATATAATAATCTGAACACTAATAATATAGATTAAGGAGCAGCGGGTGAGAGAGAAAATGATCAGTGGGTTATCAAGGAAACTTGAAGATGGCGGGCGGATTAGGTTCTGGGAGGATGCGTGGTTACATGGTGGTAGTTTAAAAGTCACATTTTTTCAAGATTTTTCTCGATTTCAAACAAAAAATGATCTGTCATAAGAGAATGTGGATTTTGGGATGACATAGAGTGAGTTCAAAACTTCTGTTGGGAAGAGAACTATACCAGTGGGAGTTGGAACTATTAAATCAACTACATATTGTCTTGAAGTCGGCGAAGCTGATAAGAGAAAGAGAGGACAATATGGTGTGAAAATTTGATAAAAATTGTATTTTTACTATTAACTCTTTTGTGCAGGTGTTACAGGAAAAAGCAATACCAGAAGACATATCAAGCTTTAGTTTCACTAAAAATATATGGAGAGAATTGGTTCTACCACTAGTTAAATTATTTACTTAGTTTGTCTTAATCAGTAGAGTTAATACTAAGGATAGATTGAGTAGATTGGGTATAACTGAGTAAAAAGATACTATATGTGTATTGTGTAATAAATATGTTGAAAGTATGTACCACCTATTTGTTATTTGTGAGTTTTTTGGAAGATATGGTGTGCTTTGATAACTGATGCTAGACATCTTTGGAAAATATCAAGAATAATAAAAGAGCACTTTGAAAGTTGGTTTGGTATGCCATTAAAAAAAGATCACCGAAAAAAATGGGTGATTGATTTTTTTTTTTTTGCTATTTAGTGTGTTTGGCGGCACCATTTTGCACTCAAAGTTATCCATACCAAGAACAAGGTTTTTTCTCAAAGTCTTTGACACAACAGCATTTAGGAGTTTTCACTTTAGAACATATGGTTCAGTCCTGCTCCTTAATTACAATCATAATGTGGCGGGGATGAGAGTGTGAGAGGGAAACACAGGGAGGGGGTAGGTCTAAGGAACTTGGCAAGGATTCCAGGATTTGGAACAGAGAAGAGTATCGACGGTTGAAATATGAGTCTTTCTCCATTTTTTATGGATAATCTCCCAGAAGACATATCAAAGAGAGAGTTATTCCAGTTGTTCAATTGGAATGGGCGCATCAATGATATATATCTATCCCCAAAAATAGAAAAATGGTGACATTTACATGCTTGCCTTCATACGGTACACGACGAAAGGAGGGGCACTCAAAGCTATAGCGGACATGAACCAGATGAGACTAAGAGGTAAGGTTGTCTTTGTAGGAAAGGCTAAGTACAGAAGAATGGCAGGAGCCACGAACAGAGATAAGGGACAACAAAGAGATGATAAGGAAAACCCATCAACTCAGTAGCCACATCGAGAAGCGACGATGGCTTATTGTCAATTGGACGAGTATTACGGACGAAGAAAATCGTAAAAAACCTACAGGGGAATGGCGAGACAAGGAAGATGGAAGTTGCAGTGGCGAAAGAAAATCTAGAATGGTTGTAGAGAAGCCTTGTAGGGGTTACGACGAAGCCTATTGATTGCATCTCTTTGTAGAAAATAACAGCAAAGATTTTACCTTCAATCGTCCAAGTGCATGAATTGGGAGTGTACAAAGCTCTCTTGACCTTTGATAGTGTTCAGCATGCTGAAGAAATGTACACCTTTAAGTTGAATTGTTTGTTACAAGTTTTCACAAGGTAGTGAGGTGAAAAGAGTCAGAACGTAGTGAAACTAGAAGGGTGTGGCTTGAATGTTTCGGAATTTCATTGCATGCATGGTCGATTGACACTTTCAATATGATAGGAGGCCAATGAGAAACAATAGTTAGGCGTGCGAAGGAGACAGAATTGTGCAGCTCGTTCATTGTAAGTCGTGTGCAAATTGATACGTGTGAAATGGAAGCGATTCAGGAGAGGATTCATATCTTTGTTGGTTCTGGGGGCTATGACATTTTGGTGAAGGTGGTTGGACATGGAGTGTGCACCATGCAGTGTAGGAGAAATTTATTTGATAGTGGAATCACCAATGGTGGGATATTGAAGCTTGATATAATAAGTACGAGTACAGAATGAGATGAATGGCAGAGAAGGCAACCAGATCCATCAAAGGAGGACGAGCATGATGAAGGATTGTTAATGGTGGTGAAACTGGGAGAGGAATATGACAAGGGTAGATTAGTAATTTCTGAGGATATTCTGAATGAATGGATTAAAGGCAATGCAAATCACAATCACGAAAAAGTAGTAACGAATCAAGTTGTTAATGACATCAATCAAGAAAATGCTAATTTTTGGGGTGAGAACAATATTAGTTATAATGCAGATTCGGATAGAATAGTTACATGCGATTATAGCTCCTTGTGTAATGGGCTGAAAAGGGACTCAACTAAGAAAAACCAAAAACCAAAAAATGAAGGATGCACTAAGGATTGGGCCAGGCACAAAAATAACGGGTTGGAAGGGAACTCTAGCAGATTGGGGCCAACCCTATCAGCTGGTGAGCTTGACCCGGGTCGGATGGAGAACATGCAGTAACATCCCAGGTCCCTCCCTACAGCGCAGCAACATCCCTTATTCGCTAGCGTACATTTTCTCGACGGAGAATGTGACACCTACTTCTGAGATGGCAACGACGAAAGCTGACAGTCAGTAGATCGGGGGGCTGGCTGGTCTGCGGTGAGGATGGCCTTACCCGATCTGGTGGAGCTGCTGGCGACGTTGATGATGGTGGCTTGGGTTTCGCCGGTGGGAAACCAATACCATCAGCCAGGGTCGTGGTTGATGAGGTGCGTGTCGTAGCGGAACTGATGGTGGTGGGAGCTAGGCAGCGTGGAGACGAGCTCGTTGCTGTGGAGGAGGGCGAGTAGAACGTGTTTGTTTGTAGTTCTTGGGAGTTTGATGCAATTACAGGGTTTGGGGAGGCAGACGGTAACCATCTTTACCTGGGGGTTATTTGGGTGAATTTTGTTGATCAAAGTAGAGGGAGGCTATTGGACATGATGGGGAAGGTATTGGAGGGGCTAAGTCTGGGCAGGTCAATATTGAAAAAGAGGAGGGGGATAGTGACATTCAGTGTTTGGAGGAGCAGATGTTGGAAAACAAAAAGACTTGGGAGCTATCTATGGAATCAGGTGCTATATTGTACAATGAGGAAGATGACTTAATGGCAATTCTTCAGAGTCAGAATGAAGAAATTGCATTGAAGAGGAAGGTGGCAAAACAGAAGGAAAAGATGAGGAGATGCAGGCCCAAAAATAAAAACAGGTGTGTCAAAGTAGTTTTAAATGATTTTTAGTTCTTGGAATGTTAAGGGGCTACGGGGTAATAGAAAGTTGAGAATGGTTAAGAACTTAAAAAATAAACATAGCTTGAATATGGTAGGTTTGATTGAGATAAAAAAGCAGGTAGTGAATCCTTTTCTGACGTTGCAAGGATTTGCGGGAATGATAGGGTGGGGTGGGGTGGGACTATGTGGGTTCTGTTGGTGCATTCGGTCGACTGTTGATAATATGCAATGAAATACTTTTTAAAATGAATAATTGCTATAAGGGGGAGAGATGGTTGTGTATTAAAGGAGTCTTGTTGAAGAATAGTTTTAACTGTGCTTTTTTCCTGGTCTTTGGTGCGCATAGTAGAAAAGAGAATAGTCATGTGTGGGAGGAGTTGAACTACATAGCTGGGTTATGTCAGGTCCCTTGTTGTTTCATGGGAGACTTTAATGAGATAGCGCATGTGGAGAAATGAAAAGGTGTGGAGTGTGTGGATCTCTGTATTTGGCCACCTATTGGCTTTTTCGGAGTCGATGAAGGACCATTTTCCATTGTTCTGAAAATTGAACCGGACCAACCGATTCGACCGGATCAACCGAGAACCGGTCCTCTAGCCGGTCCAGTTGATATGCAAAACCGCTTGGCAAAAACTGGCTTAAAAACCGGTCAAATCGGCGGTAAACCGGTGAACCGGACAAACCGATCAGTTTTTTAACGATTTTTAGAATTAAAAAAAAAAGAAAATGGATAATATAAATAGTTAAATACTACTTGCAGCCCTAATCCCCCAAAAATCCCTAACCTCTACGGCGCTATTCCTCTCTCTCTCTCAGCCAGCAGCCCTTCTCTCTCTCAGCCAGCGGCAACAGCAATCATTGCCTCCGCCGTCACCGAACTCTTCTCGTCAGCCAGATGGTGCTTCGTCGCTGGCAGTGACAGATAGAGGGTGCTTCGAGCTCTTGGCCGTCCATCATCGTCTCCTCCACATCGTCGCCTTTGGCCGTCCATCCTCGTCTTCTCTACATCGTCTTCATCGTGTGGACTTGCAGATCGAAGCGCGGTCAGCTGGATTCCTCCATTGTTGGTCAGTTTGCTCGATCCTGTCTGTCTCATCGTTCCTCCCTTGTCGGTAGTCTTGCCGCCTGTTTCGTTTCTCCATCACGCCAGTTTGGTTCTTCTATCGTCGATAGCTCTGCTTTAGTTTTTTCTTTTGTTAATTTCTGTGATTTTGACTTTCTATTTTTTAAAGATTCAACTCTGTTTGCTTCAATTTATGGTCGTGTATTTTGTTAATTTTACTAAGTTACTGAAATCGGAGATCTGATTCTTGAGTTACTGTTTCTTTTTCTGTCTGTTATGTTCTGAATCTGAATTGGGGTGAGTTGATATTTTTTCTATTTGTTGTGTTCTGAGTTCTGACTTTTGAATTAAAGTTGGTGGTATGATTAATTTTGTCATGGTATTTTATATTGATCTGCATATGAGGACATACATGTGTCACAGCTTCTTTATACAAATTTGTTAGACTCAGCAGAAAGGTTGCAAAAGACATGCCTAGATACAAAATAAAATCTTTACCCTCATGCCCTCATCTTTATTCCTTTCCATTTCAGCATTGTTAATTCTACAATGATTTCTTTCTTTAATTTCTCCTTTTACACTAAATTTAGGAAATTCAACGTTGGTTTGGATTTTTCTTATTTTAATTTTGAAAAGAATAAGAAGAGATTATATTTTAGTTTACTTATCAGATATTGTTAAGGTAACAAAAAAATATCATGCTACATGTTTCATTGTATGTTTAATTTTTAAATTTTATTCAATATTTAATTAAACCGGTTGAACTCCGGTCGAACCTCTGAACCAGTGAACCAGTCATTTCACCGGTTCATTGACCGGTCCGGTTCTCCCAACCTTGCCATTTTTTGAGTTGGACAGAAGAGCCACGTAGAAAAGAAGAACAAAAGCAGTGGTTGAGGTGCTTCTGTGCAATCATTTGGAACATTTGGATGGAAAGAAATAGGAGGATTTTTCATAATAAAAGTAAAGGTATTGAAGAGATAATCAACATGACCATGCTTAGCTTCGATGAGTGGAGAGGTGTGAATCCTTTGTGTTGTTGATGGCTATACCGGAGGTAACATGAGAATTTTTCTTTCGTTTTTGTATTACTTCCTTGAGTTGTCTGTTTTATGGTTGTCTGATGCTGTTTGCTCCACTTTAGTGTGTTGAGCTTCTTTGTTTTAAAAAAAAGTGTGTTTGACTAAAAAAATTAACAAATTTTTTAGAACAAAACTATAGATACTACAAAGTTGTTATTGACTCTTCAAAATGCTATAGAAAATGAAATTGTAATGATTCTTTTCGTTGTTGATGATAATACCCAAAATGACAAAAGAATTGAAGTTATATTTCTGTTTTTTTTTTGTGCTATATTTTATTTAGGGTTAGCAATGGGTAGGGTAAGGTAGGGTTTGGACTCTACCTGAACCCTACTCGCGGGTTGAAAACTTTTTTAAAATTCTACCCTACCCTACTCACGGGTTGAGAATTTCTCAACCCTAATTCTACCCGCACCCTAAAGTTCTAAATCCTACCCTACCTGACCCTACCCGTAGAAAAATAAAAAATTTCAAATAAATATAAAATTCAACCATTCTAAATTTCATACATATGAATAAAATAGAAAATAAAAAATTACGTTCAAATTAAAATTAAAAATAATAAAATCTTAAAGAAATCTAACATAAAATTACAAATAATATGATCATTAATTAGTTTAATGGTTATTTCAAGTTTTTATAAAAAAAAGTTTGTGGATTCAACACTCACTTTCTTCACTATATATATAAATTTTACATATATATTATATAATATATTAGGGGTGCGAATATATAGGATAGGGTAGGATATACCCTAAACTCGTATCTTACCCTACCCGCAAGTAAACTCGTACCCCATTCTACCCTACCCACAGCGAAAGAATAGATAACTCTACTCAAATAAATTGGTTCAGATTAAATACCCACAAGTAGGATATAGATTGTCACCCCTAATCTTATTATATTGAACTTCTTTGTTTAAAATAAAATTATGGCTATCTAAACCTATTAAATTTTCTAACATAAATGGAAAAGTAAACCGGAAAATAGTACTAATGAAGGCAATAAATGCAACCGAATGATGATTGAGCAATGAATAGCATGCAAATAAAGACCTGGGTAGGGCACATGACTCACAATCACGTGCAATGTAAATGTCAGAGACTGAAGTTTTATTGTATTCGTTCTTTTATTGATTCTTTTCAGGATTTTTTTTAAATAAATAAATTAAATATTTTATTTATAAATATAGATCATTATAATTTATTTATTAATTTATATTATTTACTTTATTTTATTTATAGTGTAAACAAAATAATTATATACATATCTTATTTATTATATAAACAAGATAAAATATAATTTTATTTGGTTCTATTTCGTTTATAAACAAAATATATAAAATTTGTAAAAATACAATTTAATTTTATACAATAATATTAATTTTATTTTTTTCATTCAAAAATAATAATTTGACCAATACATTATTTTTTTAAACATCAACCCATTTGAATTAATATTAAAAAAGAATACATAAAAAAATAGAATCAGTTAGATTAAAAAAATATTTAACTCTCGATGAATTTGAAAAACTCAGAATTAAATGTTACAACAATCATTCATCTTCGTCGCCCGATGTGTTCAATTGCTCAACGTTCCCAGTCATTTTCTACGGAACATGCACGTTTTTCGCCCCCACCAATACTTAGACATTTACCTCAACGCATATAATAGTACCAACACACACAACCAAATTTAAATATAATATAATAATAATTATTGTTATCAATATCGAATTATATACTGATTAGTGACTTTAATATCTAATTTTTTAATTTTTTTATATTTTTTATTTTTTAGTATTAATTTAAATGTATTGATTTTTAAAAAAATATTGTGCTGATTTTAAATAGATAATTTTAAATCATGTGATACATAGAGTCGTCTATTAATCAGCGAGTTAAAACTAGGGGTGGCAATGGGTAGGGTCCTAACCCTACCTGCGGGTTGAGATTTTTATATAAACTCAGTCTTATTCTATCCGCGGATTGAGAATATCTCAATCCTAACCATACCCGCTCTTAACCCGCAGGTACCCGATCCTAGTCGCGGGTTACAGAAAAGATACACTATTATTATATAACTTGATGATAATTTAAAATAGAACTAATTTTCATGTAAAAAAATTATATATTAAATTATCAATTAATAAATTTTTTTAGTGGTCAAGGATCTTTTGCATTTAGTGAGAGGTCTTTGGTTTAACATCCACTTAAAACATATTTGTATATAAGTATATAACATACACGTATATAGAGTGCGGGTTGGTCGGGTAGGGTTGAGGCTCAACCCGCACCCTACTTTAGCCGCACGAGAACCCTACCCGTACCCTACCCTACCTGCTGCGGATCAGGTTGGCAACCCTACCCGACCAGGTGGGGTCGGATTAGATACTCGCGGGTAGAGTACATATTGTCATCCCTAGTTAAAACTGTCCATTTTCTCTATTCTTTTGAAACCGTTCATTTTTCCTCTTTTTTGAAATCGCACATCTTTTTTATTATTTAAAACGTTCTATTTTTAAAAGTTCAGTACAAACAAATAAAGTTATTAGTTTAAAATTTAAAATATAGATGAGATATAAATTAATTAAATTCGATTTAAATAGTAACAAAATATATCTTTTTTATTTTTAAATTGGTCCAAATTAAATTATTAATATTTTTTATTATTTTTTAAATTATATTTTTATATTTACAAATATACATATTTTGTTTATAGTGTAAACGAGATAATTATTAATGTATCTCGCTTACAATCAATATAATATAAAATAATAAATACGCTACAAATTACATATTTCAGTAAATAAAATAATTAAATTATTTATTTAAAAAATCTCATTCATTTCATATGTAAAGATAATAAAACAATGTAAATAAATATAAGATAAATTTGACAATGAATAAATATCAAAATAATTTAGCATTCTTATTTAAATCTTTTTTAAATGACATTTGCTAAAGTTTTTAATGAATTTACTTGAAAAAAGTAAAACTTATATTATAAGTAATTTAACAAATATTTTTAATGTACTTGATTATTCTTAATATTTTATCATATAAAATATTTTAATTTATTATAAAAAATATTGATAAAATAAAATTTTAAATGTATTTCACGATTATTGATAAAATATTAAAAATAAATAAAATTTATCCGTTAATAATAAATATATATTTTATATTGTTATATTTAAATTGAATAAATAATTATATTGATTTACTTATATAGTTATAGTAGTTATTAAAAAAATTGTTTCATAAAAATATTTAAATTTTTAAAAAATATATTTTATATATATAAAATAAGATTTATCTATTTTTTGTTTTAAATATATCTTTTAAGAGCATAATAATAAAATTTTTAAATTTTTGATGTAGTTAATTTATTAGAAGTTCACAAATTTATTTTTTAATATTTTTATAAAATATTTTTTATAATATTTTTAAAATTTATCTTTAGAATAGATATTAATAAAATCAAAAAATACTATTTAAATATCTGGGTTAAATTTTTTAGATAATATATAATATTTGATGGGATTTTTTATTTAAATAAATAAAAAATGCATTAATTACCAAAATAAATAATTTTAAAAATATTTACCGTTTTGCGTAAACCCTAAACCCTAAATCCTAAATCCTAAACAATATGACATTTCATATATCTTATTTATAGTGTAAATGAGATATGACACGTCAGCCGCGTCATGTCTATCTCGTTTACACTGTAAACGAGATAAGGCTGACGGTTGCCTATAAGTATAAGTTGTTTACACACATTTGTTGGACTCCACTTTGACTTAGTCAAACTCTTTCTTCCCTCTTTTTATCTTTTCCTTTCATATCTGAGTCCGAGACGATGATGGCAACGACGATGACATCAACAGACTAAACGAGACTTCACATTATGGTGGGGCGGCCGACTTTGAGGTTAGTTGCGTTATGTTCAGTTAATCTAAGTATGTGGACATTGCTAGGGTAGTCTCGTAGTGACAAACACTGAGTAAGATGCTTTATGGTTAGGACTGTATGATGAATTTAAAACAATATTTGGTTGTCTAAGATTGGTATTACTTAATTAGGATTTGGTTACCGACATAAGTAAGTTAGAGACAGATGTAGAGTAGACACATGGTAGTATGTTACTAAGAAGGAGTAGTACTTTGTTCCTTAGTAGAGTAAAAAAATGTATTATTATGTATGTATAGATTAAAAATTTATTTTACATTCCGCAGAGGCCTCGCCTTCTATTACTCCAGCGAGTCAGCCATACCCTTCTTCCACCCGACGCCATCGTCCCGAATCTGGTTGAGGCCGGATTCGGCGACACGGTGCAGCTCAGGGACTTCACATTTGACAATTTCCTGATTTTGGCACTCGTGGAGCGATGACGTCCGAAGACGCACATGTTTCATCTTCCGTGGGGTGAGGTCACTATCACCCTGCAGGACGTGGCGTACCACCTCAGCCTGTGTGCACACGGGAACCCCGTTGGAGGTGCCTTTGTGACTTCGATCGGTGGTACGGCACTGAGACGTGGGAGATGGTGGAGCAGCTGCTTGTTGTCAGGCCACCACTGGCGGCACAGCAGGCGGAGCAGAGGAGGGAGTCGTTCACGCTGAAGCTGGTCTGGTTGCGTGATCGTGTACGACAGATGCCCCCCACCGACGATCCTGAGACCCTCTGACAGTATGCGCGATGCTACATTATGTTATTGATCGGAGGGTATCTGCTGACAGACAAGTCCAACAACCTGGTGCACGTATGGTGGCTACCGCTTCTCCGGGACTTCGAGGAGTGCAGGGCGCTATCATGGGACTCTGTTGTGCTGGCTTGGACTTACCAGTCACTCTGTTTAGCGGCACAACAGGGAGTCACGGATATCATCGATTGCACTCTGCTGCTAATGAGTTGAATTTACTAGAGATTTTTCCAGTGGTGTCCACCAGGTAGAGGAGTCTACCAGTACCCGCTAACTGCCAGGTATCCAAATATTTCTTTTTCGTTTCATGTTAAGCTTTGCTGTTAACTCGCATTGTTTGTAACTTAAGGAGTTGTATATGTCTTTGTTACTTTCAAATTGGTTGGCTTGCAGCAACAAAGTAGGGACCAGCACCAGACCAGGGTCTTGCAGTATAGGGTATCCATCGATCGGTTACGGTTCGATGAGGTAACTCATGAAATTAAATATTGCGTGGTATTTTTTTCTTGCTGTGGTTTAAAACTTGTTATTTTTTATTCCGTTTGCATGGAGGGTGTACGACGATTCTGCACTGCAGGACTTATGTCCACTTTGGTTCTGTGAACAGGCGGAGTGGGGTATTTGGTTGTCGGCCGTTTCTATAGTCTGCTTTAACATTATTCGATTTTATCATGTAGATCGGGTGAAACGGCAGTTCAATGGGGAGCAACCAGTGTCGAAAACTTCAGTGAATCTTGACATGTATGAAGTTGGTTAAATTATTCAAAGTTATATCTTGGTTATTGTTTATTGTTCATATTGTAAACGAAATATTAATGAGAAATACAAAATAGTAAATATTTTTAAAATTATTTATTTTGATAATTAATATATTTTTTTATTTATTTAAAAAAATTCATATTTGATGAAACACTCAATTATTAGGGGATTTGTTGTTTAACAAAGTTGGAATAGCAATGTGTAATGGGTAGCACCTGATAACCATGCTGTTTGAGGTAATGAATTGAATGAGGGTCAAACTTTGAACGAGCCAATGAGAGTGCGCCAAGTGGCGACGGTGGTGTGCTGTGGGTTCCTCAGTCCCATGTCGGCTACGCCAAACGGGGGAGTGAATGTATTACAGCTGATTTGACATCTCGATAATAGTCAACGCGTTTTCTCTTCTAACTTGTATGGTTTTTTCCGTTTATCACTTAATTTAATAAATTAAAAATTATTTCGCTATAAGTTGGTCAATAAATTATTATAAATATAAGATAAAATTTAAATTTGTAATATTTATTTAAATAAATTACTAAATTAATTATTTGATCCATTTAAATTAGTCTTTCATACGTATTTATTTGTTATTAAGCAAGCTTTTTTTTTCTTTCTCCAACGCAAACCATTTTATAAGTATATTTTTGGAGATTCCTTTTTATATACTGTATAGTAGTACATAGCGTTACATAAGATCGGTGCACTTTGGCATATTAAGACTAGAGTATTTAAATATGAGGAATGTTAGGATCAGTATTTTTGTTAAATTTTGGTTAATATTTAATTATTAAAAAAAATTGAATTATTTTATATTATTAAATATAATCTTACATTATTAAAAATATTATTAATAACTAATTAATGACTAAAAATCACAAAATCTACTAATTCTGTAGACTTTCTTTTTAAATATATATTATTGTATTAGTAGTCACAAAAAAAATATATTGTTGTAAGATTAAATCATTCATCATATTAAACATCTTACAACTTGTGACGTGTTCTGTTAGGCTAATTTTTTTATGTTAAATGATGAAATATTTTTTTATTGTAAAGTAAATCGAATTAACATGTTTAAATTTTTTAATATTAAAATATTAATTTAAGAGTCAAAATTATATATTTAAAAAATTTTAAAATAAAAAAATAAATCCAACTTTCAAATGTGCATCTTTAAAAAAAATTAAAATCCACAAATCTTATTTTCAGATTTATAGTATCAATATAAAAAGATATACCAAATTTTTACATTATTAAAAAGAGAAATTCTTAGGAGTTAACCGCTTTTAGTATTTTTGAGTATCATTTATCTAGTATAAATATTAAATTATTTTTAACAAATAAATGTTATTAATTCATGTACAAATTGTAAAAATTTGAGTATAAATTATCTTAATTTATATACAAAATTTTAATAAATATAGATATAAATTATATATTTATTGTGTATAAAAATATAAATATAAATTATTATTAATTAAATACTGACAAAAAAATAATTTTTAACTATATAATATTATTCTATTAAAAAATATCACTAAAAGCACACGCTAAAATTAAAAAGAGACTGTTATCTATACAACTTTTTTCTTAGAAAAAAATTTAGTCCAACATAATTTAGCATTTTTTTAATGGGGCATAATTTAACTTAATTATGTAATTATAATAACAACTTTTTCATTTGAGTATATTGTTCTTTTGACAAGAAAAAAATATATGGAAATTATAATCTTCGCCACGAACTCTTAGAAGCTTTTTTTGGTTATTGAAAAATTAAAAAATTAATGATCAATACTTTTTATAAACAAAATATATTTTCGAAAACATTATAAAATTTATTTTAAAAATTTTCTTTTTGTTGTTGTTGTTTAGAATACCAGCATATCTTTCACAATAAATTAACCAATTCAAATTAATTAATTCATACATTTTAAAAATATTATATATATACAAAAATTAATTATTATATATTTATGAATAAATATATTAGTCTTATTATATATTTAAATTTTTTTGGTAATTAAATTCAATTAAGTTGATTCAAACTCAACAAAATTCATCATTCACACAATATGCGCATAAATCCTACTCACACAACATGCGTGTAAATCACTTCTTCTTTTTCTTCGTGCTTTTCCTTCTCCTTCTTCTATTGGTACTGTTGTTGTTATATTTTATTTTTGTTTTTTCTTATTCTCTTCTTCCTCATATAATATTACTTCTTTGTTTGATTTTTCTTTTTTTCTTTTTTTGGTTTTATTCTATTCCTCTTATTCCTCTTAAAAGAGTAAAACAAGAAAAATTATGAAAAAATAAAATAAAAAAAAGAAGATAAAAAAGAAAATGATGAAAAAGAAGAAGAAAAAAAAACAGAAGATGAAGATGAAGAATTTTAAATTATATAGAATTTATTAGAAAAAATAACACCGAAATTTCTTAACACAATAACACATAAATTTATTAGTTTTGACACCGAAATTTTGCTACAAAAACATAAAAATATCTTTTTTAATACTACATTTTTTTTTCTGTTGCTCTTATTTCTTCTTTTAGGAGTATTGTTTCGTATATTAGACTTGTATGAATATGTATATACTGAATTGTAATCTTATTTAATTAAATGAATGTAGGTTCTTTCTCTTCCTACTAATTTTGTAGTATTATATATATTTTTTTCTTTGTTTTGATTTGTTTTTATTTTTGTTAAAAGAGTAAAATAAGAAGAATTATAAGAAAATAAAACAAGGAGGAAGAGGAGGAGGAGAAGGAGGAGGAGGAGTTGTTTTGAGTTATCGTTAAGTAATTTTAATGCATTGTAGATTTAAATAAGGTGCATTCTGAATTTAATTTTGGTGCATTCTGGTCTAAACTTATTTTGAATGAATTTGTTTGTGTGTCTTGATCATTAAAGAATTTTGATACATTATGGATTTAAATTGTTATACATATAAGAAGAAGACGACAATAACGATGATGATTGAGACGGAGGAGGAGGATAAAAAAAAAAGGAGATCGAGAAAATTCAAATGAGAAAAAGAAAGAGGAGGAGGAGATGGAGGTGGTAGTGTAGTGGTAGTGACGACGACGATAACGAAAGAGAAATATGAGAAAAAAGAAGAGGAGAAAGAGGAGGAGGAGAAGAAGAAGAAGAAGTAGCAACATCAGTGGAAGTAGGAGGAGGAACGCGAAAAAGAAGAACGAGAAACGCGAAAAAAAAGGAAGAAGGTGAAAAAGAATAAGAAAAAGAAAAAGAAGCGCGTGATGTGAAGAATGGTTATAACAATTTAGTTGGATTTAATTAAATATTTTACTTAGTTGTTGAACTTTATTCTAAATATATATATTATTTAATTTATTTTTAATGAATATTTTATAATTTAATATATATTTTTTATAAATAATTAGAATTTAACTAACATGTATTTTAAGAGTATATAATAAACTTATTATTAATAAAAAAATTTAAATATTTTTATTTAATAAATATAAATGAAATATATTAAAAATTTAAATCTTTTATATTTTTAATAAAAAAATTTAATTTTATAATTTTAACATATACTTTAAAAATACAAAATAGATAAAATCCATGTGACTAATATAATAGCTGATTTTTTATTTTTTTTACATCTAACATGATTGTATTAAATTTAGTTCCATCAATTCATTTCCATGTAAAAGAAGAAGCCGTTTCTTTCATGTCTATCAACGCCTGAACGGTACTCGTTCGTTAATACGGTTAGTTGAACCTTTAACCTAAAGTTTTGGGATTTTTTTAAATAAAAAATAAATGTTTTATTTATCAAAATATATAATTTATAGTATTTTTACTAAAATGTATTGGAGTGTAAACGAAATAATATTACACGTATTTCGTTTATACTATAAATAAGATAAGGTACGATACGACGTAGCCGTATCACGTTTGTATACGTGGTGTGTAACATTCTTATCTCGTTTACAGTGTAAACAAAATTTGTGTAGTATTATTTCTTACATTATAAACGAGATAAGATTGGAGGAGGCCTATATATAAGCATTTCGTCCACAACAGCTGTTTACAGCTTGTTACACACATTTCTTCAAATTTTCTCCTACTTTTATCCTTTTCTTAATCAAATTTTGGAATTACTTCAAGATTATGGCATGCGCCGATCATTACGATGCAGACATCAACCGACTAAACACGACGTGGCACATTGATGGGCCAGCTGACTTTGAGGTTGGTATTGTTTTTTGTTTTTTGTTTATGTTAAAGTATAGATATGTTGCCACTCAACATCAGACTTTTCAACTCAGACAAAAAACTTATTCGCTGACTATGAAACACGGACATTTTGTTTATTAGTTATCATGTCAGCATATCAGACACAATGTAAAAAGACACTCGTTTGACACGCATATTTTCCGTGTCCAAACGTGTCCTGTCCAAAAGACCAAAAAACCGCCTGGACATGGCCCAAACACGGTCGGACACAACCTAACTGATTTGAAAATTTCACTTCAGTTTTACTTTTACAAAAGATGAAACCCTAAGGGATTGATTAGTTTGTGAAAATATTTTCTGTTTTTGTTTTTTGTTTTCATTTTCTGATAATGATTTTCATTTTCAAATTTCAACTTTTCGCATTTTAGAAAACACGATTAGTTGAAAGAAGATTTATTTCTAAATATAAAAAATAATAAAAATATATTTAATTGGTTTATTTTTAAAATGTATTTTCAATAGTTTAAAATCACAAAATTATATTTTTCTTAGATGTACGATTTTAGTTATTTAATTTTGTATTAAATTAACAATTAATTTTTATATGATATTAATATGAAATAAATTACTATCGCATTATACTATTTGAAAAAAATTGGTATGTCTTATATATAGTCGGTTTTATATTTTTTATGGCACTATATAACAATAAAAAACATCAATTGAAATAAAAAATCGAAACTAAAATTAGTTTTACATCAAACGAATCAATTAATTAATATCAAAATTTATTGATATAAATAATATTTTAATAAATAATTTATTAATAAAATAATGAATAAATAAATATTAAAGTTAAAATAATTTATTAATAAAATAATGAATAAATAATTTATTAAGTTTTTATGTATTTTTTTAATTTTTGTTATCAATACTTTTATAATTGATTGTCAATTTAAAAAATTATTTTCATAATAAAATTATTTTTTTAAACGAAAAATGAAGGTAAAAAATAAAGAGCTTTAACAAATACATGTTAATTCCAAGATTCGAAAAATCGGATCGGTCATCAAACTACTCGAACTACTGATTTACTAGTTTATTGGTCCAATCGATTCAACCGGTAGTTTAACCAAAAGAACCGTTTTAGAATAAAATAATAAATAATTATAAATAAACATCATAAAATACAATTATAGTCTAATATAAATCTTAAATATCTTCCAAATTTAAAACATTACATAAAATGTCGTCAATTAAATCCATATGATCTTATCAAACAGCAGCAGTACAATTGGAAATAATCATTAATCACTCCTAAATTAATTCAAAACAGCAGCATTAGAAATAATTACCCCTAAATTAATTCAAAACAGCAGCATAACAAAATCACTAATAAAAAAATCACAAATCACTAATCACAAATTCCAAATTCAAAACACTTATCGATGATCACAGAATCAAAAATTTATTATTTATACTTCCATGCAGCACCTTCAAAACTATATTTTTGGTAAGGATACTTCAGCTTACTGCATAACAAATCTATCTTGGTTTGTAACTTGTTTTCTGTTGTTGACATCTCTATATAAGGTAAAGAATTATCATTCTTTTTATAATATCATTTAGATATTCTAATGTAATACTTAAGAGAAAAATCTGCGCTTACATTTTTTTCAACGAGAAAAGGAGCACAAAAAATAGCTCATCAACTCTCTCAAATAGTCATGACTTTTGGTCAGACAAATCCATTTAGTAGGAACAGAGAGCAACAAGATTGGTTGAGGGAGGCTTCTTTGTCATGCAATAACAAGCAAATGCAATCATATTCTTTATGGGGGTATGCCAGAAGTTTGTCACTAATCAGTAATCACAAATTCCAAATTTAAAATACTGATTAGTGATTACAAAATCACAGTGCCATAACAAAACATCAGCATAACAACAACAACAGTATAACAAGTAACAGAAATCATAAATCAGCAGCATTACAAAAGACCCATTCAACCTCAAAACTCTTAAAAATAGAGTAACAGACTCAACAAAAATCAGTAAATTATAGTTTCACTAACCTTCCACTAATAGTAAGAAGACGATGACGGGACGACAAAGACATGACAGTGACACCACGATGCACCAACTGGAGGCCTCGAGCAGCGATTTCACCTGGCAATGGACGACGTGCCGAGCTAAAAGGGGGAGACGCCGCGGAGAAGGAGAAGGAGGAGGCCGCGTAGACGCCGACACAGACGGATAGCAGTGGCGATTCTGTCTAGGAAGCTAGATTTTTAGGTTGGAAGGAGCTAGGGCTTGCTCTTGCTGTGTGTTTGTCTTTCGAAGGGGGGTGTTTCGTGGGGTGAGGAGGTTAACTCGCGTGGGGAGAGTGGGGTTTTTTTGTTTTTTGTTTTCTTAACAAAATCAAAATGACGGCGTTTCATATGAACCGGTCGGTTTTCAATCCAGTCCAATCGGCCTATTATTGGCCGGTTCAGCAGTTTCTAGCGGTTTTATCAGGAGAATTGGACCGTTTTTTATGCAGGTTTTCGGTGGAACCGATTAGACCGACCGGTTCGGTCCAGTTTTCAAAACATTGGTTAATTCAGAGAATACGTACTCAATACTAAATAAAATAAAAAATTCAACAAATATTTTAATTCTAATTAGAGCTTTATTTTTTCTTTAATCCTTGTCTATATACTCAAAGATACAAAAATCAAGCTTAAAACAAAAAATCAAAATGATCAAATGAAATAAAAAAATTCACCTTTTCAAGATATGTATGTATAAATTGTAAATAAATAATATATATCCTAACAACAAACAAATAGGAAAAGGAGGAGAAGACAAAAAACAATGAGCGAAGTACACTGAAAGAATGTAGCGTGAAAAAAAATATATAAAAGTGAGTAGGAGAGATTCAAACCTTTGTCCCAAAACAAAAAATACCGTGTTTTGGTTTGAAAATGTTTTCAAAACTTATAACTGAAAAGACTGAAAACATGAAAATAGCATTTTTAACTCTATTCTCTTTTCTTTTTTTGAAAATATTTTCGTTAAAAATATTTTTAAAATATTTATTCAATCATATTTTCATGTCTTATTTTCATTTTCATCGAAAATGGAAATGAAAACTCTTAACCAATCAACCCTTAACGTTTCACCTCCACTTCAGACCCTTCTCTGGCTCCACTTCCACTCACCCTCTCTTCACTGTCGGTTTGCTGCCACCTTCAGTCGTCGCCGTCACCTCCGATCGTCATCACCGTGGGTGTTCTTCGTCCCTCTCCATACCCACTCACTATCAATCTCAGCATCTCCTTTTCACTGTCGCCACTTCCGCAGTGCTCGTCATCACTGCTCACTGCCGTTTGTCACCTCTCTAGTCGCCACTTTTGTCGTGCTCGTCATCACTGCTCCTGTGCTCGCTGCTGTGTTTATCGCTTCTCCAGTCACCACTTCCGCTGTTCTTGCCGTCGTTGCTCCAGTTCTCGCTGTCGTGTTCGCCGCCACTTTAATCTCCACTTTCGTTGTGCTCGTTGTTGTTGCTCCCGTACTTTTTCATCGTGCTCTTCTGCGTCTTCTATTTTAAGTAAGGGAGAATGTTTATTTTTTTATCAATAAATTTCTGGTTTTGTATTTCTATTTTGCTCTGCCTTCTGTGCTTCTCTTTGGTTCTGATTTGTTTGGTCACTTTTGTGCTTCTATTTGGTTCTAGATTTCAATTTTGTTGTGTGCACCTCCTTGGTTTTGTTTTATTTTGTGCTTCTAGAATTAGCTATTGTTAGAGATTTCTTTTAAAATCTCTTACTACTATGATAAGATTAGAAAGACACAGAAGAAAGATAAGAGGAAAGAAAATTAGATTGATTGAATTTGCTTTTTAGCATATATAATAAGAAACTATTTGTTTCAGAAAATGTTCAAAGCAATTCTGAAGAAAGTATTGATAAGCATGTATGAAAATTTGTAACAAAGAAAGATAAAATTGAAAGTAATAAAAATCTTGAATTTTAATGTAAAATTTGCAAGATTTTATTAGTGGTTCTTATAGTAGAGTAAGAGCACACTTATTGAAGATTTTAGGAAAAAGAATTAGATTTTGTGCAAAAGTTACATCAACAAAATTTAAAAAACTTAAGAAACTTAGATGGTGAAAGTCTATTGTTAAATGAAAGTAAAAAGTCTAAGTCAAGCCCTTGTCTAATGCAAGTATACTTGATTCAAGAAAAAAAAGAGCTACTGGGCCTTTAGAAAATTTTTTTTAATGTGAATGTAAGGGAGACTTTAGATTTACATATTGTAAGAATGATTTTTTCATCTGGATTACCTTTTTATCGAGCAAAAAATTCGTATTTTGTCAAAACTTTTTTTTATGCTGCTAATAATTATATTGATGGTTATATTCCTCCTGAGTATAATAAATTGAGGACAATTTTGCTTGAGAAAGAGAAGTAACATGTAAAAAAAATATTAGAGCCTACCAAGAATTCTGGAGTGGAAAGAGAATGAGCATTGTAAGTAATAGATGGAGCGGTTCCCAAAGGATGCCTCTTCTTAATTTTATGGCTGTGACTGAAAGTTGGCCTATATTTTGAAATCTATAGATTGTTCAGATGAGATCAAGGACAAGGATTATGTTACAAAGCAAATAAGAAATGTGATAAGAGAAGTCGGTCTTTCAAATGTAGTGCAAATTATGACTGATAATGTACCGATTTATAAAGCTGCTGGTTTATTGATTGAAGCTGAATTTTTATCTGTTTATTAGACTCCTTTTGTTGTTCATACTCCCAACCTTACTTCAAAGGATATTTGTGCAGTTAAGAATACAGAGAAGAATAATTTTGTTTATCAAGAATGCTTGTGGATTACTCAAATTGCTGAAAATGCTTCTTTTATAAAAAAAACTTCATTGTTAATCATCACATGAGGTTATCTATTTTAAATGAATTTTATATTGAAGTTGCTTAATGTTACTCCTACTTGATTTGCTTCTACTATTGTGATGCTCAAAAACTTAAGGTTGTTAAAGTAAAGACCCAAAAAGATGGTTATAAGTGAAAAATGGTCTTCAAGCAAGAAAGATAATATTGGCAAAGATGAGTTTGTTACAGAAAAGATTTTGAGTAAAAATTAGTGGCAAAAATTTGATTATATTCCTACTTTTACAATTCCTATTTATGATATTTTAAGAAGTACAGACACGGATGCACCTACTCTTCATTTGGTTCATGAGATGTAGAATTTAATGATCAAGAAGGTAAAAAGTGTTATATATCCTATGAAAGAAAAGATGAACAAGAGTCATCGTCCTTCTACAATGTTGTACACTCAATATTAGTTTAAAGATAGACAAAAAGTAGCATACCACTTCATTGTTTAGCACATTTATTGAATCCAAGATAACTCTTTATATTTATAGTTTATAACTTATATTTATAAGTGGAGATAATTGAATTATTACTAATTTCTTCTTAATCACTAATTATATAGGTATTATAGTCATCAATGGTTGAGAGAAGATCCTACACGAATTTTTTCTCATCAAGATATTGAGATCACTAATGAGAGAGTTAAATGCTTGAAGAGTTATTTTTCTGATGAGAAGAGACGAGAAAGGTAAACATTGAATTTGCAAGCTTTTCTGATGGTAGAGGTGTCTTTGATGATTATGACTCCTTGAATGATAGAGGCATAATTGATACAAAATCTTGGTGACTAATTCATGGTAGTAAAGTAAAACTTCTTCAACCAATTACTCTTAGGCTACTAGGGCAACAATCTTCATCCTCTTGTTGTGAAAGGAATTGGAGCACTTATTCTTTTATCCATTCTCTAAAAAGAAATAAATTGAAGCCGAAACGTACAGAATATTTAGTATTTGTGCATACTAATCTTTGTCTTCTTTCAAGAAAAATTCCACAATACAATAAAGGAGAAATTACGATGTGGGATATTGCTGGAGATGCTTTTTCACCAATTGATAAAGAAAATGATGTTCTTGAAGTTGCTCACCTTTCTCTTAATGAACCGGAGTTGGAAAGAGTGATTTTTTTTATGATGAAGATATTAACCATATATGATGGAGAAATAGTATGACTTTAGATAACTTTTTTTTGTATACATGTGATGTACAAAACTCTTACTAACTCTATTAAGACATAAGAATTTAGAATTTTATCTTTTGAATACCTATACACTTTAGGAAGAAATACATGTCATATGGCTGTTTTTAAAAATACTTATTAGTTTAATATTAATGAATATATTATATTTTTAATATATGCGTGTCTATGTCCAACAAATTTTTAGAATTCGTGCATATCGTGTCGTGTTCCATGTCTGTGCTTCATAGCTTGCTGCGTACACAACAGAATGTGATTCTCACATTCAAATATCACCATATTGTTACTATTTTTCATATAGTAATTGAGATACACATTTACAACCAAATATTCACTACTACTAGATATTTTGACTTATTTTCAGAAAAAAAATGTACAAAAGAAGTAGTGAAATATTCGTAAAGATTACAAAAGGTGCAGATCTTTTTATAACTGATGAAAATTTGTCGTAACGTATCTCGTTTACAGTGTAAATAAAATATATATGTCTTTCGTTACGTATTTTCTGTAAATAAGTTATATATAGTATTATCTCGGTTACATTGTAAACAAAATAAGAGATCTAATATATTTTGATAAAATATTTATTTTATTTATTTAAAAAATTCAAAGTTTTGTTTTGGAAAAAGTGTTTCTTGGATAGAGTAATAAAATTCTCGAATTGATAACATTAATTTTTGGAAATGCACCTAACTTGAAATTTACGTTATGATTAATTTAATAAAAAAATTTAATATCACTCCTAAATTAATAACTTCATTTTCTCTTAGTTACAATTTTTTATCTTCTTTTAAAACGATTCTCAACTTTTATTTTTTTATTTAAATATAATAATAATAATAATAATAATAATAATAATAATAATAATAATAATAATAATAATAATAATAATAATAGTAATTAATTAATGATTTAAACATTTAAAAATTATGCAAATAAAAATTACATGTTTTTTCTACAATAAAATCATTATATATATCTATAACAATGTATAAAAAAATATAAGAGTTTGGTGTCTAATTCTTTTTTTATTTTATTTTTACACACTATAACCCAAAATTATTTCTATCATGGAATAATTTCTACTATTATGGAGCAGTTTGTATATGCAATTATTATTATTTCTACCATTTCATATATATTATTCGTACTCTTTTATATCATTATTATCATTATCCTTCTTTTTTAAAATTTCATTCTCACTCTTTTTCTAATTTTTTTTCTATTTATATTAACATAGATGTTCACTACAAACTTCTACATCTATAACTACAAGAAACAAAAAATATGAACACCAAACTTCCTTTTTTCAATTATTCATCTTTATTTTTATATATTGTGCTCTTTTTTTCTCTTAGAAATTTCATCTACAAAGTGATGTCAGTTTCTTTTTATTTCTTCTTTTTTTTTTTCAACCATAACATACATCATTATAAATACAATATAAAAAAAAGCATAATATGGTAAATAGTAAATCCATTCTCTTTTAATTTATGTTAATATTAGTTTGTATAATTTTGTTTTGAGTATCAACTCTCTATGAATGTTGTATACAATTTGGTCTTGTTCTAATCATTCTATTAGAATTTTTTTTGAAAGAAAGAAAGCTCAACATAACAAGTGAAGCGTAAGAACACAACAAACAGAACCAACATAAAACCATAAAAAAAGCTATCCAACTCAAATAACACTAATATTTATCCTCTTGTCATCTCCAACATTGTCATTAACAATAAAAAGAATCCACACCTAACCACTCCTTATAGTTTATAAAGGACATATGGATAATCTCGTCAACTTCTTTTTCTTTATTCTGAAAGATCCTTCTATTCCTTTTTTGCCAGATATTTCAAATAATCGCACAAAAACACATCATCCATCACTTGCGCTCCTCCTTACTAATTGATATCTCAGCCCAACTTAAAAAATGTTCCTTCACTGTCTCCGGGCATAACCATTGCCTTCCAACAAATGATAACCAAGCACATTAAACCTACCAAGAAAAATCACAACCAAGAAACAAGTGGTGATCATATTCAACACCTTTGTTACATAACACACATACAACATCTTCCTGGTTAATAACCCCAATTTGACTCAGTCTCTCCTTTGTATTGACCCTGCTAGTAAATACAAATCAGACAAACAGTTCAACTCTTGGTGGAACTAGACATTTTCAAGTTGTCCTAGTAAAGTTGTAACTTGTTATATCCTCCGAAATTATTTTTGCCTGCAATACTTGTACAAAAGAGTTAGTAGAAAATATTCCTTGTTATCAAATTTTCATACAATTCTATCCTCTCTGTCATAAGCAAGTTTGACCAGTCTAAATGTATCATGCAACTGGTTCACTAGATCCAACTCCCATTGGAATAGCTCTCGTCTCCATTGGAAGTTCCATAGTCCACTCTACCCTTTTCCAAAACTCATAATCCCCTATAACAGATCCTCTTTGGTTTGAAATTGAGAAAAATCTCAAAAACTGATCTTTCAGAGAACCAATGAATGAGACGCTGCTATTATGTATGTCTGTTTTTATGTCCGACCACAAAGAGAGAAGCGAGCCACCGCGAAGCACAAAAGTGAAGGTTGAAGGCGACCATGCCATGTCGGAGGAGACAGAAGACCCGACTAGGGATGGCAAGCGGGGAAGCCCGCCCCGCCCCGCCAGAAGCCCGCCCTTTGGCGGGCTGGCCCGCCCTGCCCCGCCTAATTAGGCGGTCCTAGAATCTTAGCCTGCCCCGCCTAACTGCGGGCTGGCGGGCTGGCGGGCTAAGCCCGCCAAAGCTCCTCTTTTTTTTTTTACTATTAACTACTAAGTAATATATATAATTTCACAACCATATTAATAAATTTATAATTTCTAATGGCATAAAAAATTATATTTTTTATATTTACAAACATTAAAGTCTTTGTAATTATAAATATCTAATAAATATAATTATAAACCAAATTTTCATTCAAAATATAAGTATAAATATTCTCTCCAAAGCAAAATAAACATAATCCAAAACATAATTATAAATATTGTCTCCAAAATAACATAAACATAATTCAAAACACTCAATTTTTATCTTCATACTCTTGTAAGTTAGGTTGGGGGAAGTTAGGTTTTAGGAAAAAAATTGCAAAAATACCCCCTCACTAAAAAAAACCTTAGCCCGGCGGGGAAGCCCGCCCCGCCCCGCCAAAGCCCGCCAAAACCCGCGGTTTAAGCGGTGCGGGTTAGGCGGGCTTTTGCTATTTGGCGGTCCCGATTTTCTAACCCAGCCCACCTTTTTTGGCGGGTTACGCAAGCCGGCCCGGCGGGTTTAGGCCCGTTTGCCACCCCTAGACCCGACGACGAGATGGCGACCATGCGGTATCGGTGACACTAGCTCTGTGAGACTGAGAAGGTTGAGCTCCATTTTAGGGGAGAGTGAGTTAAGAATGTGAGAGAGTGCGTTAGAAAAGGGGGATTAGAATTCAAAGGGGCAAAGAAAGAAGGATTAGGAATCAGAAAGGAGGATTTTAGATTGAGGAGGGGGGAAGTGCGTTGGAGAGGGGGATTAGGGTTAGGGAAGGTGAAGGATGGATTAGGGTTGGGGAGGGGGGAGATCGGGATAGTGCATTCAGGAAGGAGAAGTGGGGAGTGCGTGGAGAGGGGGAAGGGGAAGTGTGTTGAAGAAGAAAGATTAGGGTTGGAGAGGATTTTTACCATATCATTAAAATGTTGTGGGCGATGTCAATATTGTGTTTGTCGGAGATTTGCTCCGGCAAGCTCGGAAACACGTTTGTCAAATTTTAAAATTTTTTACGAATTATTTTGTCAATAACAAAAATCAGGTACCATTTTGTCAGCGCCAAAATTTTTCGAATATCGATTTGGTATTTACCTCAAAATAAATACTATATGTAAAGGTAGTATTTTTTCTCATCCTCTCGTCCACTCTCTTATGTTGATTAGTTTGATGTTAGTTTTGGTTTGTATTATTTATTTTACGTAGATTTTTTTTGTTAATATTCTATACAGTTTGCTCGCATTCTAATTATTCTATTAAATTTTTTTATTATAATGATAAAAAAACACTATATATAAATGTAATATTTTTTCTCATCATCTTTCTCTCTTATTTATTTAATTATTATTTTTTAATTGATTATTAGTTTCATATGTTGATTTAATTTTATATATTAATTGTAAAAAATTCTTAATTTATTTTGTTCATACGTATTTTTTTTAATTAAATTTATTTTTTTAATATTTTTTAAGCATATAATACTGATACAAATATAGTAAAATAAGAATATTTAACAACGTAATTTTTTAAATATTCTCATATTTATTTACATATATATATTTTTATTTTTATTAAATTTATTTTTTACAGTATTATTTATTTATAATATAGCACTAATAAAAAATATAATAACATAACAAAATTCAATAATTTGGTCATTTAAATATTTTGACATTACACAAATCTATATAAAAAATATCTCGTCATTTGAATAAGATAACTAAAATATTACATAAATATTTGTTAATACATTTGTAAAGACTATTTAATTAAATTACTTAACTTTATAGAATACTACGAATGTTGTTCTTCAAATATAAGTTTAAGTAATTTAAAATATATCTATTTATAAACATTAATTGATATAATTGTCCTTATAAAAAACAGGCAAAAATATAATAATTATTATTTAATTTTTTTTCTATTTTTCTTCCACTTAATTCTATTAGTCTCACGTGACAAAAAAAAAAAAAAACTGTTTTCATAGTCTCAGGTAATTAACACATTAACATTTACATTTTTTTTTCTATCTTTTTCTACTTTTTGATCATGTAAGTTTCGATTTATTATTTTTTTTGTCATATATCTTATATTTTTTAATCATTAATTTTTTTATAAATTTTTTTATTTATTTTATTTCATTTTTTTTTATTTTGGAGTGTTGAATATGAATAAAATCATAGATAGTAGATACAAGATTTTCTCAACATTGAAATAATACTAATTTAAAAAGAAAATACAACTCTGTGTTATTAACTTGTTATTCAAGATCGATTATAAAGTAAAACTTTAGAATATATTTAATTTGAACAGTTGCAGCTATCTGATCAACAAGTGGTTTGAGAGAATATATTTAAATTTGAGTAACTAACTTTAAGCATTGGGTATATCATTTATTGAATTTTTTTTTTAAATGTGTATTTATGTGTTATGTTTTATTTCTGTGAAAAACACAGGCTCAAACCAGAATATTATGGTTCATTTTGCATCATATTCATTCATCTATGAATATCATGGCTCACACCAGAGTACCATGCAAATTTTGTATTTTTATTTTTATTCTAGATTTATTTTTGTATTTTATTTTAGTTTTGTTAATAAAAAATATTAATATTAGTTTTAATTTTTAATTTTTAACTTTTAAGATAAATAAAAAGATGTGACATTTCTATAAAATAGATGATTGAAAAATTATTTATTATAGAAAAAATTAAGTTTACTTCTTGACTATAGGAATACATACGATTCACTTTTAAATGTAACTAAAATAAATATAAATTTATTTAATTTTTTAAAATTTATATTAATTATTAAAATTATGATATAATATATGTATTCCTACAAAAGAAATAAAAATGACTCGATAGCTATTTTTTGTGTGAAAAAAATATGATTCGATAACTATAAAGTCTAATTTAAACAACTATAAATAAGTAAAATAAGTAATAAAAAGCAGATATAAAATTTAACTATTTTGTTATATGGTACAAAAAATAATATAATATAATAAATCATACTATTTTTATACATAATAATATAAAATTTAATATTATCCTTTTCTAAAGTCTTCCATTTTTATTGGCTTTTATGCTTATTTTTGTATTTTATTTTAATTTTATTAAACTAAAAAGTACTAATATCATTTAACTTTAATTTTTAACTTTTATCATAAATAAAAAGTCGTGACTTAATAATAAAAAATATCCATAATAAAAGAAGTTAAATTTACTTTTTCATTATATTTATAGGAGTGTAGATGATTGATATTTTAACACAAGAGTTATGAGACATTTTTAATTTATTTTTAAAACGTTATTTTTTAGTGTAATGATTATAAATTAATATATAATAGTAATTAATTGCTATTGAAAAAGACAAATAAAAGAAGAATAAAAAAAGAAAGAAGGAATAAAGAACAAACTAATATAATAGTGGTGTCTTAGTTGTGAGACTTTGATAGATATGTATAGAGAATAGTAGAAAAAATAATAATAAAAATAAAAATTAAAAATTCATAGAAAAAAATAATAAAACTAAAGATAATTTAAAATTTTGAATTTAAAATTGAAAAAATAAAAAAAAATTTAGCTATTAAAATTATGGAAAAAAGAGTGCTTTAAATATAAGTTTTTATATCTATTTTAAATTAAATAAAATTAAAAATATAAATAAATTTATAAATATTTATAAATTTTTATCTTGATTGTTACACATAATAATAACATAATAATTTTAGTATTATACATAAATTAATTAAAATTTAATTACTCTATACATTAAAAAATATATAACTTATAAAAGTTTTATTTTTATTTTTTATTTATCAATAATTTATTATTTATTTTTAATTTTTATATCAAATTTAAAATTTAAAAATATAAAAATTAATTTCTTAAAAATATTAGAAAAAAAAACTAACAATATAGTAGTTATTATTCTGTTTTAAAATTAAATGAAACTTCAAGAAAATCTTAAAAATTTTGTTATTTAGAAAAATAGAAGTTGACATATTAGAACTAAAAAAAGTTAAGAATTATTATAAATAGTGTTGTTGAGAGTAAAAAAAAGTCATTTAATAATATCAACTTTTTTATAGGTCAATTATATATGTTAATAGAAGATAAAATAGTATTGTCCATATAATATTACTCTTTTATGAAGATATAATATATTTGATATTATTTTTTTAATTATTATTTTTATAATTATTGAAAAATTTTGATCATTTGAACAAAAATTTTGAATGCTTGATATCTTAAATTTTTTCTTAAAATGATAAAATATGACTTAACAAAAAAGTATGAAAACTAAATAACTATATAATAGTTATACATCTAGATATTTAAATCGAATAAAAAAATTTTTTTTTTAGCAAAACAAGTTAATACAATGGTTAATTATAGATCAAAATGAAAAAAACAATGAGAGTTGCGATCATGGTATAGTAATAATTAATTGTGGTGGGGTGAATAGAATATAAAAAAAAAGGAAGGGGAATAAAACAAAACAACATAATAATCACGGTCAAACAATAATAGTTATATACATGTATAAAAAATGATAAGAAAAAAAGATAGCATAAGATATGATGAGATGATATAATCAAAATAAAAATTAATAATTTTAAAAGAATAATGAAATTAAAGATAATAAAAGATGTTCAGTATAAAATTGAACGAATAATGTTTTTATCTATTAAAATTTTATATGAAGATAAAGCGTATTTTGATTTTGAATATAAATTTTTAAATTTACTTTAAATTAAATAAGATTAAAAAATAAATAAATTTAATAATATTTATAAATTATTAAAATATAAATAATGTTAGTAAATTTTTATCTTAATTTTGTTACACATAATAATAATGTATTCTCTTTTAATCAAATTTATTTATTTTATACCTTCTACATGTTAAATAATTTAAGACATTTTATTTTTTATAATTTATTTTTAATTATTAACATTAAAATTATAATTTAAAAATAAAAATATAACAATAACTTTTTTAAAGTCAATAGAAAAACGGCTGAATAAATACACGTTAAGCTATTAGTATATATAATGCCGCTTGCATAGTATATCTTGTGCTTTTAAAAAAGGGTTTAGCTGATAAGTTTAATATTAGTAAAAAATTTTAAATGTTTTTATTTAATAAATATAAAATAAATGTATTGAAAATTTAAATTTTTTATATTTTTAATAAATTTCTTTTAATTTTTTAATCTTAACATGTACCTAAAAATACAAGATAAATAAACTCTTTAAAAAAACTCAAATTCAATAATTTACTGATTTAATTACAAAACAACCATAAAAATAAATTACACAAATCCAATAAAAAGTAGCAACAATCCCACTACAAACCAAAACTAATAAAAATAAACACGTTTTGGAAAACAATAATAGTTTTGAACATAATCCACATACTAGTGATACAAAATTGGCACAGGATTCGGTGGTCCAGGAACCTTTGGACCACTTAGTGGTCCAAATAAAAAACATGTTTTTAGAGTTTTTTTATCAATTGCTACGTAGTCCTTGAATTAATTTTAATTACAAATCAACCCCATATATTTTATTTAATTATAAAAATAGTTTTTTATTTTATAAATTATTATTTTATCAATTATCTATTATATTTATTAACAATCAAATACAAAAATAACAACCAATTATATCCTCCATTCATCCTAATAATTCCAATTGATCAAATAATTAACTTTGATCTCGTTACGTTCGTCCATGGCTTCCAAATCGTGTTTCCTTGAAATTCAATCGATTGTTTTTTCAAAACAATCGATTGAATGATAACTCAATCGATTGGTTTACACTATATCACAAAACAATCGATTGAAAGTTGTAAGGTAGAATGGTAAAAAACTTATACCAATCGATTGTTTATACTTTTCAATCGAATGAATGTCTCAAAACAATCGATTGTTGTTGTTACTCAATCGATTGAATTCACAAAAACAACATGGATTTACCAAATACAATCGATTGGAAAGTGATGTCATTGAAGTTTTAGCCAAATTCAATCGATTGATAATGTAATCCAATCGATTGGAAGGTGATAAAGTTGAATGTTTTGCCAATTTCAATCGATTGGTAATGGTACCCAATCGATTGAAATGAAACTGTACACTGAAAATTTATAAATTCACCTTTGCTTCGCATGCTGTAACTAATGCATGTTACATATAAGAAACTAAAAAGCACATAAAATAAAAACAGACAATTAATTACATGATTGTTCTATTTTAAATTTAATCTGTTTGTCCTCTGGTTTTGCGCCACTGAAATAAAATCAAGAAAATAATCCATGTTTAAATCAAACGCAGGACCAAGATGCTCAACATCCATCATGCCTAATGAAATAAATTATAATGCATGGATCACAATAAAATAGCAATAGTCCAAATAAAGTTTAACAAATATCTATATGGTATGAACTTGTATGACTACTTTATTTTATTTGTTAAACTTTATTTGGACTATTGCTATTTTATTGTGATCCATGCATTATAATTTATTTCATTAGGCATTATGGATGTTGAGCATCTTGGTCCTGCGTTTGATTTAAACATGGATTATTTTCTTGATTTTATTTCAGTGGCGCAAAACCAGAGGACAAATAGATTAAATTTAAAATAGAACAATCATGTAATTAATTGTATGTTTTTATTTTATGTGCTTTTTAGTTTCTTGTATGTAACATGCATTAGCTGCAGCATGCGAAGCAAAGGTGAATTTATAAATTTTCAGTGTACAGTTTCATTTCAATCGATTGGGTACCATTACCAATCGATTGAAATTGGCAAAACATTCAACTTCATCACCTTCCAATCGATTGGATTACATTACCAATCGATTGAATTTGGCTAAAACTTCAATGTCACTTTCCAATCGATTGTATTTGGCAAATCCATGTTGTTTTCGTGAATTCAATCGATTGAGTAACAACAACAATCGATTGTTTTGAGGCATTCATTCGATTGAAAAGTATAAACAATCGATTGGTATAAGCTTTTTACCATTCTACCTTACAACTTTCAATCGATTGTTTTGTGATATAGTGTAAACCAATCGATTGAGTTATCATTCAATCGATTGTTTTGAAAAACCAATCGATTGAATTTCAAGGAAACACGATTTGGAAGCCATGGACGAACGTAACGATATCAAAGTTAATTATTTAATCAATTGGAATTATTAGGATGAATGGAGGATATAATTGGTTGTTATTTTTGTATTTGATTGTTAATAAATATAATAGATAATTGATAAAATAATAATTTATAAAATAAAACATTATTTTTATAATTAAATAAAATATATGGGGTTGATTTGTAATTAAAATTAGTTCAAGGACTACGTAGCAATTAATAAAAAACTCCAAAAACATGTTTCCTACTTGGACCACTAAGTGATCCAAAAGTTCCTGAACCACCGAATCCTGTGCCTACAAAATTCTATTATCATCCTCTTCCAAAACATAAAAATTATCCTGAAGTGACGAGTTTAAAGTTATTATCATTGAATATTTTTCTGGTGACTGTTATTATCATTAAATATGGATATAACAAAATTATCAGAAAAATATGTAATTTTAATTTTAGTTGATTTTCAAATTTTTGAATTATTAATTTTTATTATTATTTTGCATATAGTTAAATCAGGAAATAATAATTGTGAGGATATTCTTAAAAAAATTAAAAAATATAATTAAGAGAGAAAATCATTATTAATTTGAGAGTAAAACTATTATTTCCATAATTTAAACCCTTGTACAAGTGAAGTGAAAAATTTTATTTAAAAAAATTCATTCAGCCCACTTTTTCATTGTGTTAATACTTATAGTCTTATACTATTGAGGGCTCATCATATTTCTTCTTATATGGTAAGTGGTAACCCATTATTTTTCTTCTAATCATTAGACTTGATATTATTATTACATCTATTTTGTTTTTGCTTTGAAAAGGAAATGAATTCCAATTTTAATCATTTGTTTTGAAAAGAGATTACTTTGAAAATCTGCAATTAAGATTGAGAATGAAGAGAAAGGTGTTTCCCCTACAGCGACGGCGTTGTTAGAGATCCAATGCCATTCAAATCAACGGGACAGGGATACTAACTAACTATTTTTCAGTTCCTACACAGTGCCCGCAAGGTGATTGTAAAAATGCATTAGAGAAAAAAACATACACACACAAGAACCAAGAAGATTTAAACCCGTTCCTCATCATCTTAATGCTCATAATGTAATGTCATTGATTAAATTTGATTGGGTCTTCCCCATCCCCTTGCCATATGATATGATGTGATGTGAATATGATATTATTGCCATAAAAAATTTTCATTTTTATAATGTCTTCTCTCTCACAGTCCCACGTGCACTCTCCCCTTCCTCACTCCTCTCCCACTCTACAATCAATTCATAATTAAATCTTCACTCTCCCTCTCCCTCTCTCTCTCTCTCTCTCTCTCTCTCTCTCTCTCTCTCTCTCTCTTTGTTGCTATTTATTATTATTATATGATATCCTTGTATTATATATATAGACGAAGAGCGAGCCAGTTTTTCAGTGAAAGCAAGCTCCTTTACATTCCCCTTTTGATCAGAGTATAAAGTTGTGCTGTGGTTCATAAAAGGGACTTGCATGACCCATTTGAGTTGCCGAATTTGAACACCACTTCCTTCCATAGCCAAAGCTAGTTGTGTCTCTGTGTCAAGTTCAGGAGATCATGGAAAAGTACGAGGCCGTGAAGGATTTGGGAGCTGGGAATTTTGGGGTGGCTAGGCTCATGAGAAACAAGGAGACCAAGGAGCTCGTTGCCATGAAATACATAGAGCGTGGCCACAAGGTTTCTTTTTTTCCTTTTTCCCTTTTCGGTTATTATTTTTTTATATATAAAACAATTCTTCTGTTAGTGAGTGGAGGTCTTCAGATTTATCATTTTCTCGTTTTGCATTTAGGATACTGAGTGGAGGTCTTGTCATGTAACTCATAATTGACTTAAGCTGATTAAGTGAGGTGGAAGTTTGATTTGTGGAAAAATTAAAATCAGAAAGGTGTTAACATATTCTCTTCCACAATTTTGTTGCATGTGGCTTTTTGAAAAAAGAGGATCAAAATGTCAATTATAAAGTCTAGCTTTTACCGATGAAGCAGTTCCTTACATCCTTCTGCGAGATATTTTTGTGACTATAACTGAAAACTCAAAGATCATCACATGATAGAGTTATAAAAGGAGAAGAAAAGGGTCCCATATTCCTTCTTTGATGTTTTTCTGTGTCTATTTTTGTAAATGTGATTTAAGGGCTGCTATTTTGACATCTTTGATCCTAATGTTTTATTTTATCTATAATTCCAGATTGATGAGAATGTGGCAAGAGAGATTATCAATCACAGATCCCTTCGGCATCCCAACATAATTCGCTTCAAGGAGGCAAGGAATTTGCTTTGTTTGACTGCTGGATCACTTTATGTTGAGTACTCTCTAATTAATTATGTGCTTCTATTTCAATGGGATTTTAATGTTTCAGGTAGTTTTGACCCCCACTCATTTAGCAATAGTGATGGAGTATGCAGCCGGAGGAGAGCTCTTTGAGAGAATATGCAACGCTGGAAGGTTTAGTGAAGATGAGGTTGTTAACTTTTCCGTACTCTGAGGATTTTGTCTTCAGTGCCATTATTGTTGTAACGCATCTCATTTTCTTTTCACTCCTTTGATTCTTCAGGCTAGATATTTCTTTCAGCAACTGATTTCCGGTGTCCATTACTGTCATGCCATGGTAATAATCATGCCCAAGTCTTTGTAAAATTATGGGACTTTCGGTATTCATATTTACACAGAGAGAACTTGAGCTTTTACTGTCTTCTGCAGCAAATATGCCACAGGGATTTGAAGCTAGAAAATACTCTTTTAGATGGAAGCCCTGCACCTCGCCTGAAAATTTGTGACTTTGGTTATTCCAAGGTACTAGAATTAGTACCATTGAGTTTAGTGATTCTTATAATGTTAGCTTAGCATTATACCTCTAAGTTGTTTTTTTTTTTTTTTATATATACATATTTTGTGGTGTAGTCATCATTGCTTCATTCAAGACCCAAATCAACTGTTGGAACTCCAGCTTATATCGCACCAGAGGTTCTTTCTAGGAGGGAGTATGATGGGAAGGTAATACACGTGATCTACATAGAACTGGTTCTGTATAGATCCTTTCATCTCATTGATTTATATGTTCATTCTTTACGATTGAGAATAAATTACCCCTTAACATGCTGCATATCAGGATCATAGCTTTTTGGAGCTTTTTGCCTCTGAACATGATTCAAGGAAGAAAATTTTTAGTCTTTTACATTTACGTCTAATTATCTAGTGCTCAAAGGATTTGTTCACCTGGGAACCATTATATACTAATGGTTTTGTTAATGATCTTCTCTTCTAAATTTGGAATAGTTGGCTGATGTATGGTCATGTGGAGTGACTCTTTATGTCATGCTAGTTGGAGCATATCCCTTTGAGGATCAGGATGACCCTAGGAATTTTAGGAAAACAATTCAGGTAAGGATTCTATTACTGATTTTCACATTGTTTCCGATGTTTTTATCCCATTCTGCTAATCTGCATTGGCTGCCATCTTCTGCAGCGTATAATGGCTGTTCAGTACAAAATCCCGGATTATGTTCACATCTCTCAAGATTGCAGACACCTTCTTTCTCGCATATTTGTCGCTAACCCATTGAGGGTATGTTGCCAATGTTAAAGTAACAGTTTGTATTTTTCCTATTATTTCAATTTAAGCAGACTATATAATATATATCATGTCATTTCATACCATGTTCAAGAAGCATAGATTTGTTATTGTGTCTTGTTGGCGTCTCATGTGGACCATTATGTCAAATGAGTAAAAACACAATCAAGAGAAACTGCCTTGTTTCTTGTTTAATAATTAATATACCACTCTTATTAATATAGTTACTCAAATGCCTTAGGTTTTCACAGCAATTTATGTTACACAACATGATTCACAAAATATACTGATGTTGGTTATATCAAGCTAACTGCAAGGCCATGTTGCTTTTATTGTTTGCAGAGAATTTCTCTCAAGGAAATCAAGAGCCACCCATGGTTTCTAAAGAACCTACCAAGGGAGCTAACTGAATCAGCTCAAGCTGCCTACTACCAAAGAGGCAACCCAAGCTTTTCCGTTCAAAGCATAGATGAGATCATGAAAATCGTGGGAGAGGCAAGGGACCCTCCTCCGGTATCTAGGCCTGTCAAAGGTTTTGGGTGGGAAGGCGAAGAAGAAGAAGAGGAAGTGGAAGAAGAGGTGGAGGAAGAGGAAGAGGAAGAAGATGAGTATGACAAGAGGGTCAAGGAGGTTCATGCAAGTGGAGAATTTCACATCAGTTAAGCTGTCTAATAATTCTTGTGTACTTGTTACAAGTATTATTATTATTATTATTATGTGGTAGAATTCACTTATTTGTGTGTACTATAATTTGTAACAACTTCTATAATGACACTATTCATGTAATGTAGTACTATATTACCCATGTTATGTATGAGAAATGGATTAGTGTACCTGGCTCCTTATATTCTGAATTCCAACCATGGTTCTATCATGGCTACACCTTACTGCTTATGCTGTCCATGAGTTTTGACGCTTTTCGAAGAAGGCTGATAAGATCTAGCAGAAATTAGGGGATTTTATTCATGAACTAGGGATTGTAAATCACAATTCCTTATTAAAGTACACTGTTGGATCTAACCAACTCTGGAGAGAGTTCTCTCTTCTGAACTAATAGCAAAACAGTTTTTTGTAATTAACTAGCCCTTAGTATTTATTGGCAACAATTAATCCTAGACCATTGCTCCTAACCTGCTAAACTAGCTTAAAAGAGCTAATCAGCAGCAATTATGAATTAGTAATGAAAATTCAGCTTATCTACTCCTTACCTTTCTGCCTATAAACCAATCCAAACATGTTCCTATCATTATTCCTCCTGGACAACCACCTTGAGGTTTGTCTTCAAGGTGATGCTCAGGAAAAGAGTGTCGCAGTGCGGTAGCCTCCTCCCAACTATCATTGCATGATTGAAGACCTTGCCAACGAACCAAGTACTCTAAGGAACCACCTCCCGCTGACCTAGATGCCAAAATACCCTGGGGTTGCACCATTAATTCACTATCCTCTGCCATCGATGTGGTAAAACCTGCGGTTGCTGTGACGCCGTGACAGCTTTTTTCAACTTGCTTACGTGGAAGACCGATGGAGCTTGCACCTGTTTGGCAACGCCAATCGATATGCCACTAGACCCACCCTCTCAAGCACTTTGAAAGTCCCATAAAAGTGAGGGCTTAGTTTCTCATTCATTCTCGGAGCCAAGAAACACATTTGGTAAAGTTGTAGCTTGAGGTGCATCTAGTCTCCTATCCCGATTTTCACCTCCCTTCGTTTTTATCTACTGTTTGCTTTATTCTCTACTGAGCTTGCACCAAATGGTGCTTTAACTTAGCTAGAACCGCATCCCTGGTCACTGTTAATGCAGCCACTTCCTCAACATGCAATGAGTATATCTATCATTGGAACAAAATTGGGGGAGACACCCCCATAAACGGCCTAAAATGAGGAAGTGCAGGCTGAAGCGTTAAAGGTCGTATTAAACCAATATTCTTTCCATGGTAATCATTCCAACCACCTCTTTAGATATCCACCCACAAAGCACCTCAAGTAAGTCTCGAGGCAGCTGTTCACCACCTCTATTTGCCTGTTCGTCTGTGGGTGAAATGCAGTGCTGTATTTCAGCTTCATGTCCCGGAATAATTCGAAACCAAAATCTGCTCATAAAAATTCTATCTCGCCCAAAAACAATAGATTTTGAAAATCCATGAAACTTCACCACCTCTTTAATGAAAATTGTAGCCACTTCTTTGGCTAAGAAAGGGTGTGATAACGGTTTAAAGTGGGCATATTTGCTCAGCCAGTCGACCACCAAAAAAATGGTGTCCATGCCCTTTGTCTTGGGCAAGCTGACCACAAATTCCATTGTGATATGTTCCCATATTCTCTTTGGAATCGGCAAGGGCTGCAGCAGTCCCGGTGGCTTAAGTGCAGCGTACTTGCTTTGTCGGCAAATGGAGCAAGCGGCCACATAATCCTTCACCCGTCGCCGCATCCCCTTCCAATAGACTGCTGGCGCCAGCCTCTTGTACGTCTGAAAGTACCCCGAATGGCCCCCCATCTTGTTGTCATGATTATCAGCCAATAAGGAGGGTATGTGAGCTGAATTTGCCGGTAACACCGCTCTTCCTTGATAGAACAACCTCCCTTTCCTTAAGGAGTAACCAGGGAAATCCTCAGACCCCTACTGCAAGGCAACCACCATTTTCTGCAATTTCAGATCTTCTTTTATCTCAGCTTCTATACTGTCCCAAATATTTATGTGTGCTACCGAGACAGCCTTGGCTATATTTGCCGCGAGAAAGCATCTGCTACCTTATTTTCCAACCCTGGCAATACTTGATGTCGAAGTCCAAGCCCAACAACTTTGTTGTCCACTTGAGGTGGGCCGGATCCATCAATCACTGCTCGGTGAAAAACTCCAAACTCCGCTGGTCCGTAAACACCGTAAAATAACTTCCCAATAAGTAATGCCGCCATTTCTGGACAACAAGCATCACCGCTATCAATTCCCTCTTGTAAGCTGATTTTTGACATGCTCTTGGCGACAATGCTTGACTTAGAAATGCAATCAGGTGCCTTTATTGAGACAACACAACCCTCATTTCGCTTGAGGCATCAGTCTCTATGACAAACTCCTGCGTAAAATCCGGGATAGTCAATGTGGCAAGGGTTGCCATGGGAATTTTAGTTGTTCAAAGGCTAGCATGGCTCTAGCATTCCATTCAAAAGCATTCTTTTTTGTTAAATCTGTCAATGGTTTGGCAATGGTGCCATACCCTTGCACAAACCGTCGATAGTACCTGGTGAGGCGAAAAAAAAAAACCTTGCAAGGTGCATACATCCTTAGGGACTGGCCAAGCAAGCATGGCTGTTGTTTTGTTAGGGTCTGCAGCCACTCCTTCAGCCGATCACTTTCAGCAAGTATTTTGCATTCTCACCACCAATTAGCTTGTGTTAAATGCCAAAATTTAGTACGTATAGTAGTTTGAAAAATGAATATAACTAGGAGCCTTTGAAGAAAAACGGGTAAACAAAAAATCGTAACTCGAAAGCGCAACACTCCAATCGATAACATACGAACAAGGATAAACTAACGCGATATTATATATGTACAAAGGAATGTAAAAAAAACAGGAATATCAAACTCAAAATTCGGTTGCGAAGATAACCGATCCGAGCATAGCAATATATACATGTAAATAAAATAGGAAACCCCAAAGGAAACCCAAAAGGGCACAAATACAGAAAACCTATTCTCCAAAAATCCCCGCTAAGAGGAGTCATCACATTTTGTATTATTTAGTGGAGATAAAAGTATCTAAACAAAACATATAAACCAAAATAGAGTCCCGAGAACAAGGATCTTCGCTAATCCAGAAGTCTCCAGCATGCTTCAGCGAGAAGTCTCACGTCCTGCATCTGAAAACCACAAAACTCGCATGGGTGAGAACCGAAGGTTCTCAGCATGGTAACAGTTCCCACATATTTAACATGTAATATCAAAGGAAAGCCGAAGGCAATCCTAGAACTCCCACCAGATAAATCAAAGCTTATAAATAGACTACACCATAAATGGCAATTGACTAAAGATTCTTCAGTCTAACTAATACTTTCCATTCCAAATCCTTCGGACCTCCCATCCACCAACAGGAGTATAATATAGCAAACACAGTTATATCAAACAAGAGATATACAAATAGGAACAGATAAGGCATTTAGACAATTAGCAAGTAATGTGCAGTCAAATAGACAATCTCAAACAATTCACATAGTATGCATATGATGAATGCCTGTCCCTAATGGCTGATGATATTATCTGTCGGTTATATAGCCAACCCGACAAGTCCTAGTAGCTAACCATTGGACTGTCCCTCTGTCGTGCATCCCCAACTCGAGTTATTCTCGATCATCATCATGATCATAATCATAATCCATATCCAACACCCTCACTGGTGTATATTCATGGGGGCGAGCTCATCCGCGACTTTCACAGTGTCCGGCCACCCTTACGACATAGGGTCAACAGAGTCTCGAGTCTCCACCTGGAGCACGTGATGGCTAGCCACTGCTTTCTCCCAGGGAAACTCGTGTCTCCGATGGTGGAAGTGCAACATTCACATTTCATTCAATAGTATATATGCATTTATACTCGGCCATAATCAATAATGGCTCCGCCGTAACTCGACAATAAACTCAGCCATCCGACTCATGGTTCAATCCAGAACCAGCTAATTCATAAACAATTTAGCCCATCGGCTCATGCACATACATCACTTCCACCGCCATCCTCCGCATCTCATATAATCATCTTTGATCCTTATTGATCATTCGTTTTTCCCTTACTTCACTCGTAAGTTACCACATCCCCTAGCTCATTTTCTCATTACTAGACATATCATAATGATTTAAGATATACGGGGTGAGATCCGAGGCTTAGAAGTATGAAATTTGGCTTTTAAAACTCAAAAATCAACTTTGGCATGAAAACAGGGCCACGCGTACGCATCCTCCACGCGCATGCGTGGATGGCCAAAAAGTTTATCGACGCGTATGCGTCGTTCACGCGAACGCGTGGATTGAAAAACAGCCAAACGACGCGTACGCGTCAGCCACGCCTATGCGTGGGTGCATTTGTGCCCTAAGCACAGAATTGGCATAACTCTTGGGAAAATGGCTAGGCATTTGGTGCAGCGCATCGACGCGTACGTGCACGCGTCAGGCAAGCCTACGCGTGGGTGGGTGTTCTGCTAAAAATTTTTCTAAGTTAAAAGCTGCAGAATCCACAGATTAAACCCCAAATCTTCCAACAGATATAACTTCTTCATTTCAAAACATTTTTCACCCGTTCTTCGAATGGCATGAACATCTCGGATCCAATTTCATTTCTAAACAAGTTTGGCACAAAATGGGGATCCAGAGTCCAAGTTATGTCCCGTCAAAGTATGCCCAAAAACCATATTTTCATACAAAACCACAAAGTGCCATTTTCAAAATAAGTCATTTCCAACCCTTTTCAAAATCAACCAAGACATGCCAATTTCAATCCTTTTCGAAATCAATCAAAATATACCAAAATCAACATCAAGTCTCCTTAACTCACACATTAACACTTTACCACAATTCACAAAAATACCATCCCATCATTTTAACCTACTTCACCCAAGTGGCTCAAACTCAAACATATTTACATATCATATACTCTTCTTCATGCCAATTTTCAAAAACACCATTTTCAATTAACCATCATTGCACATAACCAATATCATACTCACCATCAACATGGTTTCACCCACAATTCAACCTCAATCAATCATCAAGCATATATCACAACATGCATATTCCTCATACATCATACCATTAAGGCATCAATAATCATAATCACATATATGACCACATCATATATCTCAACCATTCAACAACATCAACAATTCAATGCCTATCTTAGGGCCTCTAGCCTAAGTTTTCACACCACATTATATTTTAGATACAGAAAATCGAGACCATACTTTAGCCGATTTTCCAAGCTCAACCAGAGCACTTCCAAACCACTTGTCTACAAGCTCTCAAGGTCTCAACACCTCCAAGAACAGATTTTTGTACACCAAGCCCTTTCTCAAGCTTTTCAAAAATCTCAATCAAGCTCCAATGTTCACAAACACACTACTAAGCCACAATTATCATACCCAAACACAACATCTTAATACTCAAATATCATAGAACCACAAATTACACTAGGGTTGAGAATCTTATCACACCCAAGGTTCAAGGAGACAAGATTAACCTTCTCCTTCAAGAAAGTTGGGTCCTATAACATCAAAGAGCCCAAAATCTCAACACATTTTACCCTAAAATTCGAAAATAAGGGCTGGAATTTGAAGAAGAAAACGTGGCTTACCTCAAGATTAATTGTATGAGTTTCGTAGAGCTCTCCGCGGTGAACGCGTGGCCGCAAACGGTGCGACAATCGGAGCTCTAGATAAAAAATTATGGTGTTTTAAAGATCAAATGAGAGAAAGAACTTGAGAGAGTGTTCTTCCTCCCTTGGCTTTCATTTCAGCGTGTTTAGTGTCTTAAAGAAGGGAGAGAGTGCTAAAATGAGTGTATTAGGTTTAGTTAGATTGGGCCAAGGGCTCAATATGGGTCCGGTTGGCCCGATTTGGCCCGTTCGGTCCAATCTTAGTCCGATTTCTACAAAATTGGTACCAAAATTCTCGTCTCAATTTCCTCTATCATATTAAGCCATAAAAATCACATTTTTTATTTTCTATAATAAATTCTCATTTATGGGTTAATTAGCCATTTATTAACCGAGTTTTACACCTTATAATTGTCCAACAATTTTGTATCAACTGTGGAACACTTGCAACTAAAGCCGAGTGTAAATTCAGTCCACCGTAACACAATTCCAAGTCGCCTTTCAAAGTTAAAGCCTCCCCACCTTTGAGTATCTCGATCCAAGAATTTGTAAAACTTGCTCTAATGACTCCCAACTTGTCTAACCATGCTAGCCCCAAAACAAACTCTGCCTCATTGATGGAAAAAAGGTAGAAATTCTCTGTTACAGACAACCCCTAGAAGCTTAATATGACTCCCTTGTATTTGTCATGTCCCCTCAAATTTCGACGGTCAACCACCCTCACTCGGAACTTAGGTGTAGTATCTATGGCCAGCCCTAGTTCTGCTGCAATTTTCGGTGCTACAAAATTATCTGAGGTCTTACAATCAACCAGCACTCTCACTCAACGCCCTTTCACCTCAGCCCATGCCTTGAACGACCTATGGTGGCGATTGGAGCTTGAAATTTTGAGCTCTAGCTGTTCTATTGTGTCTAGAACAGCCTCATGCTCTAACCATTTCCCTTCCTCAGCCTCTGGTTCCATGATCAGTAGCTTGAACTCTTTGTTTTTTCATACATGCTCTACTGAGTATGGTTCATCATAGATGAAACATTTCTCCCTAGCGTGCTTCACCCTATACTCCTCGTTGCTGAGATGTCTCAATCTGCGCCGTCGCAAGGGATTTGACATCGACTCCACGCCCATATTTGCTATAGAATTAGATGCTATAGCAGGGTGCATATCTTTGGTAATGGGTGAATTGGCAACAACGAAGTTGGAAGCCAATGGTTTATTGTGTCCTGATACTCCTCGCAAGGTAGTGGTGCAATTTTCTACCTTTTGTGCCAGCTCCATCAACTCATCCACTGACTAGTATGGAAACAGTTTATATTCTTCACCCACTTCCAGTTTCAACCCGTTCAAGAAGAGGTCCATTAGCGATTCTGGTGTGTGGAGACCTCCCACTACCTGAACCACGTGAATGTCCTTCCTTCCATCACAAAGGTGACGAATGTGAGCCATTCCTCCTTTAGCACTGCGCGTAGCAAAAAAAATTGCTCCATGCATTCAATCCAAACCACCATGTCATCATTGTGGAAGATCGAAAATTCTAGCTTCCACCATTGCTTTAGCGTGCCACGATTTCCCGCCAACCAGCCTGGTGCGATCCCAGTGAACCATGCTTGTTCCAATTAAGCGCACGATTTTCGAACGATCCATTCTGGAATCGAAACGCTAAAGTGTCTCCTGCATCGATTGGCACATCTCCTCCATGCGCGACTTGATTGTGTCAAATTGTGTCTCCTTTTTCGTTGATCTCGATTGCATCATTCAGCGCCAAGATCATCAAGCTTAGATACCAGTTGATAGGATCTAGCAGAAATTAGAAAATTTTATTCATGAACTAAGAATTATAAATCATAGTCTCTTACTGAAATAACACTATTACACTATTGAATCTAATCAACTCTAGAGAGAGTTTTCTCTCTTGAACTAACAGCAAAACAGATTTTTCTAACTAACTAGAACTAATTAGTTCCTAATATTTATTACGGGCAGGTAAGTCTAGATTATTGCTCATAACCTGCTAAACTAGTTTAGAAGAACTAACCAACAGCCAACCAACAACAATTATAAATTAAGTAGTGAAAATTTAACTTATCTACTCCTTATTTCTCTTCCTATAAACCAATTCAAATTTGTTCTTATCAAAGGCATACGTAGATGATAACAATTGCTGGCGTTGAAAGTTAGACCGTTTCATTAGTTAATAATCGAATGATTAGAGTATAAAGTTACTTACAAAATTACAACATTACGTGGAATAAAACACATTTTTACCATTACTGTAAAATTTTCCCTCTTAATTTTGGAGAAGGCGGCCTATTATGCAATAAAATACATACAGGCTCACTCCAAATCAACGATGTTCCTCGCTACAAAACCAAGATAAATAGACATGTGAATTTCACAATCACATGTAAAATAGAACATTATAGTTGCGGAACAAATAATCTCATCATCATCATCATCATTTGTGTAGAGTGAGTGATGATCCTTCCATAGGAGTGAAAGTGTGAAACTTTTAATGTGAGATTGGAATGGAATTGACTAATGCAGTCCCATTGTAGAAAGTCCGATGCAAATTTCATCTGTGGGGGCATTCTTAGACTACTATATTTGTTTGATATGAGAGACACACAAAATTATGGAATTCAGATTCTGCTGTCTTCTTTATTGCTCGACAAATTATAAGGTAACAAAGTAACAAACACATTGGTGCCTCACATGGCACCCACGTGGGTCTTCCCTCTAGCAAAAACGCAAGTGAATTGTGACTCAAGTCATAATATCCTTTCTCCCGTCAATTTTTTTTTTTTCATTTTGTTTTAATTTTCAAAGGAAATGTACTTAATTACCACTTCAGTACTTCACCTCAAAATTATGTGATTTTTTTATTTTTTAATTTTACATTCTACACCTTTGAAGAAGAGGAAAACGGAATGCAGCATGAATAGAAGGGAGAAAACGATATACATGATTATTTTTTTTCATAACTATGATTTTATTTAGAGAAAAAAAAAAAAAACTTAAATCCCATGTCGCCTGCTTGACTATTTAACATTAAACAAAACCCAGTCTTTTTTTTTTGGGTTGGTAACTAAAGGGGGGATTTAACAGTATATCAAATTATCAATATATTGTCACATTTCTTTTGATTTATTTACTTCAAAGAGTAAGCTGGTGGAGGTGCATATTCATTCTTTCATGGATAATCAGTCCGAAAATAAAATAAATTTATTAAAAATATATATGCCATACATCTTTGATGGGTATGCATGTGTGTCCACATCAAGTTGGATAATTCAGAAATTCCCAGATATATTTGGAGTCTTATAAATTCCTTTTATCGTCCAAAAATCAACATACTCTATTAAAAAGAAATACCTCATAATAAATTTAATTTTTGTACATTGTAAATATAAATAATTTTTAAATAAATATTTAATTGGATTACTATTTATATATTAATAAAAATATAATTTATATTATTTACTATGACCATTTATGGAATCTAATTAAATTGTTTGCATTCTAAGTGTAAGAAAATTTAAAATCATATAAACACTCCTAACAAATAAAGCCAAAAATACATAAAAAGCAAACAAATGTCATAGACTCATAGGCATGAAGAGGGGAACATTAAATTGTTTTGAGCCCAATCCCCATGTAATGAAAAGGATAGAAAGATAATATTGGAAAAATTTTGGACAGTTAAAAATCGTTGAAGATGAGAAGCTGATAAACACAAAAAGGGGAACAAGAGGTGGCTGTGGATTTTTTTTCCAATCTCATCAGAGATCAGTCACTCTCAACCTCAAGGGTCTCTCTCTCTCTATTCAGATTTCAGATGCAAAACCCTACTTAGCATTTATTACATTTTTTTTTCTACATTTGCATAAAGAACCCATCAAATAAATAAAAAAAAAGAAAGGAACTTTACATGGTCTTTATTCGTAGTCCCCCTTCTGCTTAGTGATAGGTCTTTCTCTTCCAAATTGGTTGGAATTAGGTAAAGTTCACTCCTTTTCTGTAATTGATTTCTGGGTTTCGTTCGCTTGAGCTTTGAGTTTTGTTGCTGAAGCCTGAAAATTACATTTTGCAGGAACTGAAGGACGAGCAAGTGGTGAAAAGTGATGATTTTTCATTCATCACAAGCTATGAATTCTCCAATTCACGCTCCTTCATCTCCTTCCTCTTCTTCTTGCTCTTATATTCGCTGTCCTCCGCCATGTCTCACTCATGCTTCTCGCAATTTCAAGTTTCCTCTGTAAGTATTGCTTTCGGCCTTTACTCCCATTAGTGATTATTCCGTGTTTTTATCAATGTTCGGGTAACTATTCATATAGGTATCTTCGGTATTCAGCAGTGTTTCATAGCACATACTTGAAGTCTAGTTGTTAGGACTTAAATATGGACTCATTTAGCTAGAAGCACCATGTTCTGACATCGGAGTTAGTTACCCTGCCTATTAAATTGTTAAAAATCTGAGATCCAATTCTAAATAGGGTTATTTTCGTTGCTTATATTGTGTCCACAATGTCCACAACAAAAAGTTAATTTCTATATTGAGTATTCCTTTAGTGTTTATTATTGGCATTATAAGATTGCTTTTTTAACATAAAATATTCCATTGGTTAAGGAAATATTATAATGTTATGTCAACTACTCTTTGTTCCCTCTGAAGTTTACCGAAAGTGTCGAAGACCATAAGCTTTCGTTTATAATTTTGTTTCCATTGGGCAGAAAACCCAACTTAATCCTGGCTTTCTAAATAAGCATGTGTTGTATGCTATGAGCCCTTTTGCTTGCCTGTTCCAAACATTTGGTATGAACATCTTAATGCCAAAAGTATGTTTTTAACATGTTCTTATTAAAATTTTTATTCATGTAATTCAGTTATCTTATTGCTAAATGTTAGTAGATTTTGCAAAGTTTTTTAATATTTTTTACTTTCATAGGTTGTTGCCACAGGCAATCTGCATCTCCCAAAAGATGTATCGCTGTTCTGGAGGCCAAGCGGAGACTTCAACTACCGCTAACCCCTTGAAGAATTACACCATGGGAAGATGTTCGCCAGGATGGTCTGAAGCACAACCCTTTATTTCCAAGCAATCACTCAGGCGGCACTTGTTGCCGGTTGATGCTTTAGTTACTCCAACAGCTCAAGATGTTTCTGATTCTGGTACACCTCTTGTTGGTGATGATAAGATTGGAGTGTTATTGTTAAACCTTGGAGGACCAGAGACTCTAGATGATGTGCAGCCTTTTCTGTTTAACCTTTTTGCTGATCCTGTACTACTCTAGCTTTAACCCTCTATTCATCTGAATGATTGTTTTTATTTCTATATAGGCTGAGATGAACTAAAATGTTCAATTTCTTATTTTTTGTTGGATAGTTATTTGTTGTTTGCAACTATGCAGGATATTATACGATTGCCAAGGTTATTTAGTTTTCTTCAAAAACCGCTAGCCCAATTTGTCTCTGTGGTACGAGCACCAAAGAGCAAAGAAGGCTATGCTTCAATTGGTGGTGGATCTCCTCTTAGACGTATGACTGATGAACAGGCATGATGCTTCCTGATGGCTTTTTTTTAATACTATCACCGGTTGATTACAAATCTTCTGAACAAATAAAAGTTAGAACTTCTTTATCTGAGATGAAATATTGCTTGTTGGTAATTATAATTTTAGCATTGTGGAATTTTTAGTTGTCTCATCCTTAATTTCTTTGTTCCTTTTTCCTGACCACTCAAGTGCAATTTTTAAGCTTTCACTAGTCCATATGATTTTCAACTGACTTCAATTTTTTTTGCTAACATAACATGTCTACACCAACAAATACTTCCCCCTTTTCTTTTTCTGTTATTATTATAACCCTTTTAATGATTCTCTACACAGGCAGAAGAGTTAAGGAAATCTCTTTGGGTCAAGAATGTCCCAGCCAAAGTTTATGTCGGGATGCGTTACTGGCATCCATTTACTGAAGAAGCAATTGAACAGGTATTTGATAAAAATATTAAATTGGATGGCATTTGATTAAGATTATGCCTCCTCATAGCAACTTCTTCTCAGTTTCAATTAAGATTATCTCACAATACCCCATATGGTATCATAAACAGCACACTGCCATAGAGGAGGATATAGTAAACACTAAACAGGGTGGAAGGCACCTGATATGACACAGATGAACTGATACTTGTCATAGTAATTGATGTAACTTTATTTTTGTTTATCTGTTTATGTTATATTCTCATTCTAGTTATGATTTTTCGTCGTGTAGATTAAAAGGGATGGCATTACAAAGCTTGTTGTGCTTCCCCTTTATCCACAATTTTCAATATCAACTAGCGGTTCAAGTCTGCGTCTCTTGGAGAGTATATTCCGGTAATTATTATAAAATGCACTGATGTGTACACTTCAATATTCATCTGACATTTTGTATTATTATGAATTATTTGTTGTTCTTCAGCGAGGATGAGTATCTAGTCAACATGCAGCATACAGTAATACCTTCATGGTACCAACGTGAAGGATACATAAAGGCCATGGCAAATTTAATTGAAAATGAGCTGAAAACTTTTGACCATCCTGAGGAGGTACTGGATCATTTCTTTCGATTTATGTTTTAAAGGAAAGAATAAACAGGAAAAGTGTGCTTCCTTGACATTTGTATCTTATCATTGCCATTCTTCCACTTCAAATATAAACAGCATAACATTTGTTGCCATTGTATAATTATTTCTGGTTAGGATATAGCCAAACAAAACGTAGGAGTAGCTTTACTTAATTTTATTGAAAATATTCATTGTTAACCTTAGTAGCTGATGTGTACTGCAGGTCATGATATTCTTTAGTGCACATGGGGTGCCTCTTGCTTATGTGGAAGAGGCTGGTGATCCATACAAGGCTGAAATGGAGGAATGTGTGGATTTAATCATGGAAGAGCTTGAGAAAAGAAAGATAACAAATCAATACACCCTTGCTTATCAGGTAGCTACTAAGACTAAGAGAACTTGACCATTAGTCATCAAGACTCGAGTGGGATTTCGTTTTAGATTTTCTAACAATTGATCACAATTATTGTTACAGAGTAGAGTTGGACCTGTGGAATGGTTAAAACCCTATACAGATGACACAATAGTTGAACTTGGGAAAAAGGGCGTAAAAAGTCTGCTAGCTGTACCAATAAGGTAATGTCATCCTACTACCTTGTCTCTCTCCTCCCCTTCTCACACTGACACACAGAATAAGTGACACTATTAAGTTGTTTAACTTCTGCTTGGTTCACAGCTTTGTTAGTGAGCATATTGAAACACTAGAAGAAATTGATGTTGAGTATAAAGAACTTGCTCTAAGTTCTGGTATAGAAAAATGGGGTCGAGTTCCTGCTCTGGGATGTGAACCCACCTTCATTTCGGATTTGGCGGATGCTGTAATTGAGAGTTTGCCATATGTTGGGGCGATGGCAGTCTCAAACCTCGAAGCACGACAGGTACTCTTCTGATTGAAACTTGAAAGTATATGTTGCTTTAGCCATTTTCACACTAATAAAGAAGTTTAAAACCAATAGTTGATTATGAAATAACAAATTTATTATATTAATATTCCATGTGATGTAATAGAAAATTTTGGCTCTATTGCAGTCATTAGTTCCATTGGGCAGCGTAGAAGAGTTGTTGGCAGCATATGACTCGCAACGTAGGGAGTTGCCACCACCAGTATTGGTGTGGGAATGGGGTTGGACTAAAAGTGCCGAAACTTGGAATGGAAGAGCAGCTATGCTGGCAGTGCTGCTTCTATTATTTTTAGAAGTCACTACTGGTGAAGGATTTCTGCACCAGTGGGGAATATTGCCCCTGTTTAGGTGAATTACGAAATAAATGAGTGAATATGAAATTCCTGCCCTGCCCTCAGAGGCAATGGAACCTAGTTTTTGCTTATATGTATATGCATAACCGTTAGCATCACAAATGCTACTTAGAATCTAAGGCATAAATTCCGGAGTCATCAAATATAGTTTAGATACAAGCATATGTGAATGGTAACGGGAGACCAAAAAACAAATGTATAGTGATATGGATTGTATACGAAGCAGAATGTATGTATTAAAGCAACTTGACTTGGAAATCTACTCTACAGGATTCTTGTTCAGAAACGGTTATTTCATTCATAACCACTTTCTGCTGAACTTATTATTATGAAATACTGTTATATTATTCCGTTGATGAAACATTGAAACGAGAGATTTTGAAAAGGGTGTATCAGTTCGTTTCTTACTAGCCTGCGATTGGCCAGAAAACAATGTTAAAATTAAAACCATGTTACATGTTTGAAAACGAAAAAAGGAATAATAAAAGTGGGCAGAAGAAAATAGAAAATTATTATCACACTAGCACCTGAAACGTACAAACCTCAGTCATGGAACATGATCTCAGACAACTAAATAACATTCATCGTATGAACAGCAGCAGATGTTATTCTTCATACCCTCCCCCACTCAAAAAAGAAAAAACCAGAAATCATCAACTATATATATATTTCCTACATCTGTATTACTAAAACTAAAGGGAAATAAAAACAGAAATTACGTCCATTAAGAGATTAATCACTAGAATCAAAACTTCCACTGTGAGAGCTGCTGCCATTGTAACTATGCAAGGAGAGGCCCCTCAAGTGACTGGCCAAAGTAGCACCATCCTTCTTGTTCTCCTGAAAATATCTCTCCCTTTCAAAGTGCTTCGAAGGTGGTGGTGGAATTGCTACATGAGGAAGCTCACCATTGTTCCTTGCATTTGGAGGTGGAACCACTACAGGTGCAGCACGGGTATTGGTTTGTCGAGATGGCTCCAAAGAGAGCGGTCTTATTAGTGCACGGTTGAGTCTCTCTTCAAGCAAACCCCAGTTAGGGAAACGAGGCTCAGTCTCTTCATCTTCAGGCCTTGCACAAGCCTTTCCTTTGCGTAATCTGCAAGGCATTAGCCATGCAGAAATAAATCTAATCTGCTTTTATTCTTTATAAAATGGAAATAACTTGCATTGACACTAGATTACTAGTGAAATTAACTTTGCATTTTATTACGCCAATCACTGGTAAAAATAAAGCAAGAAAAGAATATAGCATCTTCAAAGAATCGGCTGCAATGTACCTTCGGAATAACTGCTCAGGTTCCTCCTCCTCTTCCACTTCTTCATGGACAAAGTGATTGGGAGTTGTGGCTCTTCCAGAAACGAGGTCATCATGCCTTGCAAGAACTTCCTGAAGCTGCTCGTTTAATTCTATTGCTTGTGAAACAATCCTCTCATCACTATGAACAGTGAAAGCAAAAATCAGTTGATGGTATAAGTTAACCATATTAAATGCATGCGTGTGCAACTAGACACAAAGATTCCTATACTAGGGAAATTTGTAGGGCAGAAAAGGCATTATCCTCCATGCATGATGAATGTTGAAGCAGAAAATTATACTTTTAACAAGGAGACAGAAACCCAAAGGATCCCTACCGAGAAGCCATCACAAGATGCATTACTCTCTGTTTTTGAAACGAACATTGCTCGACAAGATCAAGGGTGAATTCATCCCTTGCTCCCTACGGAAAAAAAAAAAAGAGTTTTAGCTGAAAGGGAATGTGATTAGTTACATTTTTCATAACTACATATCAGGGTATTAGATGCAGTAGATAAAGAAATACTAAAACTAGGTCAATCATTTTATCACATTCCTTCCTTCCTATATAGACAATATATGCTAGTTTTAGTTGAGGTACAATTTTGAGTAATGTCATTATGTTTCCATGTAACTCAGTTCATTTTGAAAAACTATTCTTATAAGCACTTTCTTATAAGCACTATTTATCATTATCAAGCAGTCTCATTCTCAAGCCTCTCGGTCTCGGCCTTTGTTGTCATTCATTAACCTAATATAAAACTCTGAGAGAACTACTATGGAGAAGCATGCAAGATTTACAAATGCAAAGATAGATGAGCGAAATTCTGATTTCATTTTAAGACATCTTTGGTCTACCTGAGGATGTTGCGCATCAACAGCATCAAGGACTTCTTTTAGAACTTCTAATGCATTACTAGCCTTCTGAATAATGCTGCAAATGAAATGTAGAATAATATATATTCTTGCCTAGAAGAAAATCACAAGATCAAATATTTGTAGAACGATATTTGTCCACCAGATCAAGCACCATCCACTGCCATGTTGAATTTACCATTTTACCCCCAAAAAATGAAACAAGAGAAGAGGAAAGAAGAAGCCAGAAATAAATTTTTAGAATACTCTTAAAAATAGTAGTCATTCTCATCATAATAAATCATATCATAATAATAGTCAATTCTTATCATAATTCTTTCCAACACACCCAAGCTATAGACTTATTAAATGCGCTGTTTTCCACTAGTTATTACTAAATTGAAACCAGAAGTTACCTAGATTCGGGAAAAGGATTGGACTCCGCTTGCTGAGCAACCCCACCAGATCTAGGCAAGGCCTGTTCCCTGTTTGGTCCATTATTAGTCCTGTTAGGTTGTGAACTTGGACAATTTGATTGGAATTCCTGAGCCCTTCGAGGAAACTGCACCCCAGCACTCTGTAAGAAGTATAGCTGAAAATTAGCATTGCCATTCAGCAGACATCGGATTGAATCAACCTATCTGTAACCTACCACCAACTCATAATATGCATTATAATATTGTGGAAACTTTCCAGAAGCACCACCAAGGGCTGTTTGTGTAGCATCTAGCAGGAGAAATATCCGTTCCCTTACAGGCAAATCTGACTGCAACCAGAGAAAGGACCCAAAATATATAAACAAAAAATCAAGATTGCTAAGGTTCAATAGTGTGAGGGAGAAAACACACCTTTTTCTTCACAATTTTCACAAGAATAGGAATGGTTCCTGTTTCAACAACCTGTTTATGAATTGGATCTCCAATGTTGTTCATCAACATTTCCAACAACTAGAAAATCAGTAGAAAAAGGATGGGTTAGTAGAATGCCTTAGGACACAAGCAAAGAGCAAAGAGAATAATATTAAAGAAACGGCGGCCTTATAACCAAGCTTCTCTACTTCAGGTACAGTGAAAAATATGTGGAAATATGTGGTTCCAAACTAACTTTCACATTAGCTGTGGCTATTTTTGGTTGACGGCAGAAGAGAAAAAAGGGGGGGGGGGGGGGAATAAAACATTAAGTAATTATTATGCTCACCATAACTGCATAAAGTTGTGTATTGGGGTTCTTGTTGCCTAGTCTCTTTTTTATGGCCTTAACAACATCTCTAGCTTGCCTGAAATTTCAAGAAAAAATAATGATTAACAATGGTAAGATTGTGTGGATTCTTAAAAATTTAGAGAAATGTCATCCAGGCTTTATGCATCACACTAGGTCTAGTATAGAATAAGTGCCATGATAAACATATCTTCAATTGAAATTATGTAAGGCATCAAATATCAGTTGTTTACCAACTACCAAAGACTTCCAGTTGAAGTTTCCCATTCAAAGAATAACTAGTCTCAAATGCTGAAAATGTTGTAGCAACCAAATAAATTTGATTAATTGGAAACAAGCACTCATGTTTGACATGACATAATAAAACGATCATGCAAGAAGATAATCTTACAAAATAGAAGAAATTCAACAATAAGACAGTCAGGGTGACACAGGGTGGAGAGTGGAGATCATAGATTTGATTCTCAAACCAGGAAATAATTATGAAGTAATAATGTGCGATGAGAAAGATCTAAGAGCAAATACAAAGACACTAAATGAACTTAGTTTCATATCGTTGAAGGTTCTGATCAATCAGAAAGAGACAACACCATAGAACGAGAAGAAAGATTTGTGCGGGTACCTTTGATCATGAGCAACTAATTCACAGATTTCAATATTTTTCATCCAGTCAGTTTCAGTCAGTTTCTGACTTGTTGCAGCATTAACTCGCTCAGCTGCCATCTATTTATAGAGAAAAAAATTAAGATTTAAGTAAATATAGAAAAACAGAAAAATTAGAAGACATTTCAAACAAGGAAGCAATAGGTGAAGATTTTAAATAGCTCAATAATAATATAATATATTCAAGTGGAAAGCAAAACAAGACTTTCATGCCACACTAGCCGATCAATCATTATATAAAAAGGGGAAGGTAATTGATCCACAAAATACAAAAGAGTTGCTATCACACTTGAGTCTTATAAATAAAATCATCTTCCACCAAAGAACAAGGAAATTGATATCAGATAGAGATGAAAGTTGAAACTTGCATGTTCTGACAGCACAAGAATGCTCAAGTAAATTGATATCTTAGTATCGTACCTCTTAACTCTTGTCGTAGCAACCAAGTCAGAACTGCAAGAATGTCATGAACTGCCTGCAACATGAAAATTTTCGAAGCTATATAATTCAGAACTTCACCATTTCTAATATCAGCTCAAAGAACGTGAACTGTGAAAAATAACCCTCAAATAAACATCATGTCCTGACTCTTGAAGCCAAATGATCGGATCTAAATCAAGGGCATGTCAAAAACAAAAAATTTCATGATTATGATTAATGGTTAGGGTAAAGCACACTTAATAATCACATTAGTTTTATTTTTTTCTTAAAAATAAAAAAAGGTTGTACCTGAAAAGAGAGAGACAAGGACAGAGATCACGAGGAGGAAAGCGAGTATGCAGTCCTAAACCCTAAAGATCTTCAGCATTTCAATTGCAACTCACAAAGCCCAAGATCAATAATTCTGATGCTATACATATATTAATCACGCTTCCTTTTTCTTTTCTTTTCTTTTCTTTTGTTTTCTTTATTAACAGAGTGCTTTTGTTTGTTGTTTTCTTTATGATTAACTTTAGCTGTTTAGCATATGAGGATGATGATAAAGAATTGGGGAAGTGTGTGTACTTTATAACAGAAATGAGTATGGTTATGCGAAAATGGAAGAAGATAACACTCACTAATATGAATAAGAACGGTCTTAGTGTTTTGTTATGGAGTTTGGTGCAAGTGTTAATGTTATTAATTAGGTAAGCGAGGAAAAGTACGGCACCGCCATGATCAGAACTTCCTAAACAGAAAACAGCCAAAGGATCTTTTTCCAAAACAGAAGCTCTTATTTCCTATTTCTTAAGTTCGGTCACCAAAAATGAATAAATTGAAATTGAGTTAATTATATAATTCTCTTACTGAAATGAAATAGATAAATTTATGAATATTAAATTAACCTAAACAATTTTGTATGATCAAAATTAAAATTCAAAATATGTATAAAAATATTTGTATTTAAACAACTTATAGAAAGATAGAAATAATAATAATAAATTTAAAAATATTAAAAATTTTAAATTTATAAAATAAAAATAATAAAAAGTTATTTAAAGATTAATTTAATTCATAATTTAATTTTGATATTAAATTGATTTATATTAAATGATGATACGTCCAATAAAAGATAAATAAGTTATACTGTAATATATAATACTAAAATAACATATAGACAAATAATATTACAACATGTGACATTGAATGTAGTTATGTCAAAATTGATACTTATAGATACGTCGTCTCTTTATTATATGTAGTTAAATTATTGTATGACTTGTGATACCAACCGTCTAATTTATCAGGTCATATTCGCATATTATTAATTGTTAATAAAAAAACAAATGAATGACTAACTTGGTAGCTTAGGTCAATTTTAATGGCATTTCAGTGTAATTAGAATTTCAAGAACTATTTTAGTACACACAATTAAGAAGTCGTTTTGGAATTTTATTCAATTATGATTATAAAAAAGATAGTGTTTATTTAACAAAATTATCTAAAATGAGTAGTTTAATGGATAATTTTATCCAACTAACCAAAATTTTTAGCAGATGTCAAATTAATTTTTATTTTTCATGCAAAGAGTGTTAATTCAGTCAGTGGCCTCTTCTTCCTCCCAACGTTGCCATTACAAAACCTTAACACTTCAATTTTTCGCTCTATGTCACCATTACCCACATGGCTATCCTCCCCGAGTCGCATGATCACCGTCAGTGATCTCCACGGCGACCTTGAGAAGACGAAGTAGGCACTTTGCCATACTAGCCTTATCGACGCCTCTGACCGTTATGTATGCTGTAACGGCCCAATTTCCAGCAGGTCCGGATCACTGCCAGCCGTTAGGTGTTACTTCCCAATAACCCTATAAAATTTTAGACTCGGTAATATTTACTACATATGAGTCTTTCGTACTAATGGAATCGTGTATATTAACTTATTTTTATCATATGCTTTTCTTAACTACTCCGTTAGCAACAACCAAAAATATCATCAGAGATATATAATATAATATCAAATAAATATAAAACTAACAACAAAATTAAATTAGTAACAAGATTACAGAAAACTCTCATGCATATATATACATCTCAAATTAGTTCATACAAACTTGACATACTTAGAATATATATATATATATATATATATATATATATATATATATATATATATATATATATATATATATATATATAGACATAAATACAACTGACAACTTTCTAGATACCTAGTTCATACAGAAAACTCCTAAGATGGTACCCGGACTAAAAGAAAAGAAAATATCAAGTCCTATCTCTAAAAAATGCTACAAAAGAGAGGAAAAGCAAAGTCCAAAGAATAAGACTTTCTATCCTACTTTCTTTTCACCATCGGGGCACAAGTCTGCAGACATCATCTCAGAACTAGTCTCGAGCATCTCCTGTAGGGTCCTACAACGCATGCTCCTCTGGTAGCTCTCTGAGTATATCTCCAGTGGCGGTAGTCAAAATCGAAATCCTTCATATGTGGGGAAAAGGGAAAAGGAAGGGGTGAGAACCTATATGGTTCCCAGTAAGGCAACATCATGAAAATATATCTCCTCGTGAAATCTAGAGTTCTGCCTCTATCGTAATAACTCGCTTGCTAAGTTTCTCGGCTACTTCTGTATCGCGGCTCTGACATAACTCTATCTTGCCATCTTTCGTTGGGGTTAATTCCGCTCCTTATGCTATTCTCTATGGCTATTGTTCCCAGTTTTACTATCTTAATCTACGCTTTGGAGAAATTGTAAGTATACAACTTTAAAACACAAACAAGAATCAGAGAATAGAAAATTAACAAGAAGCAGATAGCACGTAGCAAAAAGAATGAACAGTAAATAATCTCGATCAAATACGCAAACAATTTATGATGCATGCATGTTCCTAGTTTAGGCCATGAGCTCATGCGTCGGTTCTCTACCCACAACCCGACGTTACTCGGGGAGAACCCCGAATGTGGTCTCTTTACCGTGTCAGTCAGACACAATTATCATCATGGGCGAACCTATGTCAGTTAGGACATCTTGACATCACGATAAGAAATAAGCTATCAATTAGGCGAACATTCCCGCATTAGCAATCATAGGCTATCAGTCAGGCGGGCACTTTCGCATTAGCACTTTGGTACAAAGGCCCATTCAAACTAACAGTTCTCATGAATCATGATCTATTCATGGTTTCTCATTTTCTTTCTTTTCATCATGCCTCCGCATCACCTTATAAATATGCATACCTTCGCATTACCATATAACTAAGCATACCTCTGCATTCTCATATTACTAAGCATACCTCCGCATCACCTTTTAACTTTAAACATTCATAGGGACATCTTATATTTTATTCATTTTCCTGATTTGTTTAGCCTAATGCCTCCTTGGCAACCAGTCTTCTATTTAATAATTAATATAACAAACAGACTCAGATTTGCACAAATTTTATGTCCACGTGTTTGTATCAAACTCAAGTTTTATTTGATTTAAGTTTCAGAACATTCTCATTCCCAAAACAAAAGTTATGCCTATTCTGTTTTGAGAGGTTTCTATTTGGTTAATCGATGAACCGGTTAACTTCCAAAGTGCATAAATAATTTTCTAGAATAGCCATGGCTCTGAAATTTGAACTAAATGAAGTAGATACCGTAGGATTTTATTTGGTTTTAGTTTCATTAAAAAAGCTTTTTTGCCTTAGGAAATATCCATCAAGGAAGTTACTTCTCTAAGTTTGTAAATCCTGTTTAGTCTTTAATGAGCAGCCAAATGTTAAAGCCTATAACTTTTAATTAATAGCTTCTAAAATTCTGAAATTTTGAGAAAACAAAACATACATCATAAGGGTTCTATCAAAATTGGTTGCACTCAATTTGGAGTTTAAGATCAATACCAGTAACTCAAACAAGTCACTAGAATTATCAAACGAGTTTCAAAATTGCATGTCAATAAAATAGTGAACCTTCCATTTTGTAAATTGCGTATTTAATTATATAAAAATGGGATTACCACGAAATTTGGATACACTATTCTTCACATAACAATATTTCAACTCTCTTTAATTGCAACTCAAAAACTCATCAAAATCAAAAGTTGTGTAGGTTGGAAGTAGCTACTGGATTAATTCAAAACAGATTTTTCAGTAGAAATCATTTACTTTCAAAACTCATCAAGGATTATAGGATATTATTACACGATTGTTGAGTGGCTAGATTTTACCCCGAAATTCACACAATTCACTGCTTAATTTCAGTAACCATATCGACAAAATTTGGCTAAGGTTCTAACAAATCATTTTGGTTTCCTAAGCTTCTCATCATCTCTTAATCATTGGTGCACGAAATTGTAATCACACTTTTGCAATTCCGCACAACTAACCAGCAAGTGCACTGGGTCGTCCAAGTAATACCTTACGTGAGTAAGGGTCGATCCCATGGAGATTGTCGGCTTGAAGCAAGCTATGGTTATCTTGTAACTCTTAGTCAGGATATCAATAATTCTCAAGTTTAATTGTGAAAAGTAAAAGAACGTGAAATGAATACTTGTTTTGCAGTAATGGAGAATAGGTTGAGATTTTAGAGATGCTCTATCTTCTGAATCTCTGCTTTCCTACTGTCTTCTTCTTCATGCACGCAAGGCTCCTTCCATGGCAAGCTGTATGTAGGGTTTCACCGTTGTCAATGGCTACCTCCCATCCTCTCAGTGAAAATGTTCAACGCGTTCTGTCACAGCACGGCTATTCATCTGTCGGTTCTCGATCATATCGGAATAGAATCCAGTGATTCTTTTGCGTCTGTCACTAACGCCCCACAATCGTGAGTTTGAAGCTCGTCACAGTCATTCAATCCCTGAATCCTACTCAGAATACCACAGACAAGGTTTAGACCTTCCGGATTCTCAAGAATGGCCGCCAATGGATTCTAGCTTATACCATGAGGATTCTGATTAAGTAATCCAAGAGATATCCACTCAATCTAAGGTAGAACAGAGGTGGTTGTCAGGTACACATTCATAGGTGAGAATGATGATAAGTGTCACGGATCATCACATTCATCAAGTTGAGGAATAAGTGATATTTTAGAATAGAAGCAAGCGTGATTGAATGAAAAACAGTAGTAATTGCATTAATCCATCAAGACACAGCATAGCTCCTCACCCTCAACCATGGGGTTTAGAGACTCATGCCGTAGAAGGTACAGTATGAAACTTGTAAAGTGTCATCAGATAAAGATACAATGGCAAAATGTTCTATTTATAGTGAACTAATAACCTAGGGTATACAGAGATGAGTAAATGACATAAAAATCCACTTCCGGGGTTCACTTGGTGTGTGCTTGGGCTGAGCATTGAAGCTTTCATGTGTAGAGACTTTTCTTGGAGTTAAACGCCAGCTTTTGTGCCAGTTTGGGCGTTTAACTCCAACTTTTGTGCCAGTTCCGGCGTTAAACGCCGGTAATTCTGAAGCTGATTTGCAACGCCGGTTTGGGCCATCAAATCTCGGACAAAGTATGGACTATTATATATTGCTGGAAAGCCCAGGATGTCTACTTTCCAACACAATTAAGAGCGCGCGAATTGGGTTTCTGTAGCTCCAGAAAATCCACTTCGAGTGCAGGGAGGTCAGAATCCAACAGCATCTGCAGTCCTTTTCAGCATCTGAATCAGATTTTTGCTCAGGTCCCTCAATTTCAGCCAGAAATTACCTGAAATCATGGAAAAACACACAAACTCATAGTAAAGCCCAGAAAAGTGAATTTTAAATAAAAACCAATAAAAACATACTAAAAACTAACTAAAATGTACTAAATACATACTAAAAAAGTGCCAAAAAGCGTATAAATTATCCGCTCATCACAACACCAAACTTAAATTGTTGCTTGTCCCCAAGCAACTAAAAATCAAATAGGATAAAAAGAAGAGAACATACTATAGATTCCAAAATATCAATGAAACTTAGCTCCAACTAGATGAGCGGGACTAGTAGCTTTTTGCCTCTGAACAGTTTTGGCATCTCACTTTATCCTTTGAAGTTTAGAATGATTGGCATCTATAGGAACTCAGAATTCAGATAGTGTTATTGATTCTCCTAGTTAAGTATGATGATTCTTGAACACAGCTACTTTATGAGTCTTGGCTGTGACCCAAAGCACTCTGTCTTCCAGTATTACCACCAGATACATACATGCCACAGACACAAAACTGGGTGAACCTTTTCAGGTTGTGACTCAGCTTTGCTAGAGTCCCCAATTAGAGGTTTCCAGGGTTCTTAAGCACACTCTTTTTGCCTTGGATCACTTTTTATTTTATTTTTTTATTTTTTTTCACATATACTCTCCTTTTTTTCTTCTCTTTTTTTTTTGAATTCACTGCTTTTTCTTGCTTTAAGAATCAATTTGATGATTTTTCAGATCCTCAATAACATTTCTCCTTTTTCATCATTCTTTCAAGAGCCAACAAGTTTAACATTCTTTAATCAACAAATTCAAAAGACAAATGCACTGTTCAAGCATTCATTCAGAAAACAAAAAGTATTGTCACCACATCAAACTAATTCAACTAGTTTCAGAGATGAATTCGAAATCCTGTACTTCTTGTTCTTTTGTGATTAAAACATTTTTCATTTAAGAGAGGTGATGGATTCATAGGACATTCATAGCTTTAAGACATGAACCTTAAATTTTATTAATCATGAATTAAGAACAAGACTAAAAAAAATATAAGATAAGACTAATAGTAATAGAAAACAGAAATTTAAATGATTCTAAAATAGATTCCTAATGATAGAGGTTATCACAGAGTTAGGACTCAACAACCTTGATTTTGAGAAGTGGATGCTCCCTCAACTTGTGGGGTATTTGACCCTTCAAGGGAGAGCTTCTGGCGCTTCAGCTCCTGTAGCTCACGCCCCTGCTTCTCTTGTTCTTTCAGCAATTTGCAGAGTCAGTTTTGATTCTGCTGTTCTTCCTTAATTTGTTCCATAGCTTCTTGCAGCTTGGCAACAGATGCTTCTAGGCTGGCCTAGTAGTCAATTTCAGGAAGTTCAGGGAGGAATTCCTGTGCCCTCCTTTTGATAGAGTTATCTTGCATTTGTTCTTCTATTGACTTCTTGGTGATTGGATGTTCAACTGGAATGAATTCATCTACTCCCATCCTCACCCTAGCATCTTTACATAGCAAAGAGATTAAGCTTGGGTAAGCCAGTTTGGCTTCAGTGGAGTTCTTGTTTGCAATTGTGTAAATCTCACAAGCAATCAGATGATGAATCTCCACTTCTTTTCCCAGCATAATGCAATGAATCATCACTGCTCTTTTGACTGTGACCTCAGAACGGTTGCTAGTGGGCAATATAGAACGCCCAATGAAGTCTAGCCAACCTCTTGCAATTGGTTTGAGATCTCCCCTCTTGAGTTGGTTTGGGACACTTTTTGAATTGGTTGTCCACTTAGTTCCAGGGAGGCATATGTCCTCTAGAACTTGATCTAACCCCTTATCTACTTTCACCATTCTCCTATTAAAGGATTCAGGATCATCTTGTAGTTGAGGTAACTTGAAGACCTCTCTTATTTTGTCCAGATGGAAGTAAATAATTCTCCCTCTGACCATGGTTCTGTAGGTATGAAAAGCAGTTCCAGTCATTCTTTGCTTATTTGTCAGCCATAGATTTGAGTAGAATTCCTGAACTATGTTTTTTCCAACCTTTGTCTCAGGGTTGGTTAGAACTTCCCATCATCTGTTTCGAATTTGCTCTTGGATCTCCGGATATTCATCTTCTTTCAGATCGAATCTGACTTCTGGGATCACTGACCTCAGACCCATTATTTTGTGGTAATGGTCTGCATGTTCCTTGGTTAAAAACTTCTCTTGATTCCAAAGATTCTTTGGATTATTCTCTTTCTTGCCTTTTGAATTGGTTTGTTTTCCCTTAGGAGCCATGATCTTGATGAATCTTGGCTTAGTGATCACGGAAAAGCACACCAAACTTAAAGGTTTGCTTGCCCTCAAGCAAAAGAAAGGAAAGATGAGAGAGAGGAGGAGAGCAAATTCGAATGGTGGGGAGAGGGGGATGGCCGAACATGTATTTATAAGGGAGGGGGAGGGATTTCGAAAATTTTGAAGGAGATTTGAGAAGATATGGAAAGAATTTGAGAAGATATTTGAGTTTTTGAAGAAGATTTGGAAAGGATTTGAAAGAGATTTGAAGAATGATTTAGAAAATTGTTTAATTTTTGAAATTTAAAGGTGAATGATGAAAGTTTATAATGTGTGTATGCAGAAAATTATGGATTAAAACAAGAAAGTTTGAAAAAATTTGAAGTGGAAAACAAAATCTCTGTCCCCTACCTTTCTGGCGTTAAACACCCAGAATGGTATCCATTCTGGCGTTTAACGCCCAATTGGTGGCCATTATGGGCGTTTAACGCCCAGCCAGGTACCCTGGCTGGCATTAAACGCCAGAAACTCCTTCATCATTGGGCGTTTTGCTAAACGCCCAGGATGCTGCAATCCTGGCGTTAAACGCCCAGAATGGTACCTATTCTGGCATTTAACGCCCAAAATGGTACCTTTACTGGCGTTAAACGCCCAGATTACCCCTTACTGGCGTTTTCTTGCCAGCAAGCTCCTTTTCTCTGCTTTTTGCACTGAATCCTTCTGTAACTCTGTGAATTCCTTCAATTTGGATGATCAACCTTGGAGAATGTATGTTAATATGCTATTAAGTAAAATAAATAACCTACTAATGGCTGGGTTGCCTCCCAGCAAGCGCTTCTTTACTGTCTTTAACAGGACCTTTACTGAGCTTCATTCAAGCCTCAGTTTTGAGCATTCTTACTCAAAATTGCTTTCAAGATAATGTTTGATCCTCTGTCCATTAACAATGAACTTTTTATCAGAATCAATATCTTGAAGCTCAACATATCCATATGGTGACACTCCTGTAATCACATACGGACCCCTCCACCGGGATTTAAGTTTTCCTGGGAATAGTCTGAGCCTAGAGTTGAAGAGCAGAACTTTTTGTCCTGGCTCAAAGACTCTGGATGACAACTTCTTGTCATGCCACTTCTTTGCCTTTTCCTTATAAATTTTTGCATTTTCAAAGGCAGTGAGTCTGAACTCCTCTAGCTCATTTAGCTGGAGCAATCTTTTTTCATCAGCTAACTTTGCATCCATGTTTAGGAATCTGGTTGCCCAGTAGGCTTTATGTTCCAGTTCCATGGGCAGATGACAGGCCTTCCCATACACAAGTTGGTATGGAGAGGTTCCTATAGGAGTCTTGAATGCTGTTCTGTATGCCCACAGGGCATCATCCAAGCTCTTTGCGCAATCCTTTCTACGGGCAATTACAGTCCATTCCAGGATTCTTTTTAGCTCTCTATTAGAGACCTCAGCTTGCCCATTTATCTGTGGATGATACGGAGTTGCTACTTTGTGGCTAATTCCATATCGGACTATAGCAGAGTACAGCTGTTTATTGCAGAAATGAGTGCCCCCATCACTGATTAGTACTCTGGGAACACCAAACCTGCTGAAGATGTGTTTTTGGAGGAATTTCAGCACGGTCTTGGTATCATTATTGGGTGTGGCGATTGCTTCTACCCATTTAGATACATAGTCTACTGCCACCAGAATATAAGTGTTTGAGTATGATGGTGGGAAGGGACCCATGAAGTCAATACCCCATACATCAAACAATTCAATCTCTAAGATCACTTGTTGAGGAATGGCATAACCATGAGGCAAGTTACCAGCTCTTTGGCAACTGTCACAGTTACGCACAAACTCTCGGGCATCCCTATAGAGAGTAGGCCAGTAGAATCCACATTGGAGGACCTTAGTGGCTGTTCGCTCACCTCCAAAATGTCCCCCATACTGTGATCCATGGCAATGCCACAGGATCTTTTGTGCTTCCTCTCTAGGTACACATCTGCGGATCATTCCGTCTGCACATCTCTTAAAGAGATATGGCTCATCCCATAGGTAGTACTTGGCATATAAAATTAATTTTTTTCTTTGCACCCTGCTGTACTCCTGTGGTATGAACCTCACAGCTTTATAATTTGCAATGTCTGCAAACCATGGAGCTTCCTGAATGGCAAAGAGTTGCTCATCTGGAAAGGTCTCAGAGATCTCAGTAGAAGGGAGGGACGCCCCAGCTACTGGTTTTATTCGGGACAGATGATCAGCTACCTGGTTCTCTGTCCCTTTTCTGTCTCTTATTTCTATATCAAACTCTTGCAGAAGCAACACCCACCTTATGAGCTTGGGTTTTGAATCCTACTTTGTGAGTAAGTATTTAAGAGCAGCATGGTCAGTGTACACAATCACTTTTGACCCTACTAAATAGGATCTAAACTTGTCAATGGCATAAACCACTACAAGTAACTCTTTTTCTGTGGTTGTGTAATTCTTTTGTGTGTCATTTAGAACACGGCTAGCATAATAAATGACGTGCAGAAGCTTGTTATGCCTCTGTCCCAACACTGCACCAATGGCATGGTCATTGGCATCACACATTAGTTTGAATGGTAATGTCTAGTCTGGTGCAGAGATGACTGGTGCTGTGACCAGCTTGGCTTTCAGGGTCTCAAACGCCTGCAGACACTATGTGTCAAACACAAATGGCATGTCAGCAGCTAGCAGGTTGCTTAGAGGTTTTGCAATTTTTGAAAAATCCTTTATGAACCTCCTGTAGAATCCTGCATGTCCCAAAAAGCTTCTTATTGCCTTAACATTGGCAGGTGGTGGTAATTTTTCAATTACTTCTACCTTTGCTTGATCCGCCTCTATTCCCTTGCTTGAAATTTTGTGCCTAAGGACAATTCCTTCAGTCACCATAAAGTGACATTTCTCCCAGTTTAAGACCAGGTTAGTCTCTTGGCACCTTTTCAGGGCAAGTGCTAGATGATCAAGACATGAGCTGAATGAGTCTCCAAATACTGAGAAGTCATCTATAAAGACTTCCAGGAATTTCTCTACCATATCAGAGAAGATGGATAGCATGCACCTCTGAAAAGTTGCAGGTGCATTGCATAGACCAAAAGGCTTTCTTCTGTAAGCAAATACGCCAGAAGGACAGGTGAATGCTGTTTTCTCTTGATCTTGAGGATCCACTGCGATTTGATTGTAGCGTGAATAGCCATCCAAAAAGTAGTAATAATCATGACCAGCTAGTCTTTCTAGCATCTGGTCTATGAATGGTAAGGAAAAATGATCCTTTCTGGTGGCTGTATGTGAGCCTTTTGTAGTCAATACACATACGCCACCCTGTAACTGTTCTTGTAGGAACTAGTTCATTCTTTTTATTATGAACCACTGTCATGCCTCCCTTCTTGGGGATAACTTGAGCAGGGCTCACCCAGGGGCTATCAGAAATAGGATAAATAATCCCAGCCTCTAGTAACTTAGTGACCTCTTTCTGCACCACCTCCTTCATGGCTGGATTTAGCCGCCTTTGTGGTTGAACCACTGGCTTGGCATTATCTCCAATAAGATCTTGTGCATGCATCTTGCTGGGCTAATGCCCTTAAGATCACTTATGGACTATCCAAGAGCTGTCTTGTGTGTCCTTAGCACTTGAATTAGTGCTTTCTCTTCCTGTGAATTTAAAGCAGAGGTTATGATCACTGAAAAAGTGTCACCTTCTCCCAAAAATGCATATTTTAGGGATGGTGGTAGTGGTTTGAGGTCAGGTTTGGGAGGCTTATCCTCTTCCTGAGGAATTTTCAGAGGTTCTTTTATTTCCTCTGGTTCCTCCTGATCAGGCTGAACATCTTTAAAGATGCCTCTAGCTCTGATTCGAGACTCTCAGTCATATTGATCTCTTCCACCAAAGAGTCAATAATATCAGTGCTCATGCAGTCATTTGATGTATCTGGATGCTGCATAGCTTTGACAGCATTCAACTTGAACTCATCCTCATTGACTCTCAGGGTCACTTCCCCTTTTTGTACATCAATAAGAGTGCGTCCAGTTGCTAGGAAGGGTCTTCCTAGGATGAGAGTTGCACTCTTGTGCTCCTCCATTTCCAGCATTACAAAGTCAGTGGGAAAGGCAAATGGCCCAACCTTGACAATCATGTCTTCAATTATGCCTGATGGATATTTAATGGAGCCATCAGCAAGTTGGAGACATATTCGGGTTGGTTGACTTCTTCAGTCAACCCAAGCTTTCTGATAGTGGATGCAGGTATTAGGTTGATACTTGCTCCAAGGTCACATAGGGCTGTCTTGGTACAAGCACCTTCTAATGTGCAAGGTATCATAAAGCTTCCTAGATCTTGAAGCTTCTCTGGTAAGCTTTTCAGAATGATTGCACTGCATTCTTCAGTGAGAAACACTTTTTCAGTTTCTCTCCAATCCTTCTTATGACTTAAGATCTCTTTCATGAACTTAGCATAAGAAGGTATTTGCTCAAGTGCCTCTGCAAACGGAATCTTTATTTCAAGAGTCCTTAGCTAGTCTGCAAAGTGGGCAAATTGTTTATCCTGTTCCGCTTGGCGGAGTTTCTGAGGATAAGGCATCTTGGCTTTATATTCTTCAACCTTAGTTGCTGCAGGTTTATTCCCTACAAAGGTGGTTAGAGAAGCCTTCTTAGAGGGTTACTATCAGCACTCTCAGGTGTCTAATTCCTCATTGGCGTTTGAACGCCAGGATTGGGTACAGGATGGGCGTTTAACGCCTGCTTCCCACCCTTTTCTGGTGTTTGAACGCTAGAACTGGGCAAGGAATGGGCGTTTAACGCCAACTTTTCCCCCTTTTCTGGCGTTTGAATCCCAGAAGGATTCCTCTCTGGGCTCTTACTGTCCTCAGAGGAATTTTGGGCAGTGGTTTGGTTATCCTCTGTCAGTTGTTCCTTTCTTGGCTTTTTGCTACTTTGAGCTGAATTATTCAATGTCTTCCCACTCCTTAGTTGAACTGCTTGGCATTCTTCTGTTATCTGTTTAGATAGCTGCTGTTTTGTCTGATTCAACTGTGATTCTATATTCTTGTTAGCAATTTAGTTTCTTGGAGCATCTCTTTAAATTCTGCTAACTGTTTTGTCATCAGGAGTAATTGTTGATTAAGTTCAACAATCTGTTCTTGAGGATTAGGATCAGTAGTTACTGCCATAGCTTCTTCTTTATAGAGGACTCACTGCTTGAGTATAGATGTTGATTTCTAGCAACTGTATCTATGAGATCTTGAGCTTCTTCAATCGTCTTCCTCATGTGTATAGATCCACCAGCTGAGTGGTCTAAAGACATCTGAGCTTTTTCTGTAAGCCCATAGTAGAAGCTGTCTAACTGTACCCACTCTGAAAATATTTCAGAAAGGCATTTCCTTAGCATCCCTCTGTACCTCTCCCAGGCATTATAAAGGGATTCATTATCCTCTTGTTTAAAGCCTTGGATGTCCAGCCTTAGCTGTGTCATCCTTTTTGGAGGGTAAAATTGATTCAGAAATCTGTCTGATAACTGTCTCCATGTTTTTATGCTTGCTTTGGGTTGGTTATTCAACCACCTCTTAGCTTGATCTTTTACAGCAAATGGAAACAGTAACAATCTATAGACATCCTGATCCACTTCTTTATCACGTACTGTGTCAGCAATTTGTAAGAACTGTGCCAGAAACTCAGTAGGTTCTTCCTGTGGAAGACCGGAATACTGGCAATTTTGCTGCACCATGATAATAAGCTGAGGATTTAGCTCAAAGCTACTTGCTTTAATGGGAGGTATACAGATGCTACTCCCATATGCAGCTGTAATGGGGTTTAGCATATGACCCCAGAGTCCTTCTGGACTGCTCACTTCCACTTAGTCCATGATGGAGAAAGGGAGATGATGTGGATATTATTTTATTTTATTATTATATATATATTTTTCTAACTAACAGTAACCGAAAATAATAAAATAAAATAAATGGAAAATAAAATAAAAATTCGAAAACCAAAAGAGAATAAAATCAAAGCAAATTGAAAACTAAATTAATTAACTAATTAAAAGGATTTGGAATTAGCAATTAAAAAGATATGATTGAAAATTGTTTTGAAAAAGATTTGATTTGTGAAATGAGGAAAGAGAAAAACAACAAAATGACACCAAACTTAAAATTTTTAGAAAATCAAACACAAATTTTTGAAAATTTAAAGGAAAACACAAAGAAGACACCAAACTTAGAATATGAAACTAGACTCAAATAAAAGACTCTAAACCAACAAAAATGAAATATTCCTAATCTAAGCAACAAGATAAACCGTCAGTTGTCCAAACTCGAACAATCCCCGGCAACGGCGCCAAAAAAATTGGTGCACGAAATTGCAATCACACTTTTACAATTCCGCACAACTAACCAGCAAGTGCACTGGGTCGTCCAAGTAATACCTTACGTGAGTAAGGGTCGATCCCACGGAGATTGTCGGCTTGAAGCAAGCTATGGTTATCTTGTAACTCTTAGTCAGGATATCAATAATTCTCAAGTTTAATTGTGAAAAGTAAAAGAACTGAATGAATACTTGTTTGCAGTAATGGAGACAGGTTGAGGTTTTGGAGATGCTCTATCTTCTGAATCTCTGCTTTCTACTATCTTCTTCTTCATCACGCAAGGCTCCTTCCATGGCAAGCTGTATGTAGGGTTTCACCGTTGTCAATGGCTACCTCCCATCTCTCAGTGAAAATGTTCAACGCGCTCTGTCACAGCACGGCTATTATCTGTCGGTTTCTCGATCATGTCGGAATAGAATCCAGTGATTCTTTTGCGTCTGTCACTAACGCCCACAATCATGAGTTTGAAGCTCGTCATAGTCATTCAATCCTGAATCCTACTTAGAATACCACAGACAAGGTTTAGACCTTCCGGATTCTCAAGAATGGCCGCCAATGGATTCTAGCTTATACCACGAGGATTCTGATTAAGGAATCCAAGAGATATCCACTCAATCTAAGGTAGAACGGAGGTGGTTGTCAGGCACACATTTCATAGGTGAGAATGATGATGAGTGTCACGGATCATCACATTCATCAAGTTGAGGAATAAGTGATATCTTAGAATAGAAGCAGCGTGATTGAATGAAAACAGTAGTAATTGCATTAATCCATCAAGACACAGCAGAGCTCTCACCCCAACCATGAGGTTTAGAGACTCATGCCATAGAAGGTACAGTATGAAACGTGTAAAGTGTCATTAGATAAAGATACAATGGCAAAATGTTCTATTTATAGTGAACTAATAACCTAGGGTATACAGAGATGAGTAAAATGACGTAAAATCTACTTCCGGGTCCACGTGGTGTGTGCTTGGCTGAGCATTGAAGCTTTCATGTGTAGAGACTTTCTTGGAGTTAAACGCCAGCTTTTGTGCTAGTTTTGGGCGTTTAACTCCAACTTTTGTGCCAGTTCCGGCGTTAAACACCGGAAATTCTGAAGCTGATTTGCAACGCCAGTTTAGGCCATCAAATCTCGAGCAAAGTATAAACTATTATACATTTTGGAAATCCCAGGATGTCTAATTTTCAACGCAATTGAGAGTGCGCCAATTGAGCTTCTGTAGCTCCAGAAATCCACTTCGAGTGCAGGGAGGGTCAGAAATCCAACAGCATCTGTAGTCTTTTTCAGCCTCTGAATCAGATTTTTGCTCAGGTCCTCAATTTCAGCCAGAAATTACCTAAATCACGGAAAACACACAAACTCATAGTAAGCCAGAAAGTGAATTTTAAATATAAACTAATAAAAACATACTAAAAATAACTAAAATGTACTAAATACATACTAAAAACAGTGCAAAAAGCGTAAAATTATCCGCTCATCAATCATCATCTATCTTTGTCAAACATAATCCAATATCATAGCTTGTAGCAACTACTATTATATCATCAACAAATATCATTCACATAACACAACCATACAATACATTAGCCTAACCCCTACCATGATGGAGTTCACCCTTTCTAAAAAAATCGGTTCTAGCTTTCTCTTCCTCCTTCGATCAATTTTACTTCAAACTTTGTCGAGCTCCTTCTTCACTTTCTCTTGATCTCCTTGCTTAGCTTGATCATCTATATGAAGGTGTGTAGCTAGAGCTTGAGAAATCATGTGGAAGTAGTGAAGATTGGAAGAACTCCCTTCTCTTCTCAGTTCACTCTCACTCTTGGACTCCTCTCTTTCTCTAACTTCCTTCTCATCTCTTCTTGTTTTTTGTTTACACTTAATACTAACATGACTTATATGAAGAATGATATGATGATAAAGAGATTGATGATCAAAAAGAGGTGTGGTTCGGTGACAACAATCAAGGGAAGACACTTGTTCAAATGCATGTGTTCTTCATTAATTGTTCACTAATGATTCAACACCCTTGGCTAATATATGGAGAAGATTCAGCAGCAAGAAGAGAGAGAGAGAGTATGGCTTGATAGTGATTATGTGGCTTAATCTAGAGGGTGATTTGGTTAAGAAAAGATCGGTTCAGTTTAAATTCGATTAGATTTTAATTAAGCTAGGTATTTCGTTCTTTATTTTTCTTCTAGATAATATTTCTAGTGGCTTCATGAATTTAGATTGAAGATAGATTCTTGAATCATTGACCAAATTTCCAAAGAGAAGAAAGGAAACAGTTCAATAACTAAACCATAAGATTATCGTTTTCAAACCGTATCGGTTTAAACAACGACAATAAAAATCAGCGGCAGAGAGTATCTCGACTCTGAATAAAATTTAGAATATTCTTACTAAGCTAATTCAGTCAAGAAAAGATAGTGATGAAGATTCCATAAATGAATTTAACTCGACGGTCAAATTCATCGTTATCAATACGGTTTTTGGCTTAGGCACGCTTTTATCTCTCACGACATATCTATTCTTTTCACTTATCAAGTCTAAATCCGCCTTATATTTTATGATGAGGTGATTCTCATATATTTATCGAATTTCTTATCACAAAATTTCTGAGAATAACTCTGTGGAGAATCGGGTGTTATGTATGCCACCGTCGTCCAGGTCAGCGATGTCTTTGACCGTAGCGGCGATGAGCTCAAGATCCTCTACTTCCTCGAGAAGCTAAATGCAAGGTGGGTTTCGAGAGAGTTCTTCGACGGGTGATGCGTGAGCATCTTTTCTTTATTTCTGTTTACTTATATTAGAATTTATTGAGTTTTAATTAGATTTCAGTGTTAAACCTTTTGGATGCTACTTTGAGTTGCTTTGGTATTTTAATTATTTCAAGTGAAGTTTGGATAGTTGGCAGAGTTTGTGTGCAAGAAAGAGGAAAAATTGAATCTGCAAGGTTGAGCTAAAGCGAAGTTGGGCGTTAGCGCCAGCAGCTAGAAACGCAAAGGAGCTCTCTGCCACTAGGAGCTAAACGCAAACCTGTCGTTTAGCATCAGTAAGCCAGAATTGAAAGAGGAGCTTCTGCCCCTAGGGTGCTAACACAAATCTGGCGTTTAGCG